>NC_135266.1:105181388-105781388 GCF_051311805.1 Agelaius phoeniceus | reverse complement strand
TAAATTTACTACAGCTTTTAGAGTCTGTTTTAATGTGAAGCATAGTGCTCTAGAACTAATAATGCTAATTGAATTATGGTTCTAAAGTAATTAGAATTTCAGGATAAACAACATTATTTTGTGTATGTATGACTGTGGTGCAGGAGTCTGTAAGCTCTACTTCATTAATTAATAAAGAACCATATGTTCTGGGTTTAGTAGTGCTGGAGGCTGAAGTATTTTGTTTATCAAGGGATAAATCTCTTATAATGGTTTAGGTCTGAAAGCTGATGAAGGATATGCATCACTTTTGCAGTTCCTTCATCTACAAGACATTTTTAATTATAATTTCACATCAGCATTTGTGTATAATGTCTAATAAAAAATGTAAATGGAAAGTAGATTAAACTTTTTTAGAAAACCAAGTCATTCAGCAGTATTTGGGAGGGTTGTTGAGTTAAATTAAAATGTGAAGGTCAAATCATCATTCAATTTCAATTGATTTTCCATCTCTACAGGGTTCTACACTTTGTGTTTTGGGCAAACTGTACTTGGAGAGGTACTGGACAAAATTAATGACCAATAAGCTCCGTCTCTTCAAATAATTTTTGTTCTCACAAATCTGTATCTGAATCTATGTGTCTGAATTTGGCTGAAAGCTTTGATGAGAATACAGTGTCTCTTAGCTCTTTGGATTATTTTAAATATTCAGATAGATCTTACACCCTGATACACCACACCCAGGTCTACTTATCTTTATTACTATGAAAGCTGAAAAAAGTGATAGACATTTTTCCCAACCCTGTCAGTATGCTGGTTCTATCCTCTTTCCCATGTATGTCAGAACATGTCATTTTTATCCTCCTCAGTGAGGTGTTGTAGTACGTTTTTATATTTTGTAATACTTTGAAGTAGTTTTGTTTTGTATTCCCATATTTTTCCCAAATGGTTTATCCCAGACTGTACCCCCCCTCCCTTTACCTGTGTTATCCCTCTCCCGGGATGAGATCATCCCCAAACCCCCACCCTGGCTCTCTGTCAATCACTCAGCATCCCATCCCTCCATCCAGAAGTTTCGGTCCAAGTCATCGAGTGATGAGCCAGAGGCCAGGGGTCAGCCCCCCAAGCCTTGCCCCATACGCTGTCCTAAATGTCCATCCCCCAGTATCCATCCCTTAGGGTCACTTATTGGTTGGTAAAATGTTATCTACTTTTGGTTTCCACCTCCCTTTAAATGTGACCTTGGCACATATCCTGGGGCTCTCGGCAGGAGGCCCCTGAGGTGCAGGAGCTCCTTTGGGATCCTAATAAAACCTTGGATTAACCCCTGCTAAGAGTCGGCCCTTTCTCTTCTACCGATGTCTCTGGTGTCTCTTGTGCTGCAAAGGCGCCAGCCCAGGTGCCCTCAGCACCCTCGGGGCACACACAGAGAGTGTCTCCCTGCCAGCCCAGGTGCCCTCAGTACCCTCGGGGCACACACAGACAGTGTCTCCCCGCCAGCCCAGGTGCCCTCAGCACCCTCGGGGCACAGAGAGTGTCTCCCCCCAGCCCAGGTGCCCTCAGTACCCTCGGGGCACAGAGAGTGTCTCCCTGCCAGCCCAGGTGCCCTCAGTACCCTCGGGGCACACACAGACAGTGTCTCCCTGCTGTCAGCCCAGGTGCCCTCAGTACCCTCGGGGCACACACAGACAGTGTCTCCCTGCTGTCAGCCCAGGTGCCCTCAGCACCCTCGGGGCACACACAGACAGTGTCTCCCTGCCAGCCCAGGTGCCCTCAGTACCCTCGGGGCACAGAGAGTGTCTCCCCCCAGCCCAGGTGCCCTCAGCACCCTCGGGGCACAGAGAGTGTCTCCCCACCAACCCAGGTGCCCTCAGCACCCTCGGGGGACACACAGACAGTGTCTCCCCCCAGCCCAGGTGCCCTCAGTACCCTCGGGGCACACACAGACAGTGTCTCCCTGCCAGCCCAGGTGCCCTCAGCACCCTCGGGGCACACACAGACAGTGTCTCCCCCCAGCCCAGGTGCCCTCAGCACCCTCGGGGCACACACAGAGAGTGTCTCCCTGCTGTCAGCCCAGGTGCCCTCAGCACCCTCGGGGCACACACAGACAGTGTCTGCCCACCAGCCCAGGTGCCCTCAGCACCCTCAGGGCACACACAGACAGTGTCTCCCTGCCAGCCCAGGTGCCCTCAGCACCCTCGGGGCACACACAGACAGTGTCTCCCTGCCAGCCCAGGTGCCCTCAGCACCCTCGGGGCACACACAGACAGTGTCTCCCCGCTGTCGGCCGTGTTGGGGCTGCTCCCCCCGGTGTCTGCCGACTCGGGACTGGCCCAGGGTTCCTGAGAGGCCTGCAGAGAGACCGAGACAGTGAGGTAACAGTTGAAAAAAGGAGCATCAATAATCTAGAAAAACTAGAAAATCCAGAAACTTCAAAATAAAGCCAAGAATCCTGCACTTAACCCTGAGTCTCCAGACAGAAGGTATCTTCCATCTGATTCCTCCTTCCTTTGGCTGGCTGTCTCTTCACTACCCTTGGACATTTTGCCTGTCAGCTCTGCTTGGAAACATTCTGGCACCTCAATAACTTTTTTTCACATTACATTATTGTCTCAGATAATCTGTATCCCCCATCTGATCCCAGCTAAAGATTTGAAGCATTTTAGATTCATATGGGTCTCTATATCCAATTGCTTGAGCTGTTGTTTTATACAGGAAACACACAGGGCTTATTTGAAAAGTGATTGTGTAACTTTCATATTCTATTTTTATCTGTTATTAAATTAATAAATTATGGAATATGGCAATACTCAGTGACCTAATTATTGGTTGCATTATTCTGATATAATCTTAATCTAATAATGATTTTAGTATGTATCACCTTAACTTCTGTCACATTTTTTTTTTTCCTGAAACCACATCATTTTTGGGAGTGGAAGGATTGTTTAATAAGGTAAGAACTTTAAATTTCAATGACATAAAATTTTTCCTACTTTTTATAAACTACTGGGGGTTTTGTGGTTTTTTTAGGGGTTGTGGGGTTTTTTGTGAGTTTTTCTGTTTGGTTGGTTGGTTTGTTTTGCTTGCTTGTTTTTTTGTGTTTGTGGATGGTTTTCTGGTTTGGCTTGTTTTTTTCCCTGTGAATTTATTAGCTATTAGAAACACTGAGCCTAAGCAATAGGCATTTTTTGCAATGTTGACCAAACTTGTATATTTTCACATTAACTGAGTAGCATATGTTAAAAATAGTACGAATCTCCCTTTTCTTTGTATGTGTAGACTCTTATCCATACATTTCTTACCACTAATGAGTCTTTCCTTGGAACTTTTGAAAGAATGATATATACATTAGACATTCACCACAGACAGACCTGATATTATCTTGAGATCCTTGCCTGCTTCAATTCAAATCTGGTGTTCTGGTATCCAGAGACTCTTGTTTATTGTAAATTCAGGCAACCCTGAAAAGGAGAGAGAATGATGAGGAGGACTCCATCTTATCAGAAGGCTAATTTATTACTTTCTTATACTATATTATATTAAAGAATACTATACTATACTATACTAAAGAATACAGAAAAGATACTTACTGAATGCTAAAAAGGTAATAATGAAAACTCATTATTCTTTCCAGAGTCCTGACACAGCTTGGCCCCAATTGGTCAAAGAATCAAAACAACTCACACTGGAGTCCAATCAAGCAATCACTTTGGGTAAACAATCTCCAAACACATTCCACATGAGCACAACACAGGAGAAGCAAATGAGATAATGATTGTTTTCTTTTTCTCTGAGGCCTCTCTCCCTGCTTTTCAGCTTCCCAGGAGAAAAATCCTGGCAGAGGGGATCATGTTGAGAGAATGTGAATGCCACACTTGTTCGTGTTTCTGCCCAGCTACTGTAGTAATTCCACACCAGCTGTGCACTAATACGTGTAATTTTTTTTTACCAGTTGCAGATTAAAATGGAGATCTTCAGGATGGCCTTTGATGTGAACTTCAGGATATTGACAGAAGATGAGCACAATTGTAAAGAGTGTTATGCAATTGGAGATTTTTATCAAAAAGTGTATCAATGAAGCATTTGGAAAACTATTGCAGTACTCCTCATTAAAATTTGTAATTTAAGTAGGCTTTCAATTATAAATATTCCAGTTGTAAAATATGAATAGACTTTCACCATTCCCTTTATTTATTGAAAAAAAAATGGTGAACATTAAGATTTTTTCAATTATTCAATAATGTTTGGGCAATATGCTGTTCATTGACTGTGGAAATTATTCAGAATACTAGCATAACACCCAGCTGAATGACTGTGAGCTCCAGGTGTACTCAAAAAGTTGCTTTGACCTGTCTATAATTGCTGTGTATGTTTGGACAGATTATGCTCCTCATATTCTATTGCCTGAACTCTCTGTTTGTTCATATGGAATAATTATATTGGTAGTAGTGATACTTATGAATTATTTATTTCTTCACGTGAAGAGAAACCTCATAAGATGTTGCAGATGTACTTTTTAATTTGGAGTTAATGAAGTCGGTAACACTTAATTTTAAACCCAGCTCAGAGCCTCAAGAAACATCTTTACATAGTTTATATGTATAGTATATAGGTTTCTAAATTTGGATAATAGATTATCCTTCAGCAGTCCTGCTGTAGCCTCAGACACATGTAGAGTACCCTTCATTACAGTTCTCATAGAAAAGTGGAGGACTGTTGTGCTTCCCCTTTCCAAAATTTGCTTGCTTTCTTTAGTCACTTGAAAAAAAATCAATATTAACTGAAAGTATCTCTCAGATCCTATATCTAACCCAGAAACCTCATGAACTCTACATTTCTAATAAAACTGTTAATCCAGGGCAGCAGGACCTGTCACTGATCCTGAGGGCAGTGTCACATCTGGGAGATTACCACCATGCTGACAGCCAAGATTTCTGACACTTTGTCACCTCTCCAGCCACTTTGCCTGCTCCCACATTCTCAAATGCCTTTCCAATCTGTTTGTGCTGCTGATGGAGATAACAGCAACATCATGTCAATGAACTCATCCAACTCACTTATAAAATTAAGCGGACATTATAAAAAGTTCTCACTGTAGCTGTGTTTTTCATGGTAATACCCAAGTACTCTATCACAGAGTTCACAGACTTCAGAAAATAATGTATTTTTCTCATGAAGAGGTATTCTATGGGACTTGTTTTGTATGTAGAAAATCTAATATCTTGAAATTGAAAGGACATTTCTGATAAGCCATGGGTTTGCATGTCATTGCCAAAAGGCCTTCTGAACAACAATGGTTTATTGCCATTTATAAATTTAACAGAAGATTCTCTCTTTGTTGGGGACTACTAGGAGCTGATATGCATTTAAAAAGCACATGGTCTAGGAAGCTAAACCTGCATTCCACAACATATTTAGTTTCTCCAAAGGCAATGCTGGACAAAGACTTTGTTTCAAGATAGCATCAAAAATATTTGGACTTCACCGCAAGGTGTTGCTTGAATGCTTCATAAACTGATGCATAAACCAAATCTTTAAAATGATCATGTGAACAAAAGTATGAGTCGTGTAAACATGCATACATCCACAGTCACGAGATTCTTGTGGCTCCTAAAGTTTTACTCTCCCACTTCATTGAGACAGCTTTATCTTAGCACAACATCAGTCTAACCAGTCTCCTGACAGAATTTATGTGATTTTCTGTGACAAGCAATATAGAAAAGCATCTGAAGCATTTTTTTTCTTGGCTTTACTAACCAACTTCCAAAATTATTTTGTTAGAGCTTTACACATTGATAATCAGCATCTATTTTCCTATTTATTTCAGGATTTATTTTTTGTTGGTCAGAAAACCTATAGCTGCAAGTGCTGAAGGGTGCTTACTGACTTGGTAGCATCCAGTAGCTAAAAACTACTTCCTTAGCAGTGACACTGTGACTGGAAATGACATAACTCGTGAGACCAGTCTTAATTTTCAGTGTGATTTTACTTTAAAAAAGAACAGTCTGATGTATTATTAAAAACCGTTTCATAACACCTCAACCACCACGGACAATTTTTTCACATAAATACTTCATAGGACCTATATAGAAAATATTTTGTATTTTAATACAGAAAATTATTTTCCCATTGTTATTTTCTAGAACTAATCAAAATTATCAGTAGTAGACATTAATTACTTTGAGCACCAGTATAAAACCTATAAATTTTCACAAAAGTGCATTCACAAAATTGTACTTAATTAATATATACTGGTCAAATTGAACTATGCTGAAACTTCATAGAATTTTAAAGCTTGGAAGAGACCCTAAAGATCCTCTAGTGCCAGCACTCCTGCCATGGGCAGGAACACCTCCCACTAGACCTGGCTGCTCAAGGCTTTATCCATCCTGGCCTTGAACACTTCCAGGAATGGGACATCCACACCCTCCCTTCTTAGTTTTCTTGTCTTCTGCACCACACAGAGGGAAAGAAAAAAAACCAACTGTACTTTCTGTACCCTGAACCTGTTATCTCAAAATGAACCTTAAGCCTTGCCTGCTAGTCTTTAATATTGTCACATCCAACACCTACTCAGAACTTAGAAGTTCAAGAAGATTGGTGTAATTAAAATATTGTGAACAGAGGTTGTTCCCACCAGTTGCAAGCTCTTTTCTTGATAAGGGTTTTTATCATTATTACTTGGCACCTACAATACTATCAGATATAAAATCTACATGATTTTTAACACCCAATTAAGCACTGTTTAATTAGATGGTATTAGTCATAGTGGTCCCTGCTAAAAATAAAAACGAAGTGAGGGATTTATGATAATAGCATTCCAATTAAGCCTTGGCCACTGCTATTCCCTATCACTCCCTGGACTCCCTGGGAGATACCCCAGTAAAACAGCCTGTCTAATTAAGTGGAATATGGTATATATTGTCTTATATGGTAATGAGAAGATTAAATATTGTCTCTCTGAGTACAGGTTCTTTTGATGCACAGTGATTCACTGAGGTCACACTCACTGAGGGCATGGCAGGACCAGACAGTCTTTCTGTCTCATTGCGATGAGAAATGGTACAAGTGTTTTCCTACCATCTGGCTTCTGACATTATTCCCTAATAATAGTCATAACCTCACAAGGCATGAATAACATGAAAAAAACAGATTTGTCCAAATTTATACAAAGTATTAAAAAAAAAAAAAGCCATTTGGAAAAGCAATAAAACTTAGGACTATCCAAAAATGAAAGATGTGCAGGGAATGATAAGGAGCCATGATGCCATAGACCAAATTTGTTTTCCAACAACTGGAGAGTCTGCTATGAAAGAAAAAGCTCTTGAAGAAACATCAGAAATTTTCATCAGGATCTGTTGTGAAAGGAAAAGGGGGAATGGCTTCACAATGAGAGACAAGTGTTTAAGCTCAAAAAAGGGAAGGCGTTTTTATTTCCAAAAGCTTTATAAAACATCCTTGGCTCTTTCTCTTAGAATATATTAACAATTTTTAAGAATCTAATATTAACTCTGATATTAGGCAGCTTAAAAGTGTGGAACTTATCATCAAGTTTTCAAATTTTATATATATAGAAGCATCCCAATGTTAATATTTGCTTTCCACACACTGACTTTAAAACTTCATCTTTAACTTGCAAACTGGGGTTTCATTTTTACATTTTGCCAGCTACTTGCCAAAGTACTGACATGAATTATCTATTTTGCACTATCTACACTTCTGCAGGTCTACCCATGCAAAACTCCTCTAGAACTTTGGAAAGAAGAGCTATTACTCTTGTCAATTCTAAGATTAATTCCCAGGTTATGATCATTCTCAAAATATAACAACATGCAGGTATTTAGAAGGAGTCCATTTTTTCATGAAGGATTCATAATCTCTCTATATAAAAACATGGTGCTTAAAATCATAGGAGTCACATTAAAGCACAGAAAAAGACCCTGAAGTAGCCACTATATCAAGAGAGGAAAATGCTGTTCCTGCAGCATGGATGAGCAGACTCTCTGGTTAAGATAAATTCTCACCATAGTTGATGCAAGGGGTTTCTGCTTGACCAGGAATCACTTAGAGACTTTTCTGAGCAAAAGCCTGAGTAAATACATCTAGCTGCAAACAGGACAGGTGCATATCACACTGGTTTCTATTCACTGAATTCAATTTTGTGTTTTTTTTCAGGTCATCCAAAGAACACAACTGACAATCTCAATTACATATATTCAAGACAACCTTTAGACAATGCAATGAAAACTGTAGCCAAGGAAATAGAAACAGTGTTTGGATCTAGATTTGAACTGGATCCAAAAAATGCCATAAATTCAAAATAGGACCACACGGATTCCTGGGTAGGCACCCAATTTTTGAGTGTTATTTTATGAAAAAGAGTCTGTTTCTGATAGCTACATTTCCACACTTTCTGAATAGCTGTTCCTACACACTTCTGTGGCATAAAAACTGTGCCTAAAAGCTCATATCAAAGAATTAAACTGCTACAGGTCAAATTTTCTCACATTGAGCTATCTGGAGATTTTACACTTCACTAAGGAAGAATGATTATCCTGTATTTTACAAAAGCATCTTAAATTAATGCTTGAAAGGACAGAAAATAACATCAAGATCTAATTTTATAGATCTAAAATGCAAAAACATTGCAGAACTACTCAGAATGAAAAAGAACAAGAACAGTATTACTTTTTGACTACATTTCTTGTCACCAAAATAATTTTCCGACTTCAGTTACTGTTAAACTTTTGAGGAGTTAAAAGCAGTTTATGAGCTACAATCAATCCATAGCAGTATCGCTACCCCACTTGTTATTTAAAGTAGTTTAACAGGCAAATAGATTAATGTATACAGATGGGAACTTTGATTTTAACAAAATTCCTTCTTCTCAGATATGTAAAGAAGAGAACTTAATATACTTGTACTTTATGTTTTTTACCCAAATCTTTTATTCTGAGAAATGAGGAAATCCATAACTGAAATGAAAACTTCTATTTGCTTTTGAAACAATCTATCTCTTTGTTCTAGTTGAGCTCTTTATCCATAGTGATAAATTTATTTTAGAAATGAAGGATGTGAGACAAAAGTATTTTTTTAATAGCAGTTCAGTATTGATTTTTATGATGATCTCATGTGAAGTTCAATAACATTTATCCAAGAACATTTTTTTCTTCACATAAAAATAATTTGCGCTAAGCCTGTGTTCCTCTTATTGTAAGTAAAAGTTTTGCACTATTTACAAGAAAAAAAAACCAATCAGAGAGTATATCTGCTTTAGTAAAATTTTTAGAAATGGAAGAGTATTTGTGCCCTGTAAAATTGTACATTCAAGCTGTAAATATATTTTAAAACCAACTAGGATTAAAATGGACCTAAAGTATGGCTACTGAGTACCAGGAACATCAATTAAAAATCTCCAAACTCAAAACCAAACATGCTGATCATGTAGAATTTCTAAAGGGCTAATAGCATATACCTTGTTTTGATAAATCCATATGCATAATTACAATTTTATAATTTTCACTTACAGTAATGATATTCAAACCCTATCATCTGCTGCTATGCAATGGAAATTAGGCTAACATGTAATTCATGATGGTTTTTAAGAGGTTGATCAAATTGTATTACCACACATCTCATTGCCAAGGTACTACAGAAAAAAATCTAGGAACTATTGTATCGGTGTATGCAAAAATAGATTCTTGTTTCAGGGAAGACTGAGAGTACACATATTTGAATTGGGATGCATTTTCTATTAGATTAAAAATAGAAATTGCAAAAAATAGAGCTTCTTTTGCATCATTTTTATTGTAGATATAATCAGAATGATTTCTTTAGTTATATTTATTACCTATGTCTGCTTCTGAACCCCTGTGTTTCAGACAGTTGGCCAGTAGGATTCAAGTAACAATTCAAGAATCCAGACATAAATATGTTAAGGGCATGAATATAAACTAAAATGTTAATCTAATAATTTCATTCTATTCAGTGACTGATTGAAAGAAATAATAAAATAGAAAATTTCCATTTACTAGTTAGCTTGGCTTTAAAAAAATTTTTATCAGAAACATTGCTAGTCCAGTCTTTTTTTTTTCCCTGAAGAAATGGTGGTTTACTGAGGTGCAATTTGCACTCAAAATATGAAAATAAATATTTTTGTTTTCTTTGAGAACTGAACTTGCCAGCAAGAAATGGTGAAATTATTAATGGACGGAAGTCTATTATAGCTATATTCTCATTAGGAAGTCTTAACAGACAAATAATGTAGGAAAGGTTAATTAATTCATCTTTTATTCACTATGTCAAAATCCAATTTCTACAGAACCAGGTGTATTTCATCAAAACATTACTTAGTAACTTTCAAATGGCACAAGTGAATTTCTTCTATATAATTCACTTTCATTTTTATCATGAACACAAAAACAATAAGGTCCTTGCAGATGTTCAATTTTGGGCACCATGGTATAAGAAAGATATAAAGTTACTGGAGTGTCCAAAGGAGGGCAGCACAAGAAAGGAGTCCTGTGCAGGGCCAGGAGCTGGGCTTTGATGCCCAGTGCAAGTCCCATCCAACTCAGGATACCCCATGATTCTATATTAAAAGAATTAGAGAGCCCTGTAAAATTATAGCCAAGTTTTCTGCACCCTCAAGGTGTAACCACCACTCTCTGGGCACGTGCTCTAGATTTTAGTGACTGTATTTTTAAGAGTGAAGTGAGAGAATTTCACACCCATCAGTAACAAGGGTAAGTATGACTCAAGTCACTCAGCCTTCCACCTAAACACAAAGAAACGGTGTAAAAGTAGCTTGAGGATGGGGAAAACTTAGGGAAGGCTCCATTGTAACTACTGGGATCAGTCAAAGGGCTAAATGCACCTTTCTCCCCCATAGGGACACCTCTTGGGTAAGAATGCAGTCAATGTGTGCTGAATACTTTTATTTGGCATTAGAGCTTGTCTGTATCTTGCTTTTTTTTGCAGTCAGATACTATCACTGGCCTTAACCTGTCACAGTTTTGTATTAATAAAGAGTGTTATTTATTCCATAAACTGAGAGTGTGAGCGCTTCCTGGGGGCAGGCAGTCCCCAGCAGTGGGGAACACACTCAAAGAGGAAAAGCTGCTGAGGAGTAGGAATACTACAGAGTGGAAATATCCTCACAGGGGTCTGTTTCCCTTATGCAGTGGGGTGTGTGTCCCTGAAAAAGCCAGTGGAGCCACCCTCCAGTCCAGCAGGACTGTTCAGTGAAGGGTGCCCATAACTGGACACACAAGGGACTTGGATTTTCTGGGGCACTGACAGACAAGCTAAGGGCTGGGGAAATCTCCCCTTTTCACAAGTCCATGCTACTTCATTGTGTCTCAGTGCTAGGCTGGCTTTGAGAAATCACCCTTGCCCCATTTAAATTCCTGACAGGTTCCTCAGCCCTGCCTGAACGTACCCTGTGCTCATAACAGACTGAATTCCATGGTTTCAGGGGTTTTGCTTTACTGCATTACATCTCCACACGTATCCATATTCCTTTGTGAAACCTCTTGCTCTCCCAATTAATTATTTGCAGCTACACTTATCTACATTTTGCCCAGATCAAGGCCAGTTTCTACAGCCACGTTTTAGGTGCCCAATCCCTCCCACCTTAGATTTCCATTGCTTTTAATGTTCTCAAGTGCTGAGTTACCTTTGAGACAGAAAAGGTTCACTGTAGAGCTTCATTCACGACAGTTGCTTGACTGGGGTTTTTCTGTTTGGTTTTGTTTATTTGGTTTTGATTTGAGTTTTTTTTTATATCTATATGATTTTTGCAGAGGGTTTTTTATATATTATCCTCTGATACAGTTGTAGGATAACCTGCACTTTAAACCCAGGAATTTGGAGGCTGCAGACACACATACCAGCTTCTTGTCAGGGAAATATAACAAACACAATGCCAGTATTTAATTGTCACACAGGCTGCTGGAATTTTGAGCAGCAAAGAAACCCAAAATTGTCAATCCAAACCCACAAATCCCCACCTACGATAGGTAAAGACACATAGCTAACACAAGCTTAAAGGAGATTTTGATGTGTTTTACACCTTCATAGAATATCAATAATGGATGAAATCATACCTACCATCCATTCTGATGTAATTTAATACAATAACTAAATAATACAATTAAAAAATAATAAAATGTCATGCAGAATGGATATTTTGCTAAAGTAAAGTATTTTTACTAAAATGTAAAGTTAGTGGAAGGAGCATATACTGATCTAATGGATAAATATATTAAAAAAATAAGTGTTTGTGTAGAAAGCACAATTTAAACTCATATCTTACTTTTCATCATACAAGTAAGTTTCTAAACCTTAAAAAATATTATGTTTTCCTTCCTTACAATAAATTAAGCAAATTGCTATATCTTTCTATAGAAAAAAAAAATTAAAAGAAACAAACTACTGGTTTTGAAGTGTGGAGGTTGGTATTATCAGGAATAAGGAAAGTCAGCAACTCCAGTTATTAAAAGATGAATACATAAATTCAAAAGTCATATTCTGTGCAGTGGTTTGTTGGTTTTCAGTTTGATTGTTTTTTTACTGAGCGACTCCCACAGATTTAAATTTTGAGGGAGTTTTACTATAATATTGCCTATAATTATACTGTTATCAGGTAATTTTAAAGGAATGTGAACCCTTGTCTAAATAAACTTATTCTTTTATTTCTTTTAGGTTCTTTATCACCTCAGGGGTGATAGTGTACAGTAACTAAAATGGTTACTCCCCGGGGCTTTTCCATCCCATACTTTTTGTCTTTGAAGAAATCATTCTGAATATGTATTAACACCAGCAGCAGAATAATTGCCCTTAAAAAAAATTTAAATCATGAGGAATACTTCATGCAGTGAGATATTTAAATAGGTTCAACTCATAAAATCCCTCCTAGGAAAGCAAAGATGGTGGCCATCCTACCACACATGATGTTACTAGGGGAGTTTGGCATGTTTCAGCTAAAAAGACAGAGGCTGAAGATGCATGTGATTACATTTTCCAAATACAAAGCAAAACCCAAAGTCACTGGTGGGAATAAAGAGGTAAATTTAAGGCACTGCTGGACCAAGGACAAATGTCAGTCCAATTTCTCCTAATATCAGAAATTGGAGTGAAAATGTCCACTGTGTGAACACAATTCAAACTCAAATTCATCAAGATATTAATAATTGATTAAATGACACAGCTGCTTTGACAACAAAGATGTCAAAACTCTGACTCAGTCCTTCCAAACCTTTATTTCCATGGGGCAAGAGAGAGCAAAGCAATGGCAAGGAAAATAGGGGAAAAAAAGGTTATTGAAGAAAGCATTACCACTTGGAAAAATAAATCCTTAACTAATGTTGTATTTTGGATGGTTTAAAATAAATAAATCCTCTCAGAATTTCCATTTGAACCCCTAGTGTTCTAAACACACTCCTTGGTATGCTGACTGCCCAACTCCAATCTAAAAACTTTATTCCCCTTTTGACTTTAAAGAGGCCACTGGTGTGAAACTGCAATTTACATGTTAATAGAGGTCTGCTTCAAGCAATGTGTGACCTCGAACAACCAGTCAAGTTAACGACTATATTTCAAAATATTCCAACAAAAATTTAATGAAAAAGATATTAATGCCTTCAGAGGTAAAAAAAAAAAAAAAAAAAAAAAAAAAAAAAGCTGCCATGCAAGTGAATGCAGAATAAAAAAACCCTCTTTATACATTGTTCTTGTATATTCTTAGTTTTAAACTCAACAAAACCAGACAGAGAACAGTGGAAGAAAAAGAAGAAAACAGAAGAAAACAGGAACTGAATATCAGTCTATATAAGCAATTTGTGAGAGGGAATGTTAATCACAATTTCAGGCTGATTGCCTTTTTTAGGAAGTACAATTTTATTATATGCAATAGATAAAACATTTTCAGGTAACTGAGGGATTTTGATGCTGGTGATTATTCAAGGCTGATGGTCAAGCTCTGATTATATGTCCCTCTATGGAGGGCTGAGCTACCAACCTGATTGCTACAGCTAGATAAATTAATGATTGGAGTCTTTAAAGTTTTCTGAAAGACCTCTCTCTTCTTCAAAAGTTATTGCAACATCCAAATTGCTCCATTAAAATAAAAATATATTTTGCCTTATCAAACGGAAAATTAGTTGTCATTTCAAAACTGAGCCTGTACCCACTTAGCTGCTGCCCACCTGTAAGTACCCAAATATCTATTTGCTTAAGGTGATTGGATGTAGACAGCTTTGTGGGGACAACTATGCAACAGTGCTCACAAGGAGAAATTTGACAAGAGAGCCCATCAGGGAGACATTAAGTCTGGAGTGTTTTGGTTTTTTTTTTCTCTCAGACGTGTGACAGTAAGGTCAGGAAATGAGAAGTGATGGCTCATGCAGCCTGGAAAACTGGGCAGATTTCTGACTGTCCCTATGCCCTCACTTTTTAGGTGGCTGTACCTGCTGGGATGGACACAAAGGTGTTGGCAGTGGGGGCTGCAGAGGGGCCCCTGTCGGGATAGAGAGATAGAAACAAACTTTCACAGACTAAACACTGCCCTCCTCTCCCCATCCCCACCTGGGCCATGTGGGGTGTCTGGAGGGATGAAGGAATGCCAGGAAAGATGCAGGAGGAGAAGTTGTTTTGATTTGCCTTTGTTTCTCATGATTCAAAGCTATTTTTAATTAATATTCCCTACTGGAGGTTGTGCCAGTCATGGTTATTGGCATGTGATCTCCCCATTTTTGCCTCAGTCCATAAGCTTTTCCTTCTGATTTCCTTCTCCATCCTTTTGAGGGGAAGGAGTCAGGACATCTGTGCAGCTCTCAAGCCCCCACAATGATTGTGACTCACAGCACAACTGTGCATCTGTGCTAGATTTGTGATGCTTTTTACTAATCTCTAACTTTCATGGGGACTTTACATAATTCAGGACTAAAACACAAGCCAATTACATTTGATCTTATAAGTGTTGGTCCTGTGAGGAGAAAAATCACTACTTTTTTATTGGTTGCTGTACAAAACTGTCAAAAACTAAATTGTTATACAGCTTTGTCAATACTTTAATCAGTTTTTATTCACACCAGAACTAGTGGAGGACAATTCCTTTCCTTTCTCTATCTATACCTTCCTCTCTCTATCTCCAAATGTCACTTCCAAAAGTCTTTATGAATGTTGCAAACATGTGATAAATATCTTGTACACACACACAGAATGGGAGACATCACACTTGCATCATATCAGAGAAACTAAATGTGTCAAGAGCACAGCAATGAATAACCCTAAAAACCTGGGTCAGCAGCTTCTTTGAAGCTCAGATAGATATGGCTAAAAGTAGTCACCATTGAAAGGCAGCCCAAACATGCATAAATATCTTGGTATATCAGAAGCAGTTGGTGATTAAGGTTTCTTGTTTGGATTTTTTGTTTGGTTCACTGGTTTTGAGCTCAAATGTTGAGGGTTTTTTTTTTTTAATTAACTGATTTCAGAAGTATGGACATCATCATAGCCTTTTTGAATGTATTAAACAAATTACATATTGAGAACTAATCTAAAGAATTGTGCTATTGTAAAGTTTAGTGTTACAGACTATTTGTACCTAATTATTATCATCTATTTACCACTGTAGTTGTGCCAGTTGCCTTGGTTTTGAAGGCTGGCATCTATTACATTGTGGCAGAAAAGGCCTCCTCTCTGTGGAAGTTCTGCTCAGCAAACAATGAAGATAGCCCTGTGTTACCAACACTCTTTTTTGAGGCACAGATCCAAAACATACCCCCACAGTAGCTAATGGGAAGCAAATTAACTCTATTCCAGGGAAAACCAATACATAACACAAATATCTTTGAAAATAAAAGTGCAAATATATTACCATTTCTTCCAGCTGTGACCAAACTGACCATTACATTATATTTATCACATTGGAAAATTAAATTGATGCTTTGGTCTGCATAGTACAGTCTAACATCACTACAGCATTTTATGCTGCTTTTTTGTCATCTCTTCTCCAAAAAAAAGAAAAAAGAAAAAAGAAAAGGTTTGGATTCAACTTAGAAACCATTTCTTTTCTCCCAGGATGGGGGATGATGTAGGAGGAGGAAAGATTATTTCAATTGGAAGGGATGTATGATTACCAGCTGTTCCAACTGCCTGATCACTTCAGGTGTGGCCAAAAATTCAAGGACATCATGAAAGGGCATTGTCCAAATGCCTCTGGAGCACAGACAGGTCTGGGTCATGGACCACCTCTCCAGGAAGACTGTTCCAGGGTTTGGACTCCCTCTCAGTAACAAAATGCTTCCTCAGTTCAGACTGATCCTCTCTAGGCACCCCTTTGGACCATTTTTGGCAGATCTGTTTTATCAGTGCCCAGACAGCTCTGGTAGACACTGTCCAGAAAAGTCTTTTTGTATAATACCCCTGATTGTTTCAAGCACAGCAGTTATGTAGCCCAAGAGAGAAAATGAAACTCATTACTTGATCACAAATAGTGTGCAGGATCTGAAACAAAATAATTCATTTAAATTAACCCATAATAACAAACACAGTGTGTTATAGCTTGATATCCCCATAGAATCAAACTAAAACCTCTGTGACTGCACTTAACCTTAAAGATGGAATTATGAAAATATTAAAAAGCAGCTAAGAGGGATAACTAAAATTTAATCCTTTTAAGCATGAGGAGAACACTGCAGAGCACCCCACTCTAAGTGAGGCCTCAGTGCATATTGTTTATTAAGACAGAAAAAGTAATTGATGTGATTAAGTAGAATAGTAAGGGAAAGTATTAGAAAGAAGCAGCACATTCCAGAAATAGAAAGTTGCACTTTGATAAAGAAAATAGAGTGAAATTCTGATGGGATAAATTTAAAATAAATGTGGATAGATAAACACTGTTTCCAAATGTACCTGGAGTAAAAATATTGCAGCATGTACAGGGAGTCAGCTGATGACCACTACAAAATGAGCCTTCAAAGTGGGAAAACTGCTGAAGAAATGTAGCAATTTTTTAAAAGTTTATGTTAATGGAGGAGAAAAATCCAGAGATCTGTGCTGGAACAGCCTGTGGGAGGTTCAGTAGGTCTGCCTGAAACTGCAGTGAGTATAAATTAGGTTAGAAAATTAAGTTTTATTTGAAGGATCTTTAACAACATAGTACTTACACTTCTGTGTGAAGTGACAAAGGTTGCACAAAAAGAAAAAAAAAAGAAAAGGAACAAAAGTTCCAGGTACAATCCAGGTAACTTGAAGTAAATTAACCAAATGTCTATGAAAACGAAGGGTGTAACAATGAAAATCTTGGATAAAAAGAATTCAGTACATGTTGGGTTGTTGGAAAAAGCCTTAATTTCTTCACGAGGTTAAAAAACCTGGTAGACTTCTTTTCAAGAGGCTTTCTCTAAAAAAATTAAAAGCTTTAAAGAAACCAAGTAATCAGAGAAGAGATGTTTCAATGTAGCTAAATAATTGTTTTAAATAAAATGAGAAATGGATAATATTATATACTCATTTAATACAATTAAACAAAACGTGTAGAAGGGTTAATAAGAAGAAAAGATTTCTAATCATAACAAGTTACTGATAAAGTTGAAGATGACAGAAAGAAGTAAACTCCAAAAGGAAATTTTAATCCTAAATGCAGCTAAAGCAACTAATAAAATTTGTCATAGACATACACATAAATGAAAGTTGCATAAGTAATAATTCCTAAACTACATAATTCATGGAAAATGTAACAGTATCTTGGAGCTATGATAGCTCCAGGAAAACTTGATTTCAAAACCCATTAATTGACAAAACTAAATTGACTGTTAGAAGCTACTAAGAAACAATAAAAACACCTCTGAAAACAACATAAAACTGCCACATAGGTCCATGGTTCATTTTTCTTCGAAGCACTGGTTTCCCTGACTTAAGGTGGATTAATAAATTGGGGAAAAATTAATTTTTTAGGAATGCCTAATCAGAAAACTAAGCTTGGTATGGCATGAGAGATCTATAAAATTCAGCAGCTCAGCTTAGTTGTCATGTCTTCCAACACAGGCACTTTGAGCCTACCAGTGAAAGGATGAAAGTAGGGGGAACAAGGCTGAAAACAACTTTTCACACAGAAACACACCTGTGTAAACCCCTGCTGAGGCACTGGAGATCCTGACAGTTTTCACAGGTTTGATGGAAGACTGGACAAGCAGTCAATTTTTTTAAGCAGAAAAAGCGCAGCAGGTTCAAGAAACCCCCAAAGATAAAACAGTGGCCAGCAGAAGTTGCTGGGTGAAGGATCGTTTCTCAGTATCACTTGTTCTGTTTTCTGTCTTACTGACATATCTGCATGCTGCTGCTGCAGAAGGAAGGTTTCTGTAGGACACAGACAATTCCTTGGCCCGATGATCCCAAGAGTGACTCTGGAGGAGCTGGGGCTCTACAGCCACTTGTACTGACCAGGGTATGGATGGATACCCACACTTCTTCTTGCACCTTTGCAACAAGCTTAACCTTAGCCACAAGGTTAAATCACTCAAACAGGACTTGATAAAGGTAATTATTAAATGATACAGGTGAGAAGAAAGAGCGTGAGGTGCTTTTGAGAAAGAAATTGCTCTTGCACTCTCACCGCAGCCTCTCAGGAGCCCCACGATTCTTTAAAAACATCACAGTCACTTCTGGGAGGGAAAGGGAAGATGATAATAATCCTTAGTGTTTTTTAAATATTCTCCTGGTATTGCCTTATGTTAGCAGCTATTTTATATGCCTGACCACCTCAGGGACCAATTAGGCAAAAATCTCTAGAACAAAGTCCCAGTGCAACTTTTCCTCATGATATGATGTTCCTAGAATTTCAACATGGACCAGATACACTTGGTGCTTTTGAAGAGCTATAGAAAAGTAAGGAAATATTTTAAATAATGTATTATAGACGGCACTTCTGAATCTCCTTTGTGCTAGAAGGCAGGAAAGAGCCAAAAAAAAAAAGAAGAAAGAAGTCCCACAATGCTTTGTCCTCACCTTTATACATTTGCTGTAGGAATTCTTATTTTCCTTAGCAACTGTTCTCCTACATGAAGGTCCTTCTGCCATATGTCAGCCTAACTATTGGGAAAAACTTTTTTTTTTTTTCTAAAAATTTCACTTCACACAACCTTAATCCATTAATTAGAAATCTTTTGAAAGGGGAAAATTTTGGACTGAATGATTAGCATATTAAACTGCTATATAGTTTTAGTTTACTTTAGATTTAATCTAAAGAGGAAACAATGGAAGTAAATCTTGTGAAAATATTCTGATTATATTTCATATAGATCTGTAGACTGCACATTCCTAAAGAAAATAGAATACATCTAGCTCAAATAGCTGTTGGGGAATCATAATAAATACTTATTTCTAATTTTGTCTTCATATCACTAACAAGAAGTAATTTATTGATACCAAGAGAAAATATTTACTGCTCAAAGGCTTTTAGGAAAGGGAATAAGATAGTTATACTAGATTAACATGCTAACCTTAATTGTCACATACACATTTTCATGCAAGGCAGATCTCAGTTGCTTTACTGAATACAACTAACATTCTTAAATAGACACACAAATCCTGATTGCAGATATAAACTCCATTCATGTTGCTATTGCTGCCACTGCTGGAGTGGCAATTTGTACATCTTATTTTCAGCCATTTCTTCCCCACAAATTCCTCAACATAAAAGCAAGATTTTAAATGCTTTTGCACTAAAATTCTTTTCAACTGCCTGATAAGAGGACTTTAAATCTTTTCCTCTCTTGTGGCTGGACATCCATGTGTGCTGAGACTCGGGGTACTCTTCCTTCCTCCAGAACAGCTGTTGGACATCAGCTTCATGATGGAAATTAACTAATCCGTGAAAGATGGATTTCAGTAAAGTTTCAGTGGGAATGGGGATTGCAATTGTTTTAGTTACTGTTGAACGAAACACGTAACAGGAGTTTTCAAAATGCTACCCCTAACAGACTCACACAATTAAATATTTGTTGTGAAACTGATAAATGATATAATTTCAGTGTATATTAAACATTAATGCTTGTTTGTTTTTAATCTTAATACCTCTTACTAGTAATTTAACAGATTCTGTACGAGATTTCAAAACAGCTTAAAACATAATCTATTTTATTTTTCTCTGCATTCCCATCAGTGAAGTTATTGATACATATAGCTGCAGAATTTATCCTTATTTCTTGCTTTCTTCTAAAGAATCTCTTTCAGTATAGGCATATTTTGTATTTTGTCAGCTCTATTTTGCTAAAATGTTAATCGTTATGCATTTTTAAAAGACATAAACAGAGGATTTCCTCATTTCCTTTCCTCTATCCCACTTTTCCTCTTTTCATGCCAAAAGAAAGTACTGGGTGGCAGCCACTGGCCAAACAAGACTATATATGTATATCTCCAGTCCATTAGAACATGCTACTGCTTGGTCTACTCATCTATGATGTTGTACTCTGTGCCTGGAAGATTCTTCCAGCAGCAGCAACAGCAGTTTTTTAAAAAATTCTTTTTGCTTTTGTGTGCAATTTTTATTGGCATACTCAGCATCTGACTGAAGGAAAAAAAAAAAAAGGTAAAATGGCCTGTTGTATCAAAAAAATTATGTTGGAAGGGCTTTAATTATTTATTTTTTATTATTTCATTGAGGTGACTGAAAAAAATGCTGTTTTGATCCCTACCAAAACTATCAAACAGAGACCAATAATAAGAAATATGGGGTTTTTTTCTATCTTCAAATTTACCCAAAGGAGTGTATGAATTTCATATTACTTAAATATTCACCTTCCATAGGTGAGCTATGTTCAGAGATTATCACAGGTTTTGAAGTGTTGAGGTATTTAGTGTAGCTGAGGCTGAATTTCAAGCCTGTATTTAAAACTGAAATAGAAAAACAACAACAACAACAAAAAAACCAAACAAAACAATGAAAAAGGAAAAAGTCATTCAATGTGTTCTTGAGCACATTTTGCACAATCTAAGTTCTAAAAGCCTGAGTCTGCTGGGAAAATGGGCATTTCCATAGAAACACTGAAGGAATGAAACCACCACATAAGAGCCTCTAGGAGGGGAAGTGCAGCAAAGAAGTGTTGGCTGTGAATCTTAATAGACACGAAGTCTGTTGGCCCTGAGCTGCTGCCTGCTTTCCTGCAGCATGATTCTGAACTACAGGAGCAATGCCTGCTACTTCTGCTTGCAACAATTACTGTCCCTGACGAGGTATTAAAAGGGATTCTAAAGAGAGAACACTGCCTATTCTTGTTCTAGTAACCTTTTAAAGAGAAGAGTATCATAGGAAAGATCCATAGTTGAAGTCAAAGGGTCAGTACCTCTGCTAAGTGTAATTTTAAATCAGCCCAACACCCAAATAGCCTTTTCCCTACGTTCTGTTTTCTTTCCATTTTCAGTACCACTATTGCAGCAGCTCCTCTTGGCACCACTTTATGTGCAGAGAGTGGTATTATTATACATGCCTCTTCCTAGCACTTTAGAACTGGCCCAGGAATATCCTTCTTTAATCTGAAGTGTGTCATATCAAGATTTTTTGTATTAAATCAAGAAATAGTACAGCATGCAAGAGGAGTTTAGTTCAAGCTTTGAATCCAATTTGAGTAGACATCGATTGTCTAAAGACAAATAATTATGCTGAATTATAGCAAAAAATAAAAAGTTTATTCAGTCATTTTAACAAAATTTTAAAAAGACAACTCTTTTTTTAGTATTAAAATAGAAAAAAGGGAACAAATTCAAATATTTAAAGATATGTATTATAATACAACTACTTTCAGTTTATCTGTTCAATGAATGTTTTAGCATCAATAGGTAAAAACTAGGGAGGAAAAAGTATTTTTAAAAATAATAATATCAACAACAAAAATAATAATAACAACAACAGTGTCTAGTTTCCTAACTCTTTTTACTGCTTTCTACACTTTCAGAGTTATATATCCTCTTAGCTACATGAAAGTAAGATCACAAGCAAAAGGATTTCTGGACCCTTTCTGGATTGACAAATATGGGTATTTACCATAACTCCACAACTTTTTCTATTACTTCTTTGTTCATTGTTTTTCATCTTAGTCAGAATTTGAAGCAAACTGGGATGAGAGTTTTACATTCAGTTGTGCTGCATAATTTGTTATCAGTCTGAAGTTTAGGAAGGGCCCTGGGAAAACTGCAATATGAAGTTACTTTCCATAGCAAATGATGTTTGCATTTGGCTTGGATTACATCTCTAAGTGTTCTTAGTCACTTGTTTTGAATCTGTGTCAAAACAATATTTGTTTCTCTGAAGGAGTTTAAAACTTAGAACAAGTTGGGAGAAGTCACTGACTGAACATACAGCTGTCCCAGGACAATAACTTGTGAAGGAAAGCAGCAAACTGGCAAAAAGCTTTGCTAATTGTCCTGGTAACATATTTTATCTACATGGTGTGGTAGAATTTGGTTACCATCAAAAGTCAGTCCATTTCCCTTTGAAGATACATCAGGAATTCCTGAGATTTGCAACTTCTTAGTAAGTCTTGAATTTATATTTCTTCTCTATGCAATAATGGCACGTCATCATTTTCCCAAGGATAACCATTCATCAAAACAGAAGCAGGCCAGTGCCCAGAATGGACAGTTCCTCTCTGTTTTCTATTTCAAATAAAATTGATGATACATTATGCACAGCAAGCTACTTTTTTTTAAAATATTTTTTTATTTAATGATAGTAATATAAAATGATCGATTGAACAAAAAACTCTGGCCAGCATCTATCTAGACGTAAGTATTGAAGCACCTGTAGCATTAATCATTTTTATGTGACTATTATGTAAACAGAACTCCATGATAAGGACTTGGCTGAGGAAGTAAAAATGGTGTTCAAACCAAAATGATGGTTGGAATGCATTTAGTGGCTGCAAATGTAAGGCTTCTAGATCTTACTGTGTCCTCCTTAAATGGCAGTATGCAAAAAAGGAGGCAGCAGGACAAGAAGTGACAAAACATATAGGGAACAATGACAGAAAGTAAGACATATATGTAGCCTCTTAGAATATAATAGGAGATTAAGCTCATTGTCTAGTATATATAGATATAGATTATAGTTATATAGATACATAGATATATAGATATATAGATATATAGACAGAAATATAGAGAGAGATATAAGGATATAGATATATACATGGAACTTTTTTTAATGCTGTAGTCACTGGACTCTATAGTTAATGCTATAGTTAAGCCAAATCCAATTAACTGACCAAGAAACTTCTGTGTGTGTACTGTGAGATGGATGAATTATTAAATGACCAGTGATCACATTTGTATATAATTCAGAGTATTTCTTATCTGCTAATTATAGAGACATATGAAACAGAGAACAATACAAAATGGTTTTTAGGAGGTTGGAATGGCTGACTTTTATGGAAAAAGGAAACTAAGCATATATAAATGTTAAAAGTTAAATAACATTCAAAAATCATTCAGCAAGAAGTCTAAGATGTGAATACTGGGAAGGAAGGAAACCATACAGAAACTCACAGAAACCCACAAGAATTATTAGGAATAATAAAAAAAAGGTATCAAACCACAGACTTTGAAAAGAAAAATTCAATAAATATCAAAACTGACCAACAGTAACAGTTATTAAACCACTGAACAATTTTACTCAAGGAACTCACAGAAAAGCCATTCAATTGCTATTAAACAAAAAATGTGATACATGGTATATGACATGGCAAAATTGGCACTGAAAAAATAAGGCTAGCTTTACTAGGGTAATTTTTTATCTTTAGCACTGATACAGAACTAATTCTATCTATACTTCTGTTGCATTCCAAACATCTTTCTCAAAAGCAGGAAGAATACAGACGATTTAAGTAAATGAAATCTGTGCAAGGAGATTCATTTAAGAGTTCCAAATAATTTCAACTACTGCTAGAGTTTTGGCTTTCCCTCACTTGTTCTAGAAGAAAAAGCACTGTAAAATTTCACCTCTGATCTTCTTTATTGTTTTATTGGAAGTGGATTTTCCTCTACCTTTCTCTGAAGCATTATATGTTACTGCAGCTAGCTTTGTGCAGTAGTGCCACTAAACTCTTTCAGCTGTTTGTTTAGAGGGCTTTGCTCAGCTTCTGGAGATAAATGAATTTGCCAGGAGGGCAGAGCCAGGAGGGAATTTTCTTTTCATTGAGGATGGATGCAATTGCTCTTTTGTTCTGCTCCTTTGTTTTGTCTCTTTGTCTTACTTGCACTTCTGTAAGGCGCACCCTTCATAACCAACACAGAGGAATTTCAGTTTCCTTTCGGGTCCTGGCAAAGAATAGCTCTCCCTTGATTGTTCCTGCTCTCAACTGGCAAACTGAGGTTCTGCTGTTTTGTTGTGTGGTGTGAGGTGTTATAAATGGAGTACTAAATGGTTTTCTGTAGTGCACAGAGCTCTGAGCTCATGCTTCAGCTTCCTTTAGGTCTTCTGGGAAAAGCAGAGGGCCACAGTCGTGATTGTCTCCTGTGCTCTATTCCTGTCTCCTTAAAATACAGCCAACAAATTGCAGCAGCACTGGAAACTGGCTGTAGTTAGCAAAGTAACCCAAGCAGACTGTTTTACATTTCTGCTCATTCTGACAGTTCATTTCTCCCAGAAGAATGAAATGCCTGGGAAGTGAAAAGTTGTGTGCACAAGGAAGCTAATGGATGTATACATAATATCCTGGATTGTTTTAGGCTTCAGTGTACATTGAGTTAGCACTGATTTTGTGCATAGCTCTTGAGTTGGTGAAACATTTGCATCTTAATTTTGACATGGGTAAGCAAGCAGATATATTGCCTAACATGCTATTTCTTTTCCCATAGCAATGTCCAGAGAAAGAAGGCCTGGATACAGAATTGCAAGCTTTAAAAGAATAAAGCAGAATATCCAGTGATTTGGCAGAATGCAGATATGAATCACATCAAAATGGGGTCCCACATTAAGAAACAGTCAGTCTCAACAACAAGAGAGTTGTACTGTAATCTGTCCCCAGGGTCACAACAGTACACTGTATGCATATATGCCTTCTGGTAGATACATATATATATATGTATACACACATATCTATATCCTGAAAAGTTGGTTCTTGCTAAAGTACAGTACAAGCTCTTAAAAATACTTGCATAGACAGCTCACATTAAAGATATAAAGGACAGAACACTAAGTAATGACCACTGTGATCAAAGTTTAGGATCAAGAATCAGAGCAACCATTACTGGTTTGTGTTGATTTATTTTTTCCTCCAAGAGTGGTTAGATTTAATCCTGTAATTTGCATGTTATGACTGAAAAATTTTTAACACTGGAAATGTGCAAACGTTAGCATTTAAATTATATGTGGGAGATCAACATTGAAATCTGCTACATTAGTCAGAAGTAAAACATCTTGAAGAGAGGGAGGGAGCTCTTGCATCCCAGATGGGTTGAAGATTCTCGTGTCTGATCAATTATTTCTGTTGATGGTACAGGTGTAACAGGCTAAAGCCAAGACAAAAGCAACAAACTTTTTCAAGGTCAAGGAAACTGCTAGTGCTTATTAATTTTAACACTTCATGAATGCACTTCTGGAGGATAAATTTCACTTCACATTGGATTTCTTTTTTCATGTATCACAGTTCCTTCTTCCACACATATTTTACATTGCATTTTTAGTGTAATTATAGGAAGATAACTTGATGTACCATTCTTTGACATATTTTACTGAGATGTGCACATTAGAAACCTCTGCAGCTTAGTGGAGAGCAAAGAAGATAATAAAAGAGTAAGTCACGTGCCAAAGTCTTTGCCCATGTACTAAAATAAAATTAATTCGAGTTATATGTAATACTTGAGCATATGTCATTACTTTATTTGGCTGCATATCTCCTTTGTGCATTGCTGTTTTTCATACAGAACATTTTGTCATGTGCATATTTGGTCTTTGAAGAGGAAGAGTTCTTTTTATTTGAAAATTCTTACCAATATATATGTTTTCCTCCTCCTCATAGCTGTTATGGAAAGAAAGAAAACAAAAGCTCATCAAAATAAGTCCGAAATGTAGGGAAAAACAGCTCATCAGTAATATATAAAGAAGACATTATGAAATTATGCAAATGACCGGTCAGATGTTATGTTCTGGCACTTAGGCTACTGGTCTCCATTTCAGGAAAGCACATGGGGTCAGTGTAGGGTGTGCTGGGCATTGGGATTTGTGGAATGCTTCGTGTGTGTAAAGGTGGGAAGGGCTGAAGCACATGCTTGGGAAATGAAGTCACACGTGGAGAGGAAGGCTGGAGATGAAGGTTGTCTCCTTTCATGTGTGTCCCTGTACTTGCACCCAGGGCTTGTCCTGCAGCTGAGCACTGCTGTCACAGCACCAGTGGGCTCACACACGGTGGTGCTGATGCCAGATCCTGCACCTGGGATGGGGAAGTCCTGGTTGTGTGCGCTGTACTCAACAGTTGGTTGGACATTAGAAAAAGGCTCTTTAGCCATTGGGTGGCTGGGCACTGGAACAGGCTCGCAGGGAAGTGGTCACAGCACCAAATCTGACAGAATTCAAGAAGCTCAGAGCACATGATGTGTTTTTTGGGAATGGTGAGGTACAGTTGGATTTGATGATCCCCAAGGGTCCCTTACAACTCAGGATGTCCTGTGATTCTGTGAAATGAATGCAGCAGCTCTTTCCTGCAGCTGAAATGGGTGCTGGATATTGAAAGTGGAGGTTTGTGGATGAACAAGGAGGAGTAGAAGATATTTTATCCAGTCTTCAGCTCTACTGCACCCCAAGCCCATGTCCTGAAGCTCCAGGGTGTGTTTGCCTTGTCATTTTAGAAGTGCCTGTGGAGGATTTCTGTGCCATTTCCACAGAGACAGCGAAGTGTGGCCCTCTAACTCCTTGTTCCCAGATCTAACATTCAAAAATGATCTGACATTGTTTCTTTTCCCCTGCACATCATTATCAAAGGTCAGATGTGCATCACATTTGTGATGTGTCACTTAGACTTGTGATAAAATGTGATATTGTTTCCTTCCTCTAGAAACTTTGTGTAAGTGACCCTTATTGCAGTCTCCTTAAAGAGAGTTATGGAACACAGCAAAATGACTGTCATTTCGCAGAAACCATATTTTATCTTAGATTCTCCTTCTGATTTATGTAGAGCAACAGACTCAAAACAATTAACAGAAATCAGTGTTCAATGACAGCTCAATCAAAATATTTGAAGAAAAACTTCACTTTCCTGGTGGTTTTTGATGTTTACTTTTATAGATATTTATCCATCTTTCTTCCTATGTTTATTTCTTAGCTGGTAACACCCAAGCTTAGTAAAAGAGGTTTTTTAAATTTATTTCCACTATTATGAGCAATTACCTTTTCTTTTAACTTTAGCTCTTTCGCATATGAAAGAAAGTTGACACATCAATAATATATTTAACTGAATTCTGACATTTTCATTCTACAGAGATATGAAAAGAGTCTTTTAACATTGCTTTTCCCGATCAAATACTTAAGGCAAAAAATCATAGGCAAGTAACCACTCTGGAAACTACACAGGTTTTGAAGAATTAAGCCATTTAAAATTCATTTGCACAACAAAGTTTGAAAGATACATTAAAAAAAAATAAAGTAAAATTCTATACATTTACAGAAAGAGGAATACATCTTGGATTAAAAGAGAAATGGTTTGTCATACAGTATTTGTCTCTATGATTCAGCTGTAAGGACTTATGTCCACAGACATGATAATCTTAATCTTGTAGTTCAAGTCAATAGAAAAAGCCTTGAATTTGATTCTCCAAGTCAGATCAGGGGTATAATACAATTTTTATTATCCGTCCTAAATACAAATAGGCACTGGTTTGAGGACTGTCTGTTTTGTATTTCACCCTCCCTTTGTGACAAGGATGCTCCAGGTACTGCAAACAGTTTAGCTTCTGTTCCTTTTTTCATTTGTGTGTACATTTCTGAGTTTATTAATTTTCTCATATCCTCTTGAACTGCTGACTATAGATCCCAGTTTCCAGCAAGTTAGATTGTTGAGTTATTATGATTGTATTCTGGCAAGCAGTGCATCAGATCACACAAAACTAATTAGAGATTTTCATTTATACAACAACATTCCAAGAAATCTCTAAGCATTATCAAAAGATAAATTGAAGTACACCTTAAGATGAAAAAAAAGAAATTTAGTAATTTCCAAAATAGTCAATATATTGAAATTATTTGAAAAACAGTAATAAGGAAGACCAATAATTTTAATTGCTAGAAAACTTGAAGAATGTGGCCACTTGGTCTACTAATGGTAGAGAATTGCCTATTAAAACTGTTTCTTGAACTGCAAAGTAAAAAGGAGCTTTTGTTTATGTCCGTTTGTTAAATTGATTTTGTGTGGATCAATTACATGTTCTGTTTTTAAACTTTTGCACTCATAAATGCTCATAGTCTCTCTTCTACTTCTGTCTTGACATACCTATTTTTCAGGAAAATATTCTCATTTGGTTTTCATATAGCTATGTATATCAGCCAGTAGTTAAGCCTTATTTTTTGTCTGTGTGATTTTCTTTATTGTTTAGGGTTTTTTTTATAAAAAAGCGCAATTTGAAAATTCACTGCTCTCGCCCACCCCAGCCCTGTTACCATTTTCTCCTGGCCTCACTGATCTTTTCTATTCTATTTCTAAAAAATTTCATAGCACCTCCTCTGTAACTCCTATTTGCTCTTCCATTTTTCCACTCTGCTACATCCTCATCTCAGTCAAGATTTTTTACAGATCCCTTGAATCATAACCCTCAGAACAGATGGACAGGGACAAATAACTGAATAATGAAACTAGACTTGCTTAGGCTGATTACTCTGTACCCTCTCTGACCTTAGTTTTTCAAATGGAGAATCCCTTCAATGTCTTATTCTGAAAAACAAACTCAATATAAAAGGTCATCCTGAACTGACTGCAGGATCAAGAGTCCTAGAAAATGTAGGCTGAGTAAAAACCTGGCTGAACTGCATCTCCAAATTTCAGTTTTAAAAAGACAATATAAAAATATTTGTTGCTACTTTCATAAAGTTTCAGAGATGCCCTCTTTCTGTCACTTCAGTTTCCGTATAATTTCTTTTTAAAATCTGGTAAATTAGAATACTAATTATAAGTTTCTATGAAATATAACTGAAACAAGTAATTTTCTGACCCATCAGAAAATTTATCAGTGAAATAATGCAATGAAAAGTAAGGTGAAGGAGGAGGACCACAGCTTCCCTGCAGCCATTCTGTTGTATAGCTGAGTTTATTCTATTCCTGTGGAACTCCAGCTGTAATAAATCATGGCATCTCCCAATGACAGTGTCAAATGAACATGTTTATTGGGACAGACAAGTACATCACTAAGAGTGTTACTTACTTCAGCTGCTGACATACAGTACCAGCTGTTGGATTTAAACACTGACTCGGTCACTGCAACTGAAAACGATGGGAGTTTTTCAAATCATACACCAATATGAGAAAAACAGGGTCATCATGGCATAACATAAGTAATGTAGAATTTTTTTTCCCAACAGCACAAAAGCTATGAAGTTTGAGAGAAAATTCCCCAACAAAACCAAGCAAAACTTCCAGTCTAGCAACAAAACCCCAACACATTCATGTTAAATACTGTAATTCTGTTTTTTCAGAAAGTTTAAAGAAAGATTTGTTTCAAAAAATCAGTGACTGAACTCTAGAGGCATGTTGCATTTCAAAAATTTCTTCATATATATAACCTAATCACTTCTGATCTCTATTTTTAACCTTCAGGTAGTATGGGCTTTTGTGTAAGTAGTGTGGAATGGAAACACATCCAGCACTGCTGTGAGTTTCAGAGCTGTGAGCTCTTCCTCTACCATGGAATATGAGGACCCACCTCATACAGGGATCTGGGGAATCAATCTGAAACAAATGGTGGGGTTTTTTGCCATTAGGATTAAAAACAAAACAAAACACCCCAAGAAAAACAAAAAAAAAACCCCAATCCTGACCACCACAACCCCTAAAAAATAAATTAAAGAACAAAAAGAACGCCCCCCACAAACCAAAAACTCATACCAGAGCATACATGGGTAATGGGAACACAGTATGAAATCTATTTTGGGGTGCAAAAGTTCAGGAATACAGGATACTTATTGATGTTGCGGGGGCTCCAGTGTCAAGGATAGTTGGGTTTTTATCAAATAGGGATATTTAGAATGAAAAAAAAAAAACCAAAGCAACATATCAAGAGGGTATTAGTAGCCTCATGGGAGGAAGACACCAGTTCCACAGGAATGAAAGGAGATGACAGCTCCCTCATAAATAAGAGGACTGTTCAATAGTCTCAACCATGCCCCTTGTCCTTCATGATTAAGAATCGTTGTGTTGGGCTGAGACCAAATGAAAGACAATGACCAGAACAACCAGATGAATTGTGATTATTCCAGCATCAGAAAAGGAAGAATGAGATGGTTGAAGTTCCCCTTCTGAGTGAGTGAATCCTATCTGAGCACCAGCTCAGGAAGCAGGATGCCTAACTGGAACCAAGTCAAAGATTTAAAGGTACATTGTCAATGCTAATGATGCCTTTGGCCAGGCCTCATTTTGTCTTCATTATAAGGTGCTTTACTAATTACTCTGGCCAATAATTTATATTCCTCACAGGAGACTGTCATGATGGCAGTCATCTACTAGTGCAAGTCAAGAAAAGGATTATAAAGAGGAGTATAAAGTCTTATTAGATCTTCAGCTCCAGCATACAAGATTTGGCAGGGACTCACAAATACTGCAAGATTAATCTGCAGCTCTGTAAGTGATTGAAACATGAAAACCTTAAATTTCAGTTAAAAGTTCATTTTCTTTTTATACATGACCTTCCATGAAGCAACACCTCTGTCAAGACATGAAGTTCCAAGTGAAAAAGCCAACTCCAGAACCAAAAATCCCTATAGTGTTGTTCTGTTGTGATGGGTCAACTCTTTCTGGCTGTCAGGTGCCGACCAAAACTCTGTGTCATCCTTCTCCTCAGCAGGAGAGGGAGAGGAGATGTGAAGAGTCCAGTCTGTGGGCTGTGGCAGGGACAGGCTGATGGTTCACCCATTATGACAGGCATTATGATGGACAAAACAGATTCAGCTTGGGAAGATTAGTTTAGCATACAGCCCTTCATGACCTTCTGGGAGTTCTTCACTTCTCCAGCATGGGTCCTTTCCATGGAGTCCAGTCTTCCAGGAAGAATCTGCTCCAGTGTGGGCTCTCCATGAGAACACAGGCCCTTCACAAACCCTGCTCCAGCACGGGCTCCTGTCTAGAGGCCACAGCTCCTGCCAGGATTTGGCTCCAGGGAGCTCTCTCGGGCATATCCATGTCCTCCACATATACAAACTCTTGTGCAGTACTTGCTGGTACTCAAAATAAAATGTAAAACAATACTTCACTTATGATGTCTTTAGTTTCTGAAACAGAACAGGTGAAAATAATCTACATGGAAAAAATTGTAGAACTATATTTGTTTTTCCAGGGCAAAGGACACACCACATCAGCAGAGTAAGGACAGCAACTTTCACTAATACAGAACCTAATTTGAAGGAGGTGGGTGAGCAATCTATAAATGTATTTTATATACATGAGAGTACTATTTATACCTATTAAGTTGTACTACAGGAGAACTGGTAGATCCTGAGAGTATTGAAAGGACAGCAGTCAGACTAGTGTAATTCAAAAGAAAGACAGTTAATTCAATAAACTACCAATCTAATCAGACATGCATCCATGTTAAAGGGAAAAAAAAGGGAAAAATTGCTAACTGACAAAAAGGCTGTTGCCAAAGGGTGTGTATGATGAAATGACAGAAGAATGAGCATGAGAATAATCAAAAGGCTAGCTATAAAATAACATACAAGGAGAAGTTTTTTTAAACACAATAGAAAATGAAATCAAAAGGAAGCAAAAGTCTGTTATTCAATAGAAAAGGAGAACAAAAAGGAGATTGCGTACAACAGACTAAACTCAATACTTTCTTTGATTTTTTATTATAAAAGAAAGAAATAAAAAGGTAGTTTTGACCAGATACTTCAGAAAATGAGTTTTATCACAAAGATAAGTATGTTAGAGAGAATTTGAAAAAAGTAGGGTGAAGAATATTTAGATAAATGAATTGAATATAAACTTATCTTTAAATGTTTTTTAAAAATCTATCCAAAGAGATTTATAAAATTTCCCTTGTTTTCTTCAAGAGATCATAGAAGACAGTAGACTTAAAAAAAGGGAAAAATACGAAATTCTATATCAGTTATTAAGAAGTCAGTGGGAAAGAATGCAAAAGAATTACAGGTCATGGTACCTATCCTTAGGAATTAGGACAGAAAGATTTATCAATCTATTCATGTTGAAAAAGCATAAAATTAAAAAGGCAGACAGTTTAGTCTTGTTGAAGCTCAGAGAGTGCCAAAGCAATCTTATTTTCTCCAAGATGGAACATGTATCAGGCTAAAACTGAATATGTAGCTGACTTAAATAAGGTTTTTTCCCACTGCCCTAAAGTAGTATTCTCAAAAGAAAATCAATGAACCAGAATCCAAATAAAAACACAGATGAGGACTCATTGCTTCTAAACTACAGGTCAAGTACTGAATAATGATTCCTTCATTGTGAGAAGGTATTTTATCAACAGAACACCTGGAATAAAAGGAGAGCATGACAATAGGTGTCAATGACATAAAATGTAATGTCATTGGGAAAAAAAACCTCATGCTGGAACAGCAAAATGTCTCAATGGGGGAAAATAAGCCTGAATGGTTAAAGAAAAATTCATATAAAAAGATAGGCTAGAAAAGATGAAAGGAAAAATTTCTTCAGCTGTATGGATAATGCACACTCTACATAGATAAAGGAAGAGGTCACAGATGAAGCATTGTGCTGTGAAGTTGACTAAATCTGTCAGTTTGATGCCTAATCCAGTAAATTGTGAAGACTGTGGTTTTCAGATGTTTACTCTCTATATATCTAATTGCTTAAATTTGGTGAGGGAACACTGTAGCACAAGTTTCATATGCAGCCTGTTAACAGAGCTACTGCTAACATTAAATATTCTGTTCTTCATCTCTGCAATCAATTTCTTACATCTCTCTCGGTTTCATCTGGAAGCAGACTGCTTAAAAGTAAAGTGATATAAAGTGTTTCCCAGCAACTACTTCATCACTTCCAGTGACCTTCAAATTACATTTAACATTTGTCTTGGACAAAACTATAAGGCTGCTCAGTGTTGTGGACAGGAAGATTCATCTGGTACTGTTAACCTGATCAATAGTGAAATAAAAAGTCAACTGAGCTTACATTTTTACAACCCCAGGAGAAAGTTAAAAAACACATTAGTTGGTTTAACAAAATGATAGCAGACAGAGAATCAGTATCCAAGGATATAAATGATGGTAGCTCTGTAAGCCCCGTACATCATATATAGTGATAAACTACTCACACTGAATTAGTTAAAGGACAATCTTACTTTTGTTTCTTTTACTACAATTTTTCCTGCACATTTTCCCCCAGAAAGAAAAAAAAAATAAAAATGAGTGGGTTTGAGGGGTTGAAACACACAAATTATACTGAATTTCAGATAAAGAAAAGGTGCAATGTGGTGGGGAGATTGATTCCATGAGCTTTAATTATCCAAACTACAGGTCCATTAGTAAGTTGTTTGGTGCAACAGAAGTAAATGGGTAGACTGAAACAGATGGTGCTAAAGCTCCTGAGCTATATTTTCCTTCTTCCTTATGCCTATATCAGAAAAAAACAAAGTCTTTGCACTGGGACTGTTATACCTGTGGTCAGCTGTGGGTGTTCTCAGCACAAGAAATGAACAATATTCTTTCAGGACACAGAGACTTCTTTGTCCTCTATGCTCTTTTTGACTTCCCCTAAATATTAGTACGTGGCTTCACTGCTGCCTCCGCTGACCCTCCAAAATCCTCATAAACCTAAACTTGAACAGGCTGCTGGAGAGAATATAGTGGGCAAGTGTTGCAGTGTGAAGTTTGGAAGAATTGTTGCAAGGAATATGCTGGCAAGGGAAAGTGTTATTTACTGCTTCACTGGATAGCAGAAGATAAATGGGAAAAGAGACTGTAAGTGATTGCTGCTGCTTAGTAGGGGCAGCCTTCACAAGGGCTGGGGAAGCAGCAGGAAGAGCTGGCTGCATAGTTTCTAGTGACAAGGGGCTTGCTTTATGTCTAAGAAATCCTTCTCTTTTCCTTCAAGTGATATTTTAAGTTCTGTTATGTCTGCCCAACTTACCTCCTTGACAGCTTTTCACAGAAATTTTCACAGAAATTAGCAAACAGTCCTGTGCCAAAGTATTTGAAGCCATTGAAGGCTTCAACACCCGGCCATGAGCCCCCAGCATCCAGAAACTGCACTCCTTTTCCAGACAGCCAACAGAACTAGAACCTTTGAGCCTCAGAAGCCACCTTTGTCCCTCTCCTGGAGTAACCTGGAAGTCAGTGTGGGCCTACTGCCACGGAGAGCAAAGCAAACTTGTCTTTGCAGCCTTTCCCCCTTACATAGGCTGCAGGCAGACTGATCCCAGCCCTCAGGATTAGGATGGGGCATCCAGACCCCAGGAGCACTGGGTTCCTGCCCCATCTGTTTGCTACCAGACCTCAGGGGACACCTGGAGTTTTCTCCTTTTGCTTCTCTGATTTTCTCCTTCATGCCACTGAGAGGGCAATGAGCAAAGGACAACCTGCGAACTGGGGTCAAGGCATAGTGACGATTTATTTACCATATTTACCTAAGTAAATAATTAATCATAATAATTTTATGTATCTAGAGCAGAAGACTGTACTCTGTTTCATAAATGTGTTGAAATTAGAGGACTTCAAACAGTTTTGTAATGTTTTGAAGAGCTTTTCAAGTGTGAAGTTAAGCAGGAATCAGATGATGCAGTTTTCTCCAAAGACGGTGAAGAAATTTTCAGGAGATAATAAAATCGTGGTATGGTTTGGGCTGGAAGGGACCTTAAAGATCATCTAGTTCCAGCCTCCTGCTGTGGACAGGGACACTACTATGTTCTGAAAGAAAGAATGGAGTGCAATCAACTCTCTTCCACCATTTCCCTACAAACAGGAGAGATTAATTGGTATTAATTATATGTGAGCAGATAATTGCTGTCAGTGGCAACCAGGATAATTTTTCTGATACAAACCAGAGAAAATACTACAGTGTAGTTAAATCTGCTCAGAGCAGTGCAAATCAGTCTGAAAGGAATAGGTGAAACTCACAGTGTGAAATTTTCCTACCTATAAGGGGCTATGAAAATGTGTTTTTTGAGATCCTTCCCTCTGGTGGCATGGTGTGTCTGTGGGGACAAATAAAAGACATTTTTCTCTAGATGTTTATCTGTGAAGCCTTCTTCATTTCATTAATCTGAAATGCTTTTAGGGAAGACTTTTCAGTTATTTGGAACAATTTGTTAGCCTAGAAGTGTTATTTAATCACAAGCAAACTGGATGTTAAAAGCCTGACTTGTAATTTGAAGTTTTCCATCCTGATTGTCATGTCTAATACAAAGAACTATTAGCAGTTTCAATAGTACTAAGTTATCATTAAAGCTCTGAATGGCTGTTAAAATGTTTTTGTGGGATTTTTTTTGTTTTTTATTCTTTTTTTTTTTTTTTTTTAAACTGTAGAAAACTATATGAATACCAGTGATAGGGCTTCAACATCACACAGTGACAATCTAAATGTGGCATTCTTATAGGAGAGCAGAAATTATCCTGTCCTGGTACATAACTACAAGTGTGGACAACATAAATTTGTAGATAAAAGGAAAAGTCAAATAAAGATGAAACATTAGTAGCTGCTGAACTGCAAGAATGTTATTAAACTAGATAATCTAATTAATCAACAAAACAAAAAAATGCAATAAAATTCTGTAAAAATCCTGATGACCTTACCTATATTTTTCCTGAGTTTTGTCTGTCACAAATTATGTTGACTGGTTCCACAGTCATTATAACATGACTTTTTTTTTCTTTTTGTGTACCCTGGGATAACATGGTTTATTACATGTAGATATCTGTGAATTAGGTTTTTTGGGTTTTTGTTCATTTGGGGTTTTTTGTTTGTTTGTTTTTTGGTGTTTTTTAAGGCATAGGAAAGAAAGGAGATGTTTTACCTTGTTTTCCCTGAATAAAATGTTCTTAGAAACAGAAAAATTATCACAATTGTATTTTCTATTATACATTAGTGGAAAGGGACAAAAAATTCTTAAAGCTTCTGAGGAATTATTTTCCTCAAAATTTTGACAAATAAGGAAAGGAATACAGGAGTCTGCATATGCCTTTTGGACTTGAATACCTTGGTAAGAGTTTAGCAGTAAAGGTAAGACAAAAAAAAATTGGAACTGCTTTTGAGTTCATTAGCTATGGAGGATGATTAAGCATCATAAATTATTTATTCTCATTAAATTGGCAGAAGGATTCTGGATGGTATCATGCCCATCCAACCCAGACCCTACTATGATTTTATGGAACAGCAAACACTTAGTGGAAAAGAAGCTGATTCTTAGCTCTCAGCACAGAACACTTTTCTACTTTTTTCAATGGGTGCTTAACTGAGCTGAAATGTGTAAAGTTTTTGGCTCTTGGCCTCATATTGAGCATTGCAGAGCAGAGCTAGCAGTGACATTAGAACACACTTAGAAGCCCTTTTTATTCTAGTCCAAGCGATTGCCTCCATTTTATGATTTATGTTTGGTTTTGGTGCTCATGGAAAGAAAGCCTCCTTTCCTACACTATTTTCATGAATATATAGGTTGGCCAAGCCAGTACATTTCTGACTGACCAGAACAAAGCTGAATATTTTGCATATTCTCCTCCCATTGTCTCTACAGCAGGATGTTGTCATACCTTACTACAAACTTTGGCATAACAAAGCACTTCTTTCAGAAACTCTGCAAAAGCATCCCAGGATTGATTCAACTTATTTTCATAACTTACCAGTTATATGCTCACCAAATCATTCTTCAGCAGAATTTAGTTGAACAGTTTAAGACTGAATATCAGTTTTGACTACTTAAAATAAAGCTCTGGACAAGGACACTTCATGATGAGTTCACCATCAAATCAGATACCTGAACAAATATACTTTTCTTGTTACGATCCTAAATATCTATGACCTTTATGATATGTGTATATATTTTTTCAAAATACATGTTTCAGGTTTCATCCCCTCAAAAAGTATATTTAAAAAAGCCTAAGTAAAACTTCCTTGGTCTTCAGTGCTTACAACTTCAGTTTCTTGCAAAATGCCCTAAAAATGCTCTGGGCAATGTAATTTGAGTTCTGGTTGAAAAAAATACAATACTATATTTTGTACCTTATTTTCCCAATTAATTTTATAGTTGGAAATTAATTTTTGATACAAGTTTTCAAATTTTGTTTAACTTACATGTTTTAATATCTCAATACGATTTAACAAAAACTTCATTTGAAACAGTTATATTTTAAAATCTGGTTTGTGATTCATTTCTCACACCTTTGGTGAATTTTCCACATTTATTAAGTAGGAAAACATCTATATTGTTTTGTTCATAATAAAGAAGAGATTGTTGTTTTGGGGGCTTTTTTTTGATAATGAGTTTTTCTCCACCTTTTTCTTTCACCTGTTTTGATCCACTACATGGTAATTCTCAAGAGATGTGTAGTAATAGCAGGTTTTTTCAAGGTAAATGAATGGTTATCACTTTAACTTCTTCTCTTTGTTTTCCTCTCAAAATAAAAGTTTTCCTCTCAGTCCACACTACACCTCCATAAAACTATAATGAACAGCCTATTGTGGGCAATCTTGTATCACATTCCCTTTTGGCAGGGTCATTTACACAGCTGAGGTAATGCATCAAAGGAAAAATGCTTCAGAGATTATATATGTGGATTTCAATCCTGGGTTTATTGCGTGTTAGGTGATGTCCAAGTGTTTAAAATTCATGGAACTATTATATCTCATCCCTCCCTATCCTTACAGAAAGAAAAGGAAGCTTGAGGGAAAAAGTATTTCTTTTAAAATATTTTTAGTGCTCTGAGAGAAGGAAATTGCTTGCAGTTTCCCTTGAATGTGGAAAAATTTCTCACTGTCTGCGTCTGTTCATAAATAATGAAGTAATAGCTAATTTGAGAGGAATTTTTTACAACATTTCTTCAAGGAACTGAGGGTAGGAACTTTTGCAGACTCTTACCATTGCAACACTTCACTTTCACAAATGCATATGATTTTAAACATCCAGCTTTTAAAAGCTGGTGAGAATTTATGACCTATCTGCTGAGCTGCCATGAATAACTAAATAGTTGCTGTTAGGCCTGTTCAGCTCTTAGGTAGAATTCATTAAAATACTTTTATGGCTATTCAAATTGAATGTTTTGCCTCAGTTGTGGTAAGCTAACTGTACATACAAAGCTTTGGTAGCTCTGTCACCAGGAAATAGCTTTGGGCTGCTGCATCTTGATTGTTTTACTTTATGTTCCCATATTCTTATATTACTGCTACTCTAAATTTTTTTTCTGTCCTTTTTTTCATATCCTATAAAAGTATTGCTTTCAAATTATTTCTACTACTAAGACATAATATTTCACCAAAACAATAAGACATGTATATTGATGTTTTTTTCCTGTGTCATAAATTTTTGTAATTGCTAAGAGTCACATTAAGCAACAGCAGTATAAGTCATGGTCAAATCTATGTGATAAATAAAGTAGGTTCACTTCCAACTGCTGTAATAGTAAATTGACTGATCTAAATAGACATTAAAAAAAAGTATAAACAGTGCATAAAAATGGCATTCTTAAGAAGCTGAAATAGGCATTTCACCTCACTTCTATGCAGCATTATAATTTTCCATCACACTTAGATTAAAGCCAAAGTGGTGATTCTGGCCTTTCCTTGCACTGAGCTGCAAGTTCCTGCTCTCTGTCTGTGGTAGCTCTGGTATTTCTAGAGATGATTTGATGGGGTTTTTTGTTCTTGTTTTGGTTGGTTGGTTTTTGTTTGTTTGCTCCTTTTTCAGGTGGATTAGGAAATTCATCCAGCTAAAAATTAGCCAGCTACCCAAGTGGCATCAATAATCACTAGTGCTAGCACAAAGAAGAAAAGGAAACCAATAGAAATAGAGATATAGTATATGGGGCACAGAAATATTCCTCTTGGTGATATTCTACATTTAGGATTGCTGAAAGTGACTGTGAAATCACAGTCTTTCAATCATCCTCCAATTGCTGTAGACACAACCCCTTAAATTCTATATACATTTTTTTTCAACAACAGGAAGAGCATGTTATTCCATAGTTTATCAAACACCTTGGGATGAACCTTAGGGTCTCACACAATGTTATTCTATCACTCCTAGTCTTTTCATAATTAGCAGCTTTTAACAAAAGCAGTTTTTAGAGTCCATCAGTCCACTGCTGTGAAATCCAAAACCTATGGGGGCCTCCTAATTTCAGAGTCTATTAGCTTTTCTTCAGAAAAGGGATGCAAAAGTGGAATAGGAATCTATTTTTCCTTTTCAATTTTTACACAGAGCTGGCAACAGTTAACAGGATGTAAAATGTTCTACCTTCCTCACTGCAGTGAGCAATTGCCTCAAATAAAAAACAAGTTGTCACTGTGTTCAAATAAGTGTTTTTTCTGTTTTTCAGCAAGTGAAGAACATAAGGCTGGCAGCATGAGTAAATGAAAGAGTCAGTTTTCCCTGGGACTTGCCTCCCTTCAGTTCCTGTCAGCCAAAACCCAGTTATTTGCAGAGGAAGGAAAAGAGCACAAGTATAAACAAGCCCTGAGGTAAACAGGGCTTTGGCAGAAATAAGAAGAACTTTCCAAAGCCATTCAGGAAGCCTTAAGGAAGTGTGTTCATGCTGAATTAATTATGTTTTTATTGCTTATGAAAAGATTGTGGATAGACACATTGTCCTCGCTGTAAGAAAGAAGTTGTTAATTTGCATTCATCTAGCTGAATAACACAGCTGAAAGGAGGGAATGCAGGAATCTGTCACTGTCATCCTTGTACAGCATTCCTTATTTTTGGTGTCTTCTAGTTATAAAATGAAAGCATTCTGAGACATGAGAGCAGGCAGAGAAAGCAAACAACATCCAGGGCTCATCCAGAGCCCCGTGGGCAGCAGGGCAGGGAGGGGATTCTGCCCCTCTGCCCCCTCTGCTGAGACCCCACCTGCAGGGCTGCATCAGCTCTGGGCTCCAGCACAGCAAGGACAGGGACCTGCTGGAGCCAGGCCAGAGCAGGCACCAAGGGGATCACAGGGATGGAGCAGCTCTGCTGGGAGGAAAGGCTGAGAGAACTGGGATTGTTCAGCCTGGAAAAGAGAAATTTAAGGCTTTTTCCTCACTTTGCAAGACATTGTAATTGAATGCAAGTCTTACTCCATCACTCCTAGGGGGTGCAGAAACATCATCCTCCCTATTGTAAAAATAAGATCAGAGATATTTACAGGCAAAAGAAGACCTGTGAAATTATAGCAGGTCATAGAGTGGTTGTATTTTAGAAAAACTGAATCTAGCATGTAGTCAAAAAGATATTTGAACTGGTTTCTGACAATATATGAAAAATAACTTAGAAATTTCATAAAATCATGTAAAAGAATGACGCCTCACTTATCTCACAAGTATTTAAAACACATGATAGAGCATATGATTTCAAGAAAAGAATGTGCAAAATGCTACTAAATGATTTGTAGTTGAATGTTTTATTATTTTAAAATCCCTTCAACTTCTTATGTGCTTTTCAGCACCCTTTTGAACATTTTACTATTGCTATCTTCAAGTGCTCAGGTCTCTGGAACTTTACTTAATATCCCATTTTGTTTATACTAAGGATAAAGAGAAACAGACTATTAATTTGGGTTTTTTTTTTCTGCTTGGCATGATCTCCACAGACCAGAGTTGTTCTGGGGTTTTATAAGCTATACCAAGATGCAAAAAAGGTCTAATTTGTGCCTTGGTATCTTCCTCCAGTCTGATTTAACTGTATGTCTTTTAGGATTTTATGCCTTCCTGTGTTTTCTGTTTTTATTCCCAGATTGGTTTTATGCACTTTTTTACACAGCTTGCAGATTACTCAGCATAGAATCCAACAATATTAGAGTTGTTTGAAAGCATTAGCAATATTAACATTATTTTCACCACCAGATTACTGAAAGAAACAAACCAAAAAGGCAAAAGAAAACTCCACTCCACTTCTTCCATACTTCCTGGGTTCTTTTCTTCATTTCTGCATGATATCACTTACCATAATCTTTTTTTTTTTTTTTTTTTTGGCAGAATAGCACTTTCCCTCCTTGCAGGCAAGGATTAGTACATGTTTTCTCCATTTTCTAGTGCCTCCCATCTCTCCTTAGTGCTTAACAGCTGCTCATTTGCCCAAGGACTTTTCTCACATATTAAGGCCCTTTTCACCATGAGTGTCCTGTATGTGTGATATGTCCTTTCTGCCTAAAAGGGTCCTGAATCCTCAGGAATCTGCATAATTGTTTGGAAAGGGATTGCTGGCTGGCACCCTTGCCAGGCTAGTTCATTGCCTACACACATCAAGATAAACTTCCTGCATTGCCTATTAGTGGCAGGACTCTTTTTTTAGAGTCAGAAAAAGCTGCATGTGCTATCTCAACTTGCAGAAGCAGAATTAACATTCTGCCCAAAAGGGAATGCAATGATCTCCTGGAAGGAACAGAAGTTAGAGCATAAGCAGGCAGATAAATGTCAGGAACTTCTGGGAGTCTAAAAAGCAATACTGCAGCTAGAGTCAGGGGGTAAATTCATGTCATAAACACTCTGAAGGGGAACTCATAGTGTTGGGGGCATCAACTATCACCCCTCTGGGGCAATGGAGGGCAACACCCAAAGGAAAAATCTGACAACAGTGGAGGACTCTTTAATGGCTGCTGCTGAAAGTCCTCAGTCAGATGAAATCCTCCAAGAGAGAGTTTTTAGATCACACTTTACAAAGTAGTGATGAACATGTCTGAGAGTTCCTTGCTGTGCTACAGCCTAATAAAACCAAAGACTTTGCCTCTTGTGTTTCTTTCTGCTCAGCAGCACCAACAAATATTGTCTTATTAAATGATTTATTAAAAAGTAATATAAAAATCTACTCCTACTACCATCAACTATTTCAATTGATAAAGAAATAGGTACAAGGAGCTATAAGCTCTGTCTTTTCTGACAGAAAGGAACAAAAAAATAGAACAAATACAATGATATGTTCCTTTATTGAATTTTCTAAAACAAGTATATGCTCCACCACCTGCTTTCCTAAACTTTTCAGGTTTTCTAAATGCAATTCTTCAAAGGCAAACCCTTTGAAAATCCTTATTTTTACAATCTTGGGAAATTGCAATAGTATTTCTATATGGCAAGTTTTATAGTATGTATAGGTCACTTTAGTACTTCCCAATTATTACAATTTAGACTTTGTTATTTTAATTTTCTTTAAATACAGTATTATCTATAAACATGTATTCTCCCCTACTGTAAGACAACATTTCTATAATTCTTACTCTTTTTAGTCCTCTGTTTTTTCTTGGTCACCTAAAGAATATAAGATAGTGTAAAGAGTAGTATAAAACCACTTCAGAGAAATTAAAAAAAAACCCAGAAAAAAACACCAAGCCCCAAAATAGCTATATTCTGAGCACTTTTATGACTATGTAATAATGTTGTAGATTTATTGTATGATGTGACTTGCAAAAGGGTCTGCAAAATCATCCTAACCATGGCCAAACATGATTTAAACATGATAAAACAGATTTAAACTGAGAACTGATATTTGCAAATGTCACTTATTTCTGAATAAATTAACCTGATTTTTAAAGTAGAATCAACTTTCAAGCTACACAGCTGATGACACCATATCTGAAAGTGTTATACTAAGTGGCTCAAGACCAGAGAAAAATATCATCCTATATAATCAACTCTAGCATATTGTTTTAAATAACAGGAGCTCCTGTTAATTTAAAAAGGACTCATATTTAAAAGAGAATTTGAGAGAATGAGAATTGAGAATACATTAATTGTATTGAAGCAGATAGAAAAACCTATTTTTCTCAGGAGCTGATACAGGGTGAGGAATAAAAAATGTACTGCCAAGAAATATATTTTTAACTCTGTTACCAGTCTTCTAGAACTCAAAGTTTCAAACTGTGCAGATTGATAAACATACAGACAGGTTTCTTCCTTAGGTGGCTTGTCTTAGAATACCACAGAAAATTCTGCAACATCTGAGGAAATTAACACAGCCCCTTCTTTCCTCTCCCTGGTTCTGCTGCCAGTGTGTGAGGAATTGAGACCATTTCCAATGCTTTTCACAGTGATTTTTTTAGAAGTAAAAAGGAAACACTTTCCATTAGCAAGCCCACCCTGTGGTATCCTATGAAATGGCATGGAAGCTATGCCCACCACAGCCCTGACTTTGTGGGCTTTGATGGGTTGAGAGGAAGGAATGAGGATAAGCTGAAGGATTGTGCAGGACTGAAGGAGACCACAACTTCTCCCTTCAGAAGGGGAGAGCCAAGGTCAGAGCACAGCGTGGGTTCTGCATCACTACCTAAACCCAGAGTCATAAGATTAAAAGCCTAAACCAGACTGAACTGCCTGATTTGGTCTCAGGTGAACCTGATCTGCAGTCTGGACTCTCTGGGTGAACCAGAGAGAGCACCTTGGAATAAAGTTCTCAACCTTCAGTAGCTACTGAAGGGCAGCTCACGTTGCAGAGCAGCCTCCTAGTGTGTAAACAGGATCCATTTGGGATGAAAACCAGAGGAGAGCTGAACTTCAGGAGCTTGCTAAGTGCACTCATGCCCCAGAGGTCTCCTGAAGTCAAAACTGCAAAACTCAGCACCTTGAGAAAATTGTTCCTAGAGGCCTGAGTGCCAGCAAATTTATACATTTCGTTTTGTCCAAAGCTTGATATTTACTGTTACAAATGGGAAAGTTCATAAAAAATCAATGTTTACAAGAGACTGGGCTCTATTTGGAACATGAAAATTGTTTGGTATCACAGAAATATATGACCCTTTATTTCTATACTAAAAAAAATAAATGTAAGAAATAGTTATTCCTCTGCATGTTTTTACTCTTCTACAGGCAGAAACAATAAAATGTAATAAAGAAGTATTATTGGTCTGTTGGTTCAAACCCTAGAAAACCTAGTTATCTGAAATATAACACTCTTAACATATGTTGAAAGGCATAATTGAGAATGAAATATAAAGCCTGGAGATCTTGTTTTACAGCTACTGTTTTAAACTGCTTCATTTACCCCTAAAACCATCACAACTCAAGGCGACACAGAATTGACCTGTTATAAAGTTTTTTCTATTGTTGTCCCTATACTCTGGAGAAAGAAAGATGTTTTGCTTAAGTCAACTGAAGAATTGGAGTAAATTATTTTAACTATGCTAGTGTTTGGGAAAAGACACAAATTTCACATTATTGTCTTCTTTTATTTCTACATAAAATATAATTTATAAGTGAAGATTAAAGGAATTACATTTATTTAGCTTAAAGAGATGACACCTAGGGAGAAACATGAAAACTCTACATAAATAGCTAAAGGGCATTAATAGGAGAGAAACAAAGAGCAAGTCACACTGAATATTAGTCATAAAACAAGGAGTAATGGGCTGAGTTAGAAGGATAAATTTACCTTGGTTATTACAAGAACTGTCTGAGAGAAAGGACAACTGGAGCAAGACTTCTCTTGTGAAATAGTTATTGCACAATCTTTGGAGACATTAGAGGTAGATTAAAAAGCTATCTGTTGAAACATTTTGAGTTTTCAGAGACTGAATTGGATGAACAAGAACACCCTTTTGTAGATTGACCTTGTCTTGATGCCAGATGCCAACCAAGTCACTCTATTACTCCACCTATTCAACAGGACAGGGGAAGGAAATAAAACAAAAAGCTCATAAACTTATCTATTACCAGTATAAACACAAAAATAGACACAAAAATAGACTCAATTTGGGGAAATTAATTTAATTTATTGTTAGTTAATAGAATAGTAAAATTATGAAGGATAGGAACAAATCTAAAAACACCCCTACCCAGGGGTAGGGTCTTCTTCCCAGGCTCAGTTTTGCCCTCTACTCTCTTAATTTCTCCTTCTGATTGGCACAGGAGGACAGAGGTTGGTGTCAGTTCGAAGTCTTGGTCTCTGCTGCTCCTTCCTCTTTGTACTCTTCCCCTGCTGCAGGGGAACGAGGTCCCAGCCACAGGAAAGAGTCCTGCACAACCTTCTCCAGAACCTTTCCAAGAGGCTGCAGTTCTCCAAAATCTGCTTTGACATGGGTTCTTTGCACAGCTTCCATCCTTCAGGAATCGTCTCCTAAAGCATGGATCCTCAAAGGATGCTTCCTACCAGAAATCCTGCTCTGCTCCATGAAAGATTAAGATCCATGGCTGCAGCTGTCTTCAGAATGTGCTCACCTGCTCCAGTGTGGAATCCTCTGTGGACTGCGGGGGGACAACCTGATCTTCTCCACGATCTGCAAGAGAATCCCTGCTCCAGCACCTGGAGAACTTCCTCCCTTTCCTCCTTCACTGATGTGAACGTCTGCAGAGTGGTTTCTCTCATATATTTTCACTACCGCCTTTCAACTTCTGTTGTGCATTGTTTGGGTTTTTCCCTGTTCTCAAACATGTTATCATAGAGACACTACCAAATCCACAGGCTGGCTCAGCTGTGTCCAGCAGTGAGTCCCTCTTGGAGCCACTAAAACTGGCTTTGTTGGATATGGGGGCAGTTTCTGGTGTCGTCTCACAGCATCCACCCCTGCAGACACTCTGCAGGAGTGGATTCAAAGATCAAAATCTTGCCATGTGAACCCAAAACAATACACTCTCAGTAAGGGGAGGAAAAAAAGTGCATGCTTAAAAATATCCCAAACTATAGGAGCACCAACTCTCCCTGCAGAAATCAAGCTGTTCTAATTAAGGGGAAGCAAAAATGCAACACAAAAATGTAATAAATGCTCTGACACTTAATTTGTAATATGCTCTAGCTATGACTAAAACTGACTATTGACTGACTTCTAAGATACTTTCATCCAATTCTTCTGCACTAAGCAAATTTCCTACTAAAGAAAAAAGAATACAGAAAATCCACAGGTTCTGAATTCTCCCTGCTTGTCCCTCATGTTTGTGGGAGATAAAAAGTTGAATTAGAAGTATTAAGACAGTTCTGTATTCAGTAGACAGAGTGAAGATTTGCCCTCATATTCTTTCAGCACTTTTAGATTTTCTCTGGTGAATCAGCAAGACTAATTCCTGGACTTTTCTGGTACTAGAGATAAATATGAATCTCCAGAAACCTGCAAGCTTGAACTGCTTCTCAACAAATAATACATAAATAAGAGAAATTTCCTAGGAGCAAACACATAAATTAACAAAACTTCTGAGAGTAAACACATAATAAGAGCATCTACCATTTTCTTAAGATGACAGCTTTGGTTTCTGAAAGCAAAATGAGGCTTTAGACAAGGAGGGAGTAAAGTAAGGATAGGATATCTGATATTAAAATTTGATTGACACCCCCTCAGTCAAGTCGTGTAGAAGCCCTTGACTGACACATTAGACACAAGTCTGGACACAAGAATGTGAAGGTGCCAGGGAAAATTTTAAAAAGTCTGGTTTGTGTTTGGCTTTGTTGAGTTTACAGGTGCTAAAACTTAAATGTCATGATGACAAGGGACTAGTAAATTTTATTCTGCAATTCACAATAAGTCCCACTTGCTCAGGGAAGTACAATTATCTTGAAAAGCTGTGATTGCCCTGTGTATCCTGAGCCAGACTGACCATGATGACACATGTCCCTGAGATGCAAAAAGGTCCACAAGCAAGGAACAAGACAAAATTCCAATGTTTTGAATTTCATCATTAGAGTGGGAAATGTGACAGGTTTACATGTGCTTCAGCTACTTTGGCATCAGCTTTAGTGAAGTAACACAGGCTGGGAAAGGCCTCAGGATGCAGCTTTACAATTTTACAAGTTTTCTGGAATTAGGATGATGCCACTTCACCCCAAGTTCTTGTATTTGTACATTACAGCTTGTATCAAGTTTACATGACAAGAAAAAGGAAGGGTTGGGAAAGGTGTTTTAGCTTTAGTAATTTCTCACCATTTAAATCTGTTTTAGAAGACAATAAACTAAAATAACTTTCCCCGAGTTTAATCTAGTTTGCCCATTGTGACAATCAGTGAGCGATGTCCCTCTCTTTTTCTCATCTCATGTGATTTTCCATCTTCTTTTCTGCACTCATGCACTTTATGAGAGGGATGTGAGTGGCTGGCTGGTCATCTGGGAGGTAGACAAGGTAAATCACCTTTATACAAAGGAAAAGTGTAATTAACTAATCATACAGTATAAAATAGGGCTAAAATAGATTCACTCAGATGAATTAATTAACTTTTGCTGCTGCCACCAGTAGCCATAGCAAAGTGTGAATCCACCATGCTTCATATTCTGGTTTTGAGGAGCTTTCATTCTCCTGTGTTTCTTTTCCATGCAGTGGTTTCATTGTAGTGTCCACCAATGTTCTCTCCACCTTGTCCTCAGATCACAGGGTGCATCTCTAAAAATGTTGTTCAGTTTACTCGACAAAAGCAAGATGATTGCAAACAATTTTTTTCCTCAATTAATATTTCACTTATTAAACAAAGCTCGTACTTGTATAATTCAGTAAGATTAACACCCCACCATTAACAATGACTGCTGGGATCTCCTCTAGGCAATAAATTCTGTAAAACTTGTAAACAGATCACATATTTTTTGTTATAATTGCTCTGCTACTTGGCATTTTGGTGTGAGGATCAGAAACCTTATGGAATATGTTACTTCCTTTTTTTGTTCTGCTTTACATAACCTTTGTAAATAGATAAAAATAACGGTGTAAATAAAAATATTATTTTAATTAAATTGAAAGTTTATTTTTTTAAAATTGATTGTTAAATTATTCATAAGCTGTGCAGACATCCTAGTTCCAAAATAGACCTTAAACAAATTTCCTAATGATAAAATTAAAAAAAAAATTGTAACATGCTCACTACACAACAAGTTTGCATATTTTAATTGATACACTAAACCACAGTGAAGGTCCAAAAAGTATAAACAATGCTAAAAGTTTATTACTTTTTCAGTTTAGCTTGAGCTCTTGTCCTTGAATATTGCATTGATATTGTATTTATAAGAAACATAGTTTTTCAGAACCATTTTATATAGAGAAGTGCAGCATTTATTTTTTCCACTGTCATTCACAGTTCTCTTATTTTTCAGGTGACTTGACTGGATAGACCCTCTTCAAGGAAAAGGGAGATCATTCTTTCCCTGCGATATAATAGAGACTGGCTAGACAAAACGTTTCAAATGGTGCAGAGAGCTGGGGACTAAAGTTAAGAGCAGACTGCAGGCTGTCAGACCTGATGAGTGGAGAAGGAGCTTCCTGTGACCAGAGAGATCAACCAGTCAGGGACTGCTGCAAATTAAACTCTCTCATTTGGATAAAACTAAGTTTGGAAAGTAACATTCTTACTCTTAGGGTGTGAAATAAGAGGCTTGCACATCTCTTCCACAAATAGTTTCCCGTACTTAAGGGGTTTGGCTTATTTTTCTATTAATCATGACTTTCCTGAGTGGAAAATCCTTTTGGTTGTCAACAAGGAGCATTGATCCACCCTGGGGCTGTTTCAAAAGGAAATGGAAAAACACACAACCCTTACATATTTTAAAATAAAATATACTCCTAAAAATTATAAAAATCAATTGAAAATTTCAGCACAGCTGCATAAACAGTGCTGATACTAACTTGTGCTTTTGGAGTCTCCCTGAGACATTGTGTGACCTCATTCTCTTCACAAAACAGACAGGGGATTGCTTACACACACTCCTTTGCTCACAGCTTCCTTGTGTGTGCTGCTCCAGAAGATTGGCTGATGTGACATAACCAATAAGGGTGATTGTATCCTGGTCAAAGAAGATGCTTAGTGTTTGGGGAGGAAAAACCCAAGCAGTTTATCGAGTCTTCGAGGCCATGGAAGGAGATGGTGAGTTGGTCACTTTGCAGGAGTGAAAGCCACCCAAGCAGCCCTAGAGATTGCTGGCACAGGGGTCAGAGTGTTGGAAGTGAATGTTCTTTTCCCTGGGCTCACAGCTGGGCCATGGGGGCCTGCTTGTGCTCTGCACTCTGTGCAGAAGTGTTGGGTTTTAGACTAGAAACCCTGCAATGGGAACTGCAGCCTCCCTGCTCTGCACACCTTGCTTGGCCATTAATTTTGTAACTCTTTGTCACTGAACAGGGCAGTTCTGTTCCTAGGACTCTCTGAATTCCCCTGTGATGGGTAAAAGCTCCAGGTAATGTAGCATTTTCCAGTACTTTGCTGGTAATGGTATTTTTTCAGTTCTTTTTCTAAAAATGTCTAGTGTTTCATGTAAGCCTCTGCAGCCTTCAATAACCTCAGTGGCATATTGCAGCACCCCACCATCACATTCTTTACAAGTATTCTCAGAAGCCAAGTATTTGCTTACACACTCCATCTGCTCTGTGTGATTTTTCTATGGTGCTTCTTTACACTTCAGCTGATTTCATTAGTATTCTCTAATATAATCATCAATTTTGGCACAAAGTGTTTTAATTCTTTCATTATATTTACTAATTTCTTTTTTTTTCCCCCTATTTTCTCATTGTTATCAATCGCTTTGACCCTGCTTTACAGTTTATTCCTGGACTACATTATGAATTCTGATGGAGGGTCAAGGAGAAGTTTATTTTATTTTGTTTTGTCTCTTTTTAGTAAAGATATGTCTACAGCCTTTTATTTGTTTACAGTTAGATATAGGCTGAGAACTAATCTCAATTCTGAAAATGAAATAAGTTTGTATATGTGGAGGCAAAAATATAGTCTATAGCAGGCTAATTTCTGGTATGTACTCTTGTTATGGAAGTTAATAGTTCCACATCACTGGGCATTTTGTACAAGAACTTTGTTCAAAAAATCCAACTTTACATCAGCTCATATAGTCTCACACTGGATACATACTGGAACTTTGGAAAAAATTAAATGTTGTATTACATGATATGGTTGACCACAGACTCTTTGATAGGAGAGAAAATCCCCTTTTAAATGATACATAAATCTAAGGTCATTTTTTCATGCTTAATTTGTGAGTAAACTTTGAATAGATACCTGAATAGTCACCTCAGCTTGCTTGTTTGCATACTTAAAAGAACCATTCCTTGTTTTCTGCTTGAGATAAAGCCCATATGGATTCTTTTAATATATTAGTTTGACCTTTAATCATATAATTTTCAAAGCATTTTTGCATAATTGTCCCATCTGGGCCTATAAATTGGATGTTTGGTGTTTTGCTTTGTTACCAGGCATCTGATAACTGACCAATTCACAGTTTAACTTGTATTAGTGAAGCCTCTCAAGTTAGAGGTCATGATTTCTTTCTTTTTCTTTTTTTACTAATATTGATGATGTTTTGCCTTTGAAATATAAGACAGACTAAACTGTAACAGTACAACTTTTTTATTCCCATTTTTCCATTAGCACTGTTGTTTTTGTAAGTAAGACACTTCATTTTCTGGGTGTGTAATGAATTACTTTTCGAGATTTGCCTGGAGGCTTTTTTTGTGACAAAATTCACAAAATCAATGCATTTGAAATAAATAGGTGCTGTTGGTATACACTTCTTAAAAAGCTGTAGCTCTATATACTTCACATTAAGGGGTGACAGGACCCCAAGTTGTGCCTGACTGTCAAATGTGGATCCATTGACATTTTTCCCTTAAAGACAGCACCCTCCCAAATATTTTTACTCTGGAAACCTATCTTTATCCAAGCAGAAGCTAAAGAAATGGGCTTACTGAAATAAAATTGCTAATCAAAATGGATAAAAATAAAAGAGCATTAAACAAATCTTCATGACAGTCTTGTCCTGTTTTCAGCTGGGATAGTATTGTTTTCTTCTGGGTGCTGGGATAGTATTCTTTTCTTCTTAGCAGTGCAGTGGCTTTGATTTAAGATTAGGATGATTTTTAGAACACCTCAATGTTCTTGTTGAGGAACAATGTCTAGGACATTTTTTTTGGGGATGCACAAGGAGCTGTGAGGGGACACAGCTGGGACAGCTGATCCCAAGTGGACAAAGGGTTATCCCAGACCCTATGGCAGCATGGTGAATGATAACACAGGGGAAAGCTGGCCGGGGATGGTCACTCACTGCTCAGAGACAGGCTGGGCATTGGCCAACAGGTGGTGATTGGCTTCATTGTGCATCAATTGATTTGTATATTCTTTCTTCATTAATATTATTTTCCCTTTCTTAACTGCCTTTGCTGCAACCCATGAGATTGTGTTTTTCCTTTTCTCTGCTCCATCCCACTGGGGAGAGTGAACAAATAAATGGCTGTGTAGTGTTTAAAGATGACAGCACTTTTTGGCACCCAACATGCAGAGCAGAGATAATGACAGATCTAACCAGACCATGTTAGAAAAAACTTGTTATAAGCATTCATAATATTAGTTTCATAGTCTGTGGTCATGATGTTGATTTCTTTGCTCTCAGAGTTGTGCTTGTTCTCAGAATCATGTTATGTAAGACCTTACTTTTTGTCACCTCCAGGGGCTAGATTAGGGTTATCATTTTGCTGTACAATGTGTGTAACACTGGCTTATGGGTGTGATAAAATGACTAGCCATGAGACTAATCTGGTGTTTGTACTCAGCAATGATGCCATCCCTCTGCTTCAGGAACCAATTTGTAGGGGAGACAAGGAAGGACACTTTTTTCTGCTTCTTCTTCTTCTTCCCCTTCTCCTTCAAGCTAGTTAAAATACATTCTCTCCTCAGAATTTTGAATATCCTGGGAATGTTCCTATTGCAATGTCTCCTGAATGTGTATCAGGTCTTGCTTAAGGTTAAGAAATAGCACCCAGAAATCTGCCCCAAGGCTGGATAATTATAAGTGTCAGGGTGTGTGGTGCAATATGGACAAGTACTTATAACAGTGAGCACCTCCAGTGTTTTGAAATGTCATCCCTGAACAAATGTAGAATCTGGAAAAAAACAACAAATTTTTTTAAAAAAATATGCTGTCACGCTGTCAATTCCAGAGACACATAAATTTCTGCAAAAGGCTGAGACCTGGCCCAGTCCTACTAAGCCTGTGGTTTTACCTGTTTGACTACAAAGAGAAGATGAGGAAGCAGGGTGGAAAATCCAACTCAATCCTACAGTCACCTTTATGTGAGCTGCAAACAAAAATAATCACAAAAGGGGGCTCTTCCAGGAAAACTGCTGCTTCACATCCCTGTAGACAGTTCTCTGTGGACAGTTTCCCAGAGCAGAAGAGATGATTTTACTTCTGATCTTAATAAAGGTGTTGTAGTGTGTTTTTATATTTTGTAATACTTTGAAGTAGTTTTGTTTTGTATTCCCATATTTTTCCCAAATGGTTTATCCCAGACTGTACCCCCCTCCTTGTGTTATCCCTCTCCCTGGATGAGATCATCCCCAAACCCCCACCCTGGCTCTCTGTCAGTCACTCAGCATCCCATCCCCTCCATCCAGAAGTTTCGGTCCAAGTCGTCGAGTGATGAGCCAGAGGCCAGGGGTCAGCCCCCCAAGCCTTGCCCCATACGCTGTCCTAAATGTCTATCCCCCATCATCCATCCCTTAGGGTCACTTATTGGTTGGTAAAATGTTCTCTACTTTTGGTTTCCACCTCCCTTTAAACGTGACCTTGGCACATCTCCTGGGGCTCTCTGCAGGAGGCCCCTGAGGTGCAGGAGCTCCTTTGGGATCCTAATAAAACCTTGGATTAACCCCTGCTAAGAGTCGGCCCTTTCTCTTCTACCGATGTCTCTGGTGTCTCTTGTGCTGCACAGGCACCAGCCCAGGTGCCCTCAGCACCCTCGGGGCACACACAGAGAGTGTCTCCCTGCTGCCAGCCCAGGTGCCCTCAGCACCCTCGGGGCACACACAGAGAGTGTCTCCCTGCCAGCCCAGGTGCCCTCAGCACCCTCGGGGCACACACAGACAGTGTCTCCCTGCCAGCCCAGGTGCCCTCAGTACCCTCGGGGCACACACAGACAGTGTCTGCCCCCAGCCCAGGTGCCCTCAGTACCCTCGGGGCACACACAGACAGTGTCTCCCTGCCAGCCCAGGTGCCCTCAGTACCCTCGGGGCACACACAGAGAGTGTCTCCCTGCTGTCAGCCCAGGTGCCCTCAGTACCCTCGGGGCACACACAGACAGTGTCTCCCTGCCAGCCCAGGTGCCCTCAGCACCCTCGGGGCACACACAGACAGTGTCTCCCCCCAGCCCAGGTGCCCTCAGCACCCTCGGGGCACACACAGACAGTGTCTCCCTGCCAGCCCAGGTGCCCTCAGCACCCTCGGGGCACACACAGAGAGTGTCTCCCTGCCAGCCCAGGTGCCCTCAGTACCCTCTGGGCACACACAGAGAGTGTCTGCCCCCAGCCCAGGTGCCCTCAGCACCCTCGGGGCACACACAGACAGTGTCTCCCCCCAGCCCAGGTGCCCTCAGCACCCTCGGGGCACACACAGACAGTGTCTCCCTGCTGTCAGCCCAGGTGCCCTCAGCACCCTCGGGGCACACACAGAGAGTGTCTCCCTGCCAGCCCAGGTGCCCTCAGCACCCTCGGGGCACACACAGACAGTGTCTCCCTGCCAGCCCAGGTGCCCTCAGTACCCTCGGGGCACAGACAGTGTCTCCCCCCAACCCAGGTGCCCTCAGTACCCTCGGGGCACACACAGACAGTGTCTCCCTGCTGTCAGCCCAGGTGCCCTCAGCACCCTCGGGGCACACACAGACAGTGTCTCCCCGCTGTCGGCCATGTCGGGGCTGCCCCCCCCAGTGTCTGCCGACTCGGAAGTGGCCCACGGCTCCTGAGAGGCTCGCAGAGGGACCAAGACATAAAGGGACTTCTTCTTTGTATTTATAAGTGAGTAACAAATGTTATGACCAGTACTAGAGGGGTCCTGCTTCAGTCAACAGAGAAATGGGGCAACTGTCTTTCCTGGACTGTGTGGATCCAATGGGACATCAGACCCACAGGGCTCTAGTCAATTCTAAGGAGACTAAGCTGTGCAGGGGCAGAACCCAACTGTGTTTTTGGAATGACAGGAACAGATGCTGGAGATTAAAATCAGCCTAGGCATAAATGAATGGCTGGAACCTCCTATAGTGTCTGCCCCAGAGACTGTGTATGCTTGGCAGAGACCACCTCAGAAGAGGGCGCTTCAAGGACCCAAAAGGGCAAATGCCTGCAATTGACTGCCCCAGGGGTGGAAACAGCCCTGTCACCTCCCATGGACTGCAGTGGAACAGGATGAACATTAAGAACACCTGATTTACATCACTCTATGAGGCAACACAGCAGACATTTTTTAAAAAAGGCAAAGAAATAGTCCAAATCCTTCTGGAAGCTGATTTTACCATGAAACAGAAAAAAGCTGGGAGGAAGCAGAGCCATGCAGTCCAAAGGGATATGCCCACACCAGATGGCATCATGCCAAGCAATAAATCTGGAGGAGCTGGCACAGGGTGGCAGCTCAAGGCATGGACAAGGGCTGAGCATCGATCCCCCAGTGGGAGCAATTGCATTGTGCAGCACTTGGTTTGTGATATAGTCCTTTGCCATAATTATTATTTTCCCCTCCTTTTCCATCCTAGTTACCTTATTTTCCTGATTCTCTCCCACTCACACTGTGGGAAGTGAGCACTGGGTTCTCAGCTGCCTGAAGGGTCAAACCACAAGAGCACAGTTCCCTTTCCCCCAGCTTTCTGCTGTTAGTAACACAAGATTTTCTGAGTTGGAACTTTTATATATAGTGAATATTTTTTCTGCCTAAAGCCTAGTTGTGTATGTGCTTTCCCTTGCCAGGTTGTTGTTCTGTCCTTTCTCTTTACTGTATATAGAGACTGGTGCTTTACACTTAAAAAAAAAAATTTTTTCCCCACAGTTTTTCATTATACCTGCTAGCTACCTGCAGGAGTTTTTTTCTGTGAACTTTATAAACATAGAATGTTATTTTTATATTTTTTTAAATCTAAAATCACAATTTAATAGTACAATCTCATTAAAAAAACCAGCAGCAACAACAACAACAACAAAAAAACCCTGAAAAAAAATGATGAATTTCCATAACTAGCTCAATAACTAGACCAAGAAGAAGAAGATCCCATGATTTGAAATCATTCTAGACTTATGGTAAAGGAAAAAAATCAATTACATAAAGATACTTCTACTTTGTCTGCAGACAACTGACATTTGAATTCCAGCATAATGCATTTTTTCATAAAAAAAGGAACAGTAAATTTCAATTTATTTGATCAAATAAATTAGCTTTAGTTTTATATTAATTGTGCCTGACACACCTTTGGCTTCTCCATGCACAATCTGCAGAAGAGTAAGAACTGTTCCTACCATTGTTTGCAAATAATACTTCCTGGGGTTTAGGAAAAATCCATTAATAAGTCCCACTGTGCTGTTTAAGAATTTAATGCATTGTGTAACAGTGTCTCTTCATGGATCAAGTTAAGGCCATTCAGTGGTTGAAGAACTTAATTTTTAAACCTTTTTTTTGGGGGGGGGGGGTGTTTAACACAAGTCACATCTGGAAATTTATTTTGATGCACTTTGTTGTTTGTTTATGAGCAAAAATTTTATTTAGCCCCATGTTGTGCTTTGAGGATATTTCTGGTTTAGGAATACTCACCACAGAGCACAAGAAAGTAGTGGATATGGTTTTACCATCTCTTTTAATTGGGCAATAACTTGATGGTGCTGAATGTATTTATGCATTCCCACCTTTCCTTCCACTTAGGGACATCGGAACGCTGGGCTGTGTCAATTCTGACTCACAAAACATTGGCCTTTCTGGACTGTAATTGGCAGTGCCATATCAGCAGTGGATTTAGATTAAGTTGCTTTCTGTCTAGCCATGCTTGGAACTTTTCCTGGCTATTCACAAAGGGATACACCATGCAGCTCAGAGATTACAGTGCTACTTTAGATATAATATGATTTATTAACGGGCCTATTATCTAGCTAAACACATTTAGGAAAGAAAGCAAATAGAATTATTGGATGTTTTAACACTTAAAAGTCCTTTGCTTGAATGTTTTTACTGCACAAGATGGTTGTCTCACAGTTCTGTACAGATACTACTCAACACCAACATTTTAATGATTCTCTCATGTCCTGTCAGCTTTTACTCTTCCTCACATTGTCTATCAAATAGCACAGGATGTACTGCAAAGTGTGCCTTTGTTCATTTAAAACCTTCAATGGCTTTTATTCCAGACATTGCTGCTACACTAACCTAAGACTCCTGCTTCACTTCTACCCCTTTTGAGATGTGATGTTGCTGCTGCCTTGCATCTTACACTGGAGTACTGCATCAGCTCTGGGCTCCCAGCACAGCAAGGACAGGGACCTGCTGGAGCCAGGCCAGAGCAGGCACCAAGGGGATCACAGGGATGGAGCAGCTCTGCTGGGAGGAAAGGCTGAGAGAACTGGGATTGTTCAGCCTGGAAAAGAGAAGGCTTTGAGGTGATCTCATTGCAGCCTTCCAGTGTGTGAGGGGAGCCCACAGGAAAGATGGAGAGAGACTACAAGGGCCTGGAGTGACAGGACAAGGGGGAATGGCTTCAAACTGACAGAGATAGGGTTTAGATCAGATATTAGGAAGAAACTGGCCCTGTGAGGGTGGTGGGGCACTAGCACAGGTTGCCTGGGGAAGCTGTGGATGCCCCATCCCTGGGAGTGTTCAAGGCCAGGTTGGATGGGGCTCTGAGCAATCTGGTCTAGTGGGAGGTTCCAACCTGCCCATGGTAGGGGGTTGGAACTGAGTGATCTCTAAGGCCCCTTCATATCCAAGATCCAGCCACTCTATGGTTTTGTGATATGGGACGGAATATTTGAATATTTCCCATGCGGACTGGGGTCTGTGTGAAATGTAGTATGTCTTCCTATTATCTTAAAAATATTTATAGTTTTATAGCTATGTGTTACCAGCTTATTGCAGGGGTTCCATACTGTTGTCTCCTATCACAAAAGTTCCATACCTCCTTGGCATTTCTCATGGGCATCTCCTCAGAGCACTGACTCTTTCTTCCTCACAAAGCAGCCACTAACTCCAGTTCCCTTCTCAAGGCCACCCCACTCTTTTATAGCATCTTCTTCTCACTGGTTACAGCTGTGGCCTGGTAAAGTCAGGCCTGCTCCTAATCTTTGATAATTTGCCCAGCTGCAACTCCTTAGGGGTAAGGTTACTTTCTACACTATCTTTATTTTCTTCTATTCTATTCTCCTACAGATATATACTTAATATTTGCTGTATGTACTTTATATTTACTTGTGATTGTCATCTTAGGAGGTTAAAAAAAAGTAATTTAAAGCAGTACCAACAAATATACTGGGACTTAAAAAAAGGCACTTTAATAACCTTACTGAAGTAGGGGCCATTGTTTGATAAAAGCATTACTCTTATTACTCTCCTATATAATTGTAACCAGAAAATGTGACACAGAGCTAACAGGCTGGTAATGATAAATTTATTCCTAAAACTTCTTCAGAGTACTTTATGAACCCTTCTCTATAATGTCCTCAAACCTTTAAAAAGATATATTGTTTATTGGAAGTTCAGGATTACTAAGTCTTCAAGATGGGTGAGTAATTACTGAAAATTTATAACAGCCAACATATTGCTGTGTAGACACTGGCATTACTTTTCCTTTAAAATTAACAACTCACATGCAGTAGCTTCGATTCCTCTGTTAGTAAGACATCAGTTTCAAAATACAATCGTGGTTTTTAGCCATTCAATCATTTTTACGGGTGAGTTTCAGGCCTGGTGCTGCAGAACCACGTGGTGGAGCTGTTGAATAAATTTGAGTTCTCACAACATCAACCTGGGTGAGCTCTGTGTTAGAGCTGCTGCCACTCCTGTTATCTGTGTGTGTGAGTGAACCTGCCTCCTCTCTCTACTGGGGAAAACGGGGGCCTGAATGCAGAGACAGATGTTGACTGATGTTCTTCAGAAACAGGTTCAGAGGCAGAGAAACCCAAAATGAAATAAATGCAGTCCAAGCCAATCTATCAGTCCAGAATGCATCTTCCTACCAAATGTACAAAATATGATGTTGCAGTTTATGATTTTAATTTTCCTTTTTTCCCCCCTTAGAAATAATTTTTATAGCAAGTAGTAATGCATCTTTCTTCAAAATACATTTATTTAGTTTTGAATGGAGTAAACACCCTTGACACAGATGTGTGTTCATCCTCTAACATGACAAGCATATAATGTAGTTCAGTAAGAGAAATACTTTCAGTTCATTTCAGGTGGCCCAAATATTTTTCCTATTACTATTGCACTGTTTAATTTTCAACTTAGATTCGACATAAGTCTGGGTTATGTTTAAACCTATTTTGGGGAGGCTGCAGAGAAACCTCAAGCACCCACAAGACATTCACAATTTCCTGAATAATGATTGAATCTTTGAGCCTCTGAGACTGCATGTGCTTTAGGAGAGATGAGTGAATAATAGCAATGCAGCCATCTGGCTGATGGTGGAAGCTTCAAGAGTCCCTGTGTTTGCACGATTTGTGTCTGTTCTTTGGAGTAATAAAAGGCAATATCAGAATCAGTTTGCGTAGTCCGTCTCTTTTCAGTGTATTGGTTTGATGTATATTTGTGAACTAGAACATGGAAGAATTCTCATAAAACAGTCAAAGGAGGCAAAGCTAGAAATTTATGTGTAAACACAGCATGGTGTGAAATTACCAATGGACTGCTCTGCCTGCAGCCAGAAATCTTTGTCTTGGATCAGTAAGAGCTAGAATGCTCATGTCCATTTGTCTCCTGCCAAATCAAATGCCTCTCTGTGCTGCTGACAAAGGTCTTTCTTTCTTAATTTTAAAATCACAAAAACATATTTTTAATGCAAATACATTGAACCAGTAATATTTCTAGGAATTTTATTTGCTGTGTCACTGTTCCACTGTGTTTCTTTTTACATACATCAGACTTCAGATTTTCCCTAAAATTACAAATTTGAAGAATTAGCTGTACTTATGTTCCTTAGTTCTGACAATACAATTAATAACAGATGATGTTAAAATTTGATGTGATAAGTAAGTTTATACCAGATGATGTGCACAATAAAAACCCACAATTACTGACCCTTTAAATTTTATGCTCACTGTTAGAAAAGAGTTTAAGTCTTGCAGCTGATGTTTTTTGTATACTTGGCCCATGTTCTAATGCCAAATCAATGTGACTCTGTCTCCCTGGTATTGTTTTAGGTGCCTGTAAACATAACCTGAGCTGACTTGAACTATTATCATCACAGAACAATGGGCAGCTAATTTATTAGCAGTTCAAGACACAATACCCAAACAAAAATAATTTCTAGGAACTGCAACACCATTCAGTCTTTTATGTCATTTTATACTCATAAAGGAGGCTAAATAATTTTTATATAAATAAGATTGCTATTTTGAGAAGATTTAAAATCTTTTAAAGACATATACAGGTAAACAATGCAAATATATTTCAATGCTGTATGAACTTCGATGTAAGTTAAAGGTGATATAAAAACCAATTTATGCTTCAAACCAGCTTATAACCTAAAGCCAGAGCAGTTCACAGACCTGAAAATATGCTTTTGCCACTGCCAGGGGCAGCAGTCAGGCTGCAGTGTCCCAGTGGGAAAGGGACTGACAGCCCCAGGCAGTCCTAGGTGGACAAACAACCCCCAGGAATTTGGGAATCTCCATTGGCAGCTTTGCTCTTTTCCTTGGGAGCAGAGGGAAGCAAGCCCATGAGGATGGGAAAACATTTAAAAATAAATCCAAGACAGCCTCCAGAACTGAGAAAGAGGTGAACCCACCACCAGCATCAGCTCCTTCTAGTGAAAACCTCAGTGCACTGGTGACTTCAATCCACTGTGTCCTGGCCCACATCCCTGCACAGGATTTCAGTGTTGACTGTAAAATCCAAAGGGGAACTGAAGGAGTAACCCCAGCATGAGGGGTAGGTTGCAGGTTGAAGGCTGTTTTTCTGTATAACATTTAAGCTGTACTATTACTTAGGCTTTTCTGTATTCAGATACTTTGGATTATGGAAGTAAAAAGACATTAGTTGTGTTAGCAATATAATCTTGATTCTACACCTATGGTCTGTTGCATATTGACTGTAAGAGAATTTTGGTATAATAAGCTGAATCAAAATTAGAAATTTACTGCAAATGTAATTAATTTTGCCTTTCATGGCAGAATGCTGGAAATGTTTGGTTTGCAATCCTTCCCCTAAGACTATGCTACCTCCCTTGACACTTCAAGATTTTTCAATATTTTCACAGTCCAAACTGAAAAATTACTTGCCCATACAGTTATAGTCTAAGCAGATCCTTAAAAATGACACCAAAAATTTACAAGGATTTTTTTCCCAAGAACTTTCAGTTAGCAGAGGTGTATAGGCACTATTGAATGACCAGATCCTGCAGAACACAGCATCATCATGACAGTCAAAATGCAGGTGTCTCACAGGAGTGTTTAACAAGCAGGCTACATATTTATGTACCCATATTATGTACTTGTGATGACTTTCAAAATTAATTTCCCTTATGGTGGCATATCTGCAACAGAAGGGAGCTGGAGGGAGACTCCTTAGATTTCCAGACTGCTGAGTAACATATCCTCACTGGTGATATTTGAATATGGGTTGCTTGGAAGGAGGAAATTTCAGAGAGAATTTAAATTCCAGATAGAGGGTTTCTCCCTGGCACACACTTAAAAACACATGTGTGTCACCCTGGGTTTTTAAGATTTTCTAAGCCTTCTGATGTTGACATTCTTGTAGGGAATTTTCTCACACACTTTCTGTAAATAACTCATTGTTTTGCATTCCTTTATGGAGGAGGAGAGAGTTGGTTTAACCAGTGGCATTGGAGAGGTGGCACTGTCACCCTCCAATCCACTGTCACTTTTGGAAAACTATAAATGTTGGAGTCAGAAAATAAACGGCCCTTTTTTCTCTTTCACCTTGAGAACGGTGTGAGCGTGTGTTCTTTTGTGTCCTATAGCGACACATGTGTATACACACATGGCTGGCCACACAGGTGACCACAGAGGAAATACACAGCACTTGGCACAAGCACAAACTGCCCCAATGTCCTCATCCTTTCTCCAACAGATCAGGATGAAGTTAATTTAGATGGAAACATTTTTCGTATGTATAGCAGGGCTTCCTCCTGTAGCTGGACTTGGGTGTGTGGTCCATACAGTATCCTCAGTACTCCTAACAGGTATCAGCAGAGCATAAAAGCCTCCAGAGTCCTGCAGCCCCTCTGGCTGCTGGTGCAGACACTATTTGCAAATAGACACAGACACAGACACAGTGAGGATTCCTCCCATAACTCAGCTTCGACTCAGTGCTCACAGTGACTGGCTCTGAATTCTCTTGTCTCTGCTTACTTCCTGCACAGAGAGGCACACCTACACATTTCCATCGACCCCCAGACTCCACAACCTCCCTGGAGACAGCCTGGAATTCTTTTTCCATTTAGCATCTCATTTCTTCAGGCTCCATCTCTTTGCCATGGACACACGCAGCTGTCTCTTAAGCCACTTGCCTTTTGCCCCAGCTTATCCTGGTTTGATGCTGACTGGCAAAGACACAGACATGGCTCTGGCCATTCCAGCTGCCAGCATCACACACACCTGGGACACTGTGACCCACAGCCCAGCTCCAGTTAGTGGCACCCATGCTGCCAGAGAGTACACACAGAATAGAAGGCCTCTTACTCAGGAAAATCCTTAGAAATAGAGTTTAATGCCAGGATAGCACAGACTGCACTGACCAGGCGCAGGGCATAGCCACAAGAGTGAATTAATCAACATTCACTTACAGACAGTTCCTTTGATTGCCTAATCCATCTATTTTCCCATGATTTTTCCTCCATGAGTTATCTTGATCCTGCCTTGTAGTGAATTGAGCTTGGCTGGACAGCCCATGCCCACCGAGCCACTTTATCACTCCCCTCTTCAGCAGGACAGGGTGGAGGAGAAAATAAGATGCAAAAAGCTTCATTGATCAAGAGGAATAAATTTAATAAAGCAAAAAGAAAGATGTGCACGTGGAAGAAAAAAAGGGAGACAAAAGATTTTATTGTCTCCATCAGCAGGCAATAAGCAGCCACTTCCCAGGAAGCAGGGCTTCATCACACAAAATTGTTTTGGAATGCAAACATTGTAAATAACAAATGGCCCCCTCTTCCCTCCTCCTTTCTCTTTGCTTTTATTGCCAAACAGGCTTCATATGGTGTGGCATATCCCTTTGGCCAGATGTCCTGGCTAAGTTGCCTCCCAAGATCTTGCTCACAGCCAGCTAGTGCTGGGGACATGGCCTTGATGGGAGCCCTGCCCAGCAGCAGCCAAAAACATTGTGTGCTCTCAACACCTTTCTACCTACAGATACAAAGCCCAGCACTGTGAGGGTTGCTATGGGGAAAATTATCTCCATTCAGGCAGAGCTACAAAAAAACTTCCATTTCTCTGCCTTTGGCTTCTCCACTAAACATAAAATCAGAGTGGTTTGGCTTGGAAGTGACCTTTAAAATCATCTATTCCAACCACCCTGTTGTATTTTTTTTTTTTCTGCACAACTGAAGCAGGAGGGCTTTTTCTGAGTGACCATTGTAATGCAATCTAGTTCAGAATGGCATTGTGTCCTGCAATGTAAGTAAGGTAAGGCTGATTCCCAGGGATATTCCCAAGAAAATGGATAAAAGGAAGCAAAAAATCTACCAAAGAGGCATTTATGAGACTGTTGTGGTTTTTGTAGATTTCTGTCTCCCATTATGGATTTGTGTCTGCAAGTATAAAGTACTGCTTATATTTTGTGGAAATTAGGAAAAAAACCCAAAAGAATTCTTCAGTCATGGAGAGGTTTATTATTTTGCTTTTTTTTTTAATCAAGGGTTTTGGCAGAGGGTTTGTTTTGTTGAGCTGATTTTGGGTTGCCTTTTTTTTTTTAAGGTTTGCAAAGCCAACTTTAAAACTGCAAATTAATTTCTATTTTAATTAGACATGTAATTAAACAGCAGTATTATTAGTTTAATTTGCTCATTTTTTGAGTTGTCTTTACCGTATTCAATGAAAACACAACTCTTAAAAGAGCAAAAATGACTTGTAATTTACAGTATGTCATATTTGCAAAGCAATATAGCAAATAGAGGTAAAAGAGAAAGGCTGGAGACAAAATAATCTTTTCTGTGATTGGCTTTTTTAGGTATACTGCACAGTTAAATGACACAGTGGTCTCTTTAAATGGCCATGATAAAACTCAGCACCTACGTGTGATCATTGTTATGAACATATTAAATGAACTTGTGAGAGCAGCAAGAGAAGACTAGGGAGGCACAGTTTATGAGGACAAACAACAAAAAACAAGTGACTAACTTGGAAGGAGGTGGTCAGAAAAGTTAAATTCTCTCAACTACTCATTGAGTTATGAATTTAATGGAGAATTTCAGTAAGGATTTGAAAAGTAAGAATATTTGCAGAAAATAATAGAAAATAATTTCTATCATTTTAATTTTTTGTTTTACTATTTTTTTGTTTATGCTTAATAAAGGAATACTTGCATCTTTTATCTGTTTTCAAATAAAAATAGATCAAGTTTTTATGAATGTTTAGTTTTAAGGCCTTTCTTTTTCCAAATTTTTTTCTTTATAATATGCTATTCCAGTTCAAGAGGGTCTCATGTTTACTTTTATGGGTTTTATTTAAAATCTCAGTCCACAAGCCCAGAAGCACATCCATTAGTTTTCACTGGCTTTCTATTGAAGAGCAATACCAATGCAAAAAGGTTTATGTCTTCTGTATATGACCAAAGGTTCTGAATCCCTCTCATACATAAAATACCTTTAATTTTCCTAAGGGGCAAAGAAGATTTAAATTAGAATTTTTTTTTTCTGTTGCTTGTTAATAAAAATTGCAATCATTATAAAGCAACTTTTATGTCACTCTTGGTTAGAATCATCATATCTGATTTCCATTCCTTTTATAAATGTGGTGCACAACACACAAAGTAATTTTCATGCTGTCCAGGCAAAGAATGTTTCTTGTTATAAACCAGAGCAAAAGAGAATTCCTCAGAATAGCATAATTGTTAGCAATCTAAAAAATCAAGGATGAAAGTAAACAGGCAGCAGATCAGTTTGAGAGGGTCATGATGGTTATAATATAGAAATAGCATGAAAGTAATTATAGGACTTTTTAAAAGTGTTTGGGATCATCTTTTCTTTCTGAGTTCAAGAGGACAAAACCCGTTTCATGATGAAGAACTTCTAAATGACAACTTTGAGGGACAGTATAAAGAGTTTAATTTTTTAATCTTAGTTTTTTACAGACTACACACACACACACACACACACACACACACACACACACATACAATTTCACAAAATACAGCCACACATTTACATTATTAGGGACTAACTTCTAAGGGACACTGTATACCCTTAGCTCTTGCAAAGTTACACATCATAGAGAGTATTTGACATAAGTTAAAATATCTGTCCTCAAATCTTATGTAGGCTGCATATTGACACTTGCAGTGAATAGCAATTAAAAAAATAGGTCATAGGTAGTATGAAGAAGGTCAGCAGATGTTGTTCACATTAATTAACCTATCCCAACTGTAAAGGGAAAGCATTGCTTTCCATGCAATGCTTCAAAAATATTTAGAAAAATAAATGGACAGAACTGACAGGGTGATAATAGTAAAACATAGGCTTGACAAGTAAGTCATAATGAAATTCAGGAATGTTTCTTTAAAATTCTTTGGTATATCAAACAAGTAACAAAATGGTAAGAGGTGCAAATTAACAACCAGAATTTTTTTGCCATCCAAGATATGAAGCTTTACAGAAACTTAGGGCAATCTGCTGGGATGTTCTCTCACAAATCAGGGGCACATTGTGCTTTACTTATTTGGTCAAGACTAGCAATACTGTGAATGCAATAAACATTCATGGGATTATATGAGTTTATTTCTACTTGAATACTGAAGATACCCTTATTCTCTTGTGTAGTTTAAGTACAAACTTCTGTAGCTAATCTGTAGCCCTCCTGTTTTCATTTTTTCCTTCAGCTGTCCAAAGTCCAATATTATTAATACTTTTAATACTTTTATAAAACATCTACAGAAAATAGTGGTGACTTTTTCTGCTAAATAATCCTGTGGGTGGATTTAATAGAGTCATTTAATAGAGATTTAGAGTACAGTTAACTTTCTCTGCTTGCTCTAATGAGTTGGCTAACTTTACCTAGCCCTTAGACTCACTTCTGTTGTGTTTTCCACAGTAGATGTGTCAAACACAGTTAATTTTCCTATCTTGGATCCTAAAGTTTTATCATATTATAGGATTTGTTGATAACATTTTTTGTCTTATAAGATTCTTTCATTTGTTTTCCCTTTTTGTGCATGCATACAAAAAAAGGAAATATTATCTATTCATATCCTAATATCACCAGATATGCTGTCACTTCTCACTACATTGTGCATTTTCCTCATCAAAACTGAAGCTCTTGAATTTTCATTAAAGTTTATAATTATCTTTACCTTGACCTCTTTTCTATCCTTTAGCTCCAATTTTGGGGTTTTTTCCATGAAAAAAAATTTACATGGAAGTATCTCTTTTATTTTATGACTCTGAGTTTCTAAATTGCTGTTTTGATATATCATAGAATAATAGAATGGCCAGGGTTGGAAGGGACCTTAAAGATCACCCAGTTCCATCCCCGTGCCATGAATCAGAGACACCTTTCACTAGACCAGGTTGCTCAGAGCCCAACCTACCTGGACTTGAACACTTTCAGGGATGAGGCAGCCACAGCTTTTCTGGGCAACCTTTGCCAGCGCCTCACCATCCTCACAGGAAAGAATTTGTTCCTAATATCTGGTCTAAACCTACTCTCTTTCAGTTTGAAGTCATTCCTCCTTGTCCTGTCCCTCCAAGCCCTTTCTTGTTGGCTTCCTTTGGGTACTGGGAGGCTGCAATAAGGTCAGCCCAAAGCCTTTTCTTTTCCAGGCTGAACAATCCCAGCTCCCCCAGCCTTTCCTCACAGCAGAGCTGCTCCATCTCTCTGATAGCACTCATGATACCAAACATCATGTTCAAGGATTCACAAAGACAGTGCAGTCTTGAAGAGCATGAATTTCATCTCTAAACTGGGTCAGCCCCAAATGAATGCTCCACCTGAGGCAAATGGACAAAGATTGGTTTGGGCACTGTGAACAATTGTGTTTTAACTCATCCTTCTAATATCACTAATCAGTGCATTAATTTTTCTGAATCTATATTTACCTAAAAAAGTTACTTCCAATCAATTTCTCAAGATGCATTTTAATGCCAGCAGTTTGGTTTTACATAAAACTGGCAGCAGGAACCTCAAGAAACATTGAGGGTTTTTTTCCAGTAAGCCAACAAACCTTTTGTGTTCAATGGAATGACAGTGAATTCACAATCTGCTTCTCTGAGAATAATTACCCTAAGACCACTTTTCAGTACCTTTTCTGAAAGAACAGGAAAATAGACAGCAAAAACCACAACCTCTCTTCAGTTTGTAAAGGTTAATAGGTGGTTATATATCCAATTTTCCATTTCAAAGGACAACAAAAGGCATCTTTGATTGTTTTAGACACTATGCAAAAACTTAAATAAAACTGTCAAAGGAAGGATCCCCTAGCTCAGTGGTTTATAGGCAAGAATAAAGGCCTGAGTAAATTCCTACAAGAAACTCTCACTCACTGTGCTCACATATATTTTTTAAATTTTAAAATTTAAATTTTTTAAATTTTTATTTTTTTGCTAGACAGAAAATACCAGTCTTCAAATACAGGTGGTATTACAAAGGCTGCAAAGAGAGCTCTTCTGTCTTCCTGTAATAAGAGAAGAGCTTTGAAACAGCAGCAAAATATTGCACATTATATCAGGACATTCGTGGACATTTGTATGTAAGATATTTTTCTTCATTTTGTGGTAATTGATATATGTTGTATTTCTGTAAATAATCAATTATGCCAATAAGAATGATATTAAACTGGAGTTTTTAAGGGTACCACTGACCTCCCAGGACAGATTTGTTGTACAAAGTCACATATGCACCAAAACTCCATTCTCTACTCCATTTAAATGAAGCATTCCTTTTACATTAGCTCTCTCAAATATCTTCTACAGACTCTTAAAATGATTAATCCTTTAATCCTCTGTTTGCAAGAGTTTCAGTATACAGTGATGATCCTTATGAATATTAAATTATGAAGTATATCTAATTTGTAAAATTAACAAACTCTAATTCTTTTCTAAGCAGTCTCATTCTGATTAATAAAGTACAACCTATACAAAAATCTAATCAAGACTGGGGTGATTATATAATCAAACCCAGAAAAATCTTTTTATTATATAGTTATTAAACTTTAACTCATTTATTAACCCACTTGTTTTTCTAGAAAATGTTCATACCTTTCACAACTCTGACAGATAACTGTTGCTGTGACACTGCTGTGTGTTTTTTGTTTATATGACATTAAATTCATGTAGGCTTTCCAAGCTTCCAGTAGTTCTGTCTTTTTTCCTTCTACAGATTATGACTGCTCCTCAAAGGCAATGCGCCCGAACAAGCCTGATAAGAATTACATGCTCAGGAACTCTGAATATCAGTGTGTTGTTTCTCATATTAAAAACGAAAGAAATATTACATAGACAAATTTATGGTACTCTCCCTATTTAACTTTTGTTTAATATGTTTCAAACTGCAGCAAAACCCTGCAATATTTTCTCATGTTTTCCAGCTGGTAATTTTCATTAGCAAGTCATGAGTATTCTTACATACTTATTTTTTTGTGCAGTACCAAATATCAAAGCAACCTTGTACATAATTGCATTGGCCTATAAAATACAAAAGGCACTAGGAACTAAAAAGTTCTTAAGTATTCCTTACTCTGGAAAGTTGAGAGATTTTAATTCTCTATCTCAGTCGTACTTTGTGCAGAGTAATACAATCCCAAAATCTTAGAATCATTTTAGCTCTCTTAGAGGTAAGAAATACCTACCCTGACAATTGCTGAATCTAATTAAGACATCATATGCTGCATTTTCTGTGTAATTTAGCTAACAAATTCAACAGACTTGCATTTATGAATATATGAATTGTGACTTATATCATGTGTTTTGCATTGGATAGCATTTGTAATAAGTCTTTTATATTAAAGCACTATGTTTCCAAATGTTTGAATAATATAAGTCACTGAGGGAAAAGATATCCCAGACACCATGGGGAAACAAACAAACTAATAAGGGCATTTAAGCAGGAGAAAAATATTCAATTATTTAAGAAAAGTGAAAAAGATAGAGCACCACACTTTACTATGAGGTTCCATCCATCATGAAATTCCTTTAGAGCAAATTTCTTAAGAAACCTGTGGGGACTTAAGGCTGGACATCAGAAACATCATGCAGCTTATTCTTAGCATATCAGAGCTTTACAGAAACAGAAAAGCATTACATAATCATAAAAGTAGCTGTATGAGCTACATAAAAGTATCCACAAGAATAAAGTAGGCACAAAGAATTCTCCTTTTAGTACAGAATTTTGGTGGTGGACAGCTAAGAAAATAGACTTTGTAAAGAGCAATTGGGTTTTAAACCTGATTGAATCAGAGCATGCATGTATGTATGTGTGTATTTGTGAGACTGCATATATGCACACAGTTATACATTCAGAAACAAAATGCAATAAGGGTCTGTAAGTTTTGAGTTGTTCCATCTGGAAATAGATCACAAAACAGGTGAAGATGACAGAGTTATATTCTCAAGACAGTCTGTTTGTTTTGTTTTAATGAAGTACAAAAGTAATTGAAATACAATCTCTCCATTCTGAGCACATTTTTAACCATTTCTAGTGGTTAAAAACATTTATCTGTGTTACAACTGGTACTGTAGGACTGCCAAGATTTTACAGTTCACTTTTACTTACGTTCATGGGCTAAATTTAGCAATGCCTGCATAAGTGTAATTAAAGAAAATTAGATCTGATAATTCTAAAAGGCACTAATTGGTTTGATATAATTTTGAATTGCATTAGGAGAAAACATGAATTAAAAATTAAGACTGAAAAATCTCTGGAAGTGCTTTGAAACCCATCCAGTTCATACACTTGGAAACAGGCTTTTTGAGTGATGTGTGAAATTCACAGAAGAGCATAGTATCAATAGAAAATTAACCAAAAACATAAAAGTTGATTTCAATTTCCATTTTATGGTCTCATTGGTTAAAATACTGAGTGATATAAAAGTTATTTGGATTTATCTCATCCTTTAGAAAGCCATCTGCTATATGGATCTCCTACTGTGAACCACTTTTTTAAGACCTCATAAGCTGAAACATGTTGTTTCCTCAGAGAGTTCTCACCGAAATGAAATCAAGTCATATGTTGGATCTATACAAGTATCTACATAACACAAAATTGCATCCAAGAATATTCAAATAATGTGTTAAGGACTGAAAAAGCAAAAAAACAAATTGTATGGAAGGGAAATAATTTTCAGGTCCTTAGGTGCACTAGTAAGCCTTAAAGAGCATAACCAGCCTCACCTGGGGCCTCTGCATTCATCCATGGACAGAGGCCTGTGTGGGCTCATTTCAGGGGTGTTTGGCTTTTGTCTGAGTTGTGCTGGAGGTCAGCTGATGTTCATCCCAGTTACAGATGTGATTATGCCCGGCCATGGAGCTCCTGGATCTGCAGCCTGGCTTTCCATCGTCCCTTCTTTGTCACAGTGAGCACTCCCAGAGATAACTGGATGTTGCCCTATTTTTTCAAAGATTTTCTAAGCCTTCTGATGTTGACATTATTGTAACGAACTTTCTCATGCACTTTATGTAAATAACTTATTGTTTTGCACTCTTTTATGGAGGAGGAGAAATTTGATGGACTGCTGGTTTGTCCAGTGTCATAGAGTGTTGGCACTGTCATCCTCCAGTCCACTGTCACTTCTGGAAATCTAGAAATGTTGGAGTCAGAAATTAAACACCCTCTTTTTTACCTTGGAGAGTTACGTGTCCGTGCCATTTTATTTCATGTCCTGTAGCGACAACTGGGTCACTCATTTCTGTTGTATTCCCTTTTAATCTGGATTCCTGGCTCTCCCTGGCTCCCAGCTGTGGGTCTGTCCTGCTCTCCAGTGCTGCAGAGCATGGCCTGGCCCCTGTCCCTGCTGACTGCTCAGCTCCTCTCTCGTGCCCCATGGGAATCTGCTCCATGACAGTAACACCAAGGAAATTAGAAAATTAGCCAGCCAAGAACTTTTAAAGAATACTCACAAATATTTCAGAGGCAACATCCATAGTCACGGACAATCACTAAAAAAGCCTGGCAGTAGTGTTCTCGCATCTGTGTTTTACACAAAATAAGATTCTCATTTTGTTTAAGGACCTCCTGTGGAGTCTGTTTGTCTGGGACATTGGCTCAGGGTCATTTTAGAAATAGAACAACTGAGAGCAGTCCTTTTCCTCTAGTGACCCTGTGGTGGGCTCTATATTGATTGGACTGAAAGAAATATCTAATACATTAACTAGGGGCTTTGGAACTGGTAACCTGAAAATTTATTTTAATTCAGAAAATTCAATCTCTTCAGCACTAGAATATTGTTTTTATGGTAAGACTAATATATTTTGCAATTTATAAAATCATAATCTAATCTATCTTATCATAGTTTAGTCTACATGGTGGTTAGAAAGGCAATAAGTTTATCTCTGCAAAGGCTTACCTGATTTCTCTGTCTTTACTGACCTTATAGGGTTTTTTCCCAAGTTTCCCTTAATTTGTGAAGTATCCTTTGAACAGTATTTAGTTGGGTATTTTCTCTCCTCTCACATTCTTTCTGAAACAGGTTATTTTTCTGATGTTAACCCTGACTGTGACAGGCCCTATTGCTTTTGTTACAGAGACCTTTGGTAACAGATTTCAGGGCCTTAATGGGCATAAAAAAAGGCTTTAATGAAAATCACAGTGGGGTACATCTTACAGCCTTTCTGAGTGGTGATAGATGTCTCTAAAGTTAGGAGCATTAGGGGTTTCTGAAAAAGTCCATCATGATATTTTTCTGACAAGATGATCACACATTTTGATGCCTTTCATGCTCTGGCAGAGGTTATTCTATTGATATTTTTTATCTATGATCTCATCAATTAATTATCAGATACTTCATCATAGTCCACCCAGTTGTTTGAAATCTTTTTCTTTAAATTATCATTCTGTAAAAATGCAGGTCCTTGGCAGTACATTCCCTGAACTACTACACCTCTGTTCTGTAGTTGAAATGTTACCTTTTGAAAATCTGCAGTGGCTCTCTCGTAATTCCCACCATTCCTCTTAAAATTCAATCTTCAGCAGAGACTCAATTCCAGGCTAAGACTATCACAACTAACAGTATTTTCTCTCTTTGCCAACCAGTTTAGGCACCTGACCTCAGGAGCTAAACTCTGCAGTCTCCAGCCAGCTGGGAAAATAAATGTCATTGGCAGGTAAGTAAAGCTCCTTCCTTGTACTGATCATTGCAGATATAAACTCTCCCTCTAGAGGAGGTCTGGTGGGTGATAGAAAACAAAATAAAACACTGTCAACTCCTTTTGGCCCCTGAAGTTGGAATAAACAAAATAAAGCTTTTAAAATGTGAACTGAGTCCTCTCTTTCCTATTACTGATGTCTCTCCTCAATTAAACTGTAATTCATTGTTATAAAGGGAGTAACATTTGAAAACCTTTTCTAGGAAAATTTTTAGAAGTCAAAGAGAATAAAATCCCATTTCTTGCAACAATGTTTCTGTTTTCTTTTTAATCAAGAAGAACTTTTTAAAGAAAGGAATGTATCTAATTTTTGGTTAGCTTAGATAAAAAATATGCTCTCCAAAGTTAAGCATTTAGTCAACCTTTGAGACTGAGCAAGAGCATATCTGTTACTGTGATATTTTATGAAAAATCCCTTTGCCAGGATTTCTTCTCCTGGCAAGATGAGAAGCCTCAGCTTCTCCATGTTTAGCTCCTCTGGAATGTGCTTTGGAGAATTGTTTACCCAGCATGTGAATTGTTTTAACCTAATGACCAATCCCAGTCCAGCTGTGTCAGGACTCTGGTCAGTCACGAGTTTTTATTATTCATTCTTGTCTAGCTTTCTGATGTATCCTTTCTCTTTCTTTAGTATAGTTTTATGATATGATATGATATGATATGATATAATATAATATAATATAATATAATATAATATAATATAATATATAATATAATATATCAGCCTTCTGAGAACTTGGAGTCAATTCTCATCTCTCACTTTGTCCTGGGACCCTCACGACACCACAACGCATATCATACACTTAATTTTCTTTTAATGTTGCTGAGAAGCCTAGACATGTAGCTTGCTAAGACTAATGAGTTCTTTCCTATATTTAGAGAAAAATAAGACCAGGCTTAGGAAACACTATTGTTGGAAATTTTATTGAAAAAGGATTATTTCTGCTGGGAAAACAGTAACCCAAGCAAAGCTGGACTTGGGATAATTTGTGAACACGCAATCTGGGGGAGAACATAAAGGCTTCATTTTACCATATTTCAATAAAGACCATTGGAGCTAGGCAGCAGTAGCTCAAAATAATGGGTTTGATTTAGAGCAGGGTTTGTGCCAAATTCTCTTATCAGAGGCCTGCTGGCAGAGGGAGTTTGTATGGTCAGTGAGTTTGTGCCTCTTATCACGCCAGGTGCCAGCTGTGGCTGCTGCAGGGGAAGGGGAAGGGGCTGAGACATTCCACAGGAGAGAGAAATATTTCTCACAGGCAGATTTGTCTAGAGCAGATATTATCTATATTTTATCATTATTAAGGAGCTCAGCAAACAACATCTGCCCTCCTCCAAGGCTGCATGTTTTTTGGTGTGGGATCACAGAAGGAGCCTCCAGCAGAGGAGCTGTTATGTAGATAAGCAGGTGGCCTTAACTGTGCTGCTCCAACATCGTTCTGGTTGGGCTCTGAATAAAACCTGCAAGAGTCTGACAAGAGCTTCTGAAAGGGGCTTTGCTCTGAGAGAGACAGGAAAATATATTTGACAATGTTTGATTAAAGTGTCAAGATCAAGCTAATAAGATTTCCCTACTCTTTTGGATCAGTTTATTATTATTAACAGAGAATAATCGATGAATGTAAAATTCTGCTGTGATTAGGGAAACAGCTTTGATTACTTTTTGAGAGGGTTTTTGACATGTGCCATGAAGTAAAGAAAGTAGAATAATAAATCCTCTCAAAACTGTTGCTTTAGACTTAGTATCTATCTGATACTTGATCTGCAGCAACAAAATAAAATGTTGTATCTTGTTGAGATAGATTCAGTAACGTCTTTAAATACTTTGAAATGTATTTGACTCATGTATTTCCTGAGGATTCTTATCCTTCGAATACAAATATTAGATTTTTTTTTCTCTCCTGCATCTAAATTGAAGTTCCTACTAGGCTTCCATGACTTTTCTACCAGGGATCATGACCATACTAATTCTGAGTTGTAATTATTTAATGTTTTGATAAAGAATCTACAACAAAGCATACAAAAAAAGATCAGGCAGCTAAACAACTTGTAAAAAACAATCAGGTTTATATACCTGCAATAATGGGCTTTTTTTTTTTTTTTAATTGGGAAAAAAGTGGGTTTCTTTCTCTCCTAATTTCCTACTGAGACCTGCTGACCCCTAAAAATTGAAAAAAACCAAAAACAAACAACCCAAGATCCAACCAGATTTAAAAACACGCAGAATTCTGTTCAGGAAAAATACACAAGTCTCTTAAAAAAAACCCAAACAAAACTAAAGAGGGACAAATTGACATACTTCTGTAAAAAGAGCAGTGTGACTTATAGGAAAAAAGATAATGTGGTAAAAAATGCTGTAAAAATACAGAGTTGATAGATGATATTGACAAATGTGATTTTAGAAATCCATGACGTGAAGAGTAGAAATTTATGAAGTGCTTAAAGTCAGCTTCTTCTAAAAGCCTATTGATATTTTTATTTCCAAAAAATACAGGAAGTTTGTTCTTGTTTTAAAGAAAATTAATGTCTAATATGCTTTTAAGGATCTATGTATGGTTTTATATTTTAAATCTTACAAAGCCTCAGTATCTTACATAACAAATTTCACATTTTTATTATGAATAATTTAAAAAGGATAACCTATTGCTATTTCAAATAATTTTTACTCTCTGATTCATCTTGTTTAATCAGGGAAATGGGTTAGAAGGTGCCTATTTCTCTAACCCCAAGCTTCCTTCACATCACTCTATTGTTTTACATGAAATGTAGCTTTTTCTTTGGCTTGATGAGGAAGAAACAGAAAATGCATTTGTACATCTTTATTTTCTGAAATGGATTCTCTGTGCTACTTGAAGTGACTTATAGGAATGTATAAAATGAGAATGGAAACCCCACAGTGCAAATAGAACTTTCTTTTCAAAAATGTGCTTTCAAAGTCTTCATACCAAATGCATCCCTGGTGTAAATCAATTCCAGTAGCATTACTCCAGGGAACAATTCAGATTTTCCTCTCCATGTCAGTGACCCATTGGTAATGTCAATCTATCTGCCATGCTACTTTCAATTGTGTTTCACTCACATTTACAGAATTAGTTACACTTTATGGCAGAAAGTACTAAGATAGCCTTTTTTTCCTCCAATACCTTCAGGAGTGAATGTACTGTGAGTGAATTGCATCTTCTACTTATTTTTTTCTCATGAGGTGGAAGGAGCAGGTGTAAAAGATTTATTTAATGAAGCAACTGCCATGTTCCAAGGGTCATCTGTGTGTAGACAGCTATAAATTAGCTGATTCTTAGGGGAAATTACCTTCTACCTTTATGATATTGCCATTTATTCAGTATTGTTAAACTCCTGGGAAACAGCAGTTTAAAAGTTCAGAAAAGAAAACACCAAAATCCTTTTATATTTGCAGATATGTCAGAAAAAAAAATTGTCTGGAAGAACTTGTAATATAAAAATAAACATTCAAGTGAAGCTTTATAACCATAAATTTTGTTTGCTTTTGCAAAAGTTGGCTGAAATATACATACTAAAATCCTTTTTGTATAGACAGGATAAGTTTGTGGTCATTGGAGACCAATTTACAACCTGAGGCAAGTAAATATGCCAAGTCATAATACTTTTTTTAAGATGTTTTCTTACTCTTCTTAAAGCATCTTTTTTATATATGTATATATATATATATATTTAATAGATGGAAGAGCAAACATGAAAATTCTTTTATTATTTGTCCACTGTGTAATTCTTCAGGGTTTTGTTGGGGAATAATGGTGGCATGAATACCTTAAGAGAAAGACTATAGCTCTGCTACATCATTATATGGCAAACCCACACTGGAAAGAGTAAGTTCCTAAAAAGCAATAAAATCTATAAAAGTAATGTATTGGTCTCTTTTGGTAACTCATCTGAGAAACATCACAGTATTCTTGGAGCTGAAAGAACAGTTTCAGCTGGTATCAACTGATATGGCAAAAGGAGTCTCATAAATACAAAAGTTTGAAGCAGCATCCTCAAGAACTCTCTTTACTGCTGCTGCTATTCTTAAGCAGATATTCAGTTGATGGGCTCTTGATAAAAAAGGTATTTTCAATAAATAATTTTGGGCTGCATAATTTTAAGCATTTACTGTAGTCTATTTTTTCTCCCTCCTAGACACGTCAATTAACACTATTACAACAGAAAAACGTGAAATTGTAAAGAGGATGAAAATGCAAATTTTGTAAAAAATACATGCTGTATTTTTATTCTGAGAGGAAGCTGGAGATTATCTTTCCTGTACTTTTTTTGTGAAAATCAATAAAATTAGAGAATGTTTTTTCATATATTTTGCAAATTTTACTTATTATTATTTAGGGAGACAATTTTCTAAATATTTGCCCCATTTCTACTTTTAAAGAATCTACCACAGCCTTCTTCTTTGTTAGTTGGAAGCTTCTTTCCAATTTTGAATGAATTCAAGGCAGTTCATAGCCCTTCTTTTTGCTCTTTGGTTTAACAAGCTTTTCCTTTTCTAGTGCTGATCTCCTCCTTGCTTCCACAATTGTATTTGCACTACTTCTCTGGCACTGTATTGCTGTGCTCAAGAAGTCAAATTCTTCTGCTGCCTTCCCAGGAAGGTGGAACCCCCTTTCTTCTCATCATAAAATTTTGCAGCTGCTGAAGTTCAGGTCTGGGGTGATTTTTCCTGAGTGTGGATGACCAGTAATACATTTATGCCAACATTTTGTAGAGGTCTTGCTTAGCTATGAGCACTTCTCTCTTAGATATGCCTTGCTGATAGAAAAATGTTAGTGCTGCATTCACAAACACCTGAAGATTGCACCATATTGTGTTCAGTATGCAAGCCCTGCTCCTCTTCCCATAATTTCCATTGAGGTTTTTTTTTTAGCACGAATTCAGTAATCTTGTTCAACTCTGTAATGCGGTACTTTGTACTGCTAAATGTTATCAAGTTTTTGTTCCCTTCCTTGAAATCTTCAAGTTCTTCCAGCATGACATTCTAATCCTCTTTTGTGTTGATGCACCTGACTTTGTGCCTTTGACAGATTTCATTAACAAGCTGCTTCTTTTTGCCTTTGCAGTAAAATCAATTACGTTCTCTACATCTTGTTTTCAGTTAACTGGTTTATAAAGGTAGATCTATGGTTTTATCTCATTATCTCATTTCCTGTTTATCCCCCCACCTAATTTATTAGACATCTAAGAAATACTCATTTAGAATATTATCTAAAGCCATGGCATTATCATGGTGTTTCAAGGTAGGCTGCAATAGATAATATCTTATCTGCAATCACCAGTACTCCTAAATGGATATTCCTCTGACTGCACTACTATCAATTTAACAATATTGAAAGTACAGTGTAGCAGAAAAAATAGTTTGTAATCATGACAAACACAATATTCTTTAAGCAGATAAAATGGCATAGAAATATCTCCCATCAGCTCAAGAAAGAAAAAGGATCCAGATATTGGCTGTGATTAAATGTTTACACAACTGCATCAAGCAGGGTCCCTCTATCTTGAGGGATTAGACAATAAGGAAAAAGCTGTTAAATGACCCATTTTTCAGCAAATACATGGAACATAAGTCGTGCAAGAATTTTTCTAGCTCACATAATTAAAATATATATTTATATATAGATATATATTCATATATCTTTTCGAGTGGACTGAATAAAGCTTAGCATTTTCTCTTTTGCAATTCTCTGATTAGTGGATTTTTCATTCAGTTCCTCCTATCACCTTCATTCTCATATTTTCTGTTCAAAATGCCAAATAGTACATGTCATATATAGTCACACTATGCACGGCTTCACTTTGCAAATAAAGACAAGGGATGCCACCATTATGTTATGTTGCATTTATGTTGCATCTATTCTTTGTAGTCTTGCTGAGATTTTTCACTGTGGAATAGCAATAACCTCATAAAAGTGGATGAATGTGTCTTCTGAGAGTAGCTGAATAACATGGTCTTGTGTGACTTGTATTATTTCTTGTGTGACTATTATTTCCCTATGTCAATTATGATCTCAATATTTTTAATTCAGTGAAAAATCACCCTTCCTACATGAGGTTTGAAGTAGAATTTAACAGTATCTCAGTGAGCCTTTCTTTTGGATCAGATCTGTTTCATGTTTTTTTCTTGCTAGTCATCAAGAAAGTTATTTTAGTGAACTGGGTCAGGTCAGTATGCTTTTGATTATTTTGCAAACAGTTGCATTTCCCTAGCAAATTAAAAATCCCCAAGAATTATGCTCCCTCCTTCAAGGGAAGCATTGAGTTGGATATTTAATTAAACGTTATGTAGCTTCAGCTATCATTTACTTCTGGAGAAACTGCATTCTTCCAGAATAGAAGTGTGTCTAAGTGGATTAGATCATATAATCCTTGAATATTTTGGGTTAGAAGAGACATTAAATATTGTCTTTTTCCATGGACAGGGACAGCTTTCACTAGACCAGGTTGCTCAGAGGGATGTTCCCCTCATATTTGTACATATGATATTTTTACAATCTCTGATCTCTCTTTTGAGTAGGTGACTCTAAATGCCTGAATGAAGTTTCCAGGCCACAAATAATAGCACAAATCTAATCAAAAGGTATCATAATCAGAGCAGATTGTTTTACAGTTATCCATTCACTGGTGTGGTCCTCTTGGATACCAAGGGGCAGACTCGTGCATTTCTAAAGAACATTGTAATGTGAGGCTAATTTCAGAGGATACAGAAAACATAAAAACACAGTAAGACCAAATAACTAACATTTTTGTCCTATTGAATCACTATCTTCAGATAAGTTTCAGGGTAAAAATGTTATTATAGATTTCCATATAGACACTTTTGTCTGTGAACTGAATTTGAGAATTAGAATAAATAAATAACCATACTTTCAGAATCACTGAGTTGTGTAAAAAAATCATTCATCAATGAATACAGAATTAAGGTTTGAACTTTACACCATGATCTTTGCAATTGTAATAAATGACTTTATCCTAAATCTACATCTCTGATGTACCTATACATTATTAGTCATAAGTTATATTTCCTTTCTCAATTACAAGTTTTTCAATGGCATTTATGAAAAAAAAAATCAAACATTTGAGAGAAAAAGAGTAGCATAGTGCCCTGGCTATTTCTCAGTGGAGATAGGAGATTTTCACAACAGTGGCTGAATATGTTTCCATTCTTCCTTTTTAATAAAACTGAAGTGCTATTAAGAAAGTTCTTTTTCTCAGATTGCAGACTAAAGAAATGTCTGGTAAAATAGTATTTTTAAGAGGTTTCTTAATGATTCCACAGATTTAACTATTTATGAAAACATTGCATTTTCTTAATAGAAATTCTAATCAAATCAATGAAAAAAATCAAATTCTGAGTCTCAAATTATAGTGGAAGTTCAGTTTTGATACTGGATAATGAAATTTTATTCAAGTGTTTCCATAAAATCTTTTTTTATTAATTCAAAGTTGTAGATGAATAAGAATATAATATGCTAATGAAATGTGAAAAGATTTTTTTTTTCAGTCAGACAAGGTTTTTTCATTATGAAGCTATATAATAGATTTTTTTCAGTTTTATATTTTATATTTTCAGTTTTATATTTAAAAAGTTGCTATCATTTTTTACTCTTTCATTTTCTTGTATAATTTAAAGGCTTTTAAAAATTCTAATATCTAACCTAAATTACCCCTCTTTAAATTTGTAACCATTACCACCTCTCCCATGTCTACAGTTCCTGGTGAAGAGTCCCTCTTCAGCTTCCCTTGCCTTCAAAATCTTTCCAGGTGTGCCATTCAGGATATTTTATAGGGAAACAAACAATTAAACAAAATCCAAACCCCTCTCTCCCCCATCAAAAAAAAACCCAACCCAAAAACTTCCCAAAAGCAAAAAACTCAAACTACAAAAAATACCCCAAGCAAAGCTCTCTTATATTGGCAAAGCTCTCCTATATTATATTAATTGAAGAGGCCTTTTCAAGACAATTTTTCTTTCTATTTAAATCAAGCTACTTTTCCAATTCTGACTTCCCTTCTTCATAATTCGTGGTTCTATCACAACCAGAATTATCTCGCTCTGGCAGTAACCAATGTTTTATCTGATTTGGTGTTACTTGGCAGGTTATCTCATGGTGGTGCCTGTTTTCTTTTTCTTTTTCTTTTTTTTCCCTTAGGGATATTTTTTTTTTTCCTTATGTCTAAAATTTTGGTTGACTGAAATGTGGTTGTCCCATTTCTCATGGCAGAAATTGTCCCTGCTCTCATTTCTGAGCAATTTCCCATGGCTAGTGCCTTCAAAAATCTGGAGATAATGGCCTCAAAAGCAGAAATTGATGAAAGAAAATGTTTTTCTGCCTTTCTGCTCTTTCAGAAATAAAAAAAAAGACAAAAAACCCTGTGTATCAGGAATCGAGTAACTTGATACCAAATGTTCTAGAATTTAGACCTTTGCTTTTCTATACAGAGCAGCATCAAGTGATTATTCAAGAAAGGTAAATAAAAGAAATAAAAATTGTAGGGTGTAAGAGAACAAATTTCTTTCAAATTAGTGGTTTGGGTAAATGATTTATACTTAGAAAATACCATGTTGGATAGAGCCCCAAAGATCATCCAACTTTTTTTGGCAAGAGTACATCCCAGAGAAGATGGCCCAGCACCATGTCCAGGTGAATCTGAAAAGTATCCAGTGTTGGAGAATCCTCCACTTACATCCCAGTGGAGATTATTCCAATGGCTGATTGTTCTCATTGTCAATTTTCCACATGTGTCCAATCATATTTTTTCCCAGGAAAAGCTTTTATCCATCATCCCTCATCTTTTCCATGCAACTCCTTTTAAAGAAAGAATCTCCATCTTTTTACCTCACATGTAGATTCCTACTACCTCACAAATACTACTAATATAACATTGATTTAATAGGAAGCATGACATCTATCACCATCTTAACATATCCATATATTTTAATTTACCAGTTCGGTCTAATTATAAAATTCAATATACCATCTACAATCCTTAAGTCTTTTTGAAGCTATGCCTTAACAGAATAATCTATAATGATTTTTACACAAAGACTAATATACAGAAAATATTATTTCTGTGGAAACATGATGTTTTGTAAACCCCAACACAAGGGATTTCTGATATTCTTACAAAAGACAAGGAACTGGAATTTATTTGCATATACCTATAAGGTTCTTTGGCTTCAAAAAGAGGTACAAGAAAATAAGTAAAAAAATGGTGAAAATGAGGATTTACACCAGCAGTCGTTCTGAAAAATACAATAGTCAAGTTTTATTTATATCATTGTTTTAAAAGTCTTTAGGAAATGAGAAATGAATATGCCTGACTGTAAAAATTGTGCTTATTAGATATAACTTTGAAGTTATTAGATATTAGATATTCCTTTTAAGTATAGGGAAATGGGGAAATCCCATTCCAAATGGGATCTCGGGACAATTGGTGTAGGATGCTTCCTCTCAGAGAAGCATCTACATAAACCTGCATTGGTGGATATCTGGAGGTTTAAGGAAGAGACCAAAAACTGAAAGCCCAACATCCAACCTTTTTGGTCAAAGTGGGCAGCAATTCAGCCAGATAACAAGGAGAGAAAATTTACATTTCACCTTGGTGTAAATTGATTGTGTGCTTCACTTCACTTGTACCTTCTATCACAGTTTCTTATTGCCATTAAAAATATTTTTGTTTTTTAGTTGCATATTTCTTTCCTCCGCTCAAGTGGTGTTGCAAAGCACCTGGATAATAACAAAGCATTTAGTACTGAAAGACACAGCAACTTACTAAATATATTAATAGATATTCAAGTTTCACAGTATATTTCTTGCCCAAAGTGACAAAGAGTGAGTATTGATTTCACGTGTCTGAGACAAAGGGAAGTGCAGCACTGCAGAGGGCAGGAGAATCAGAGCACCACACTGTAATCAAAGCTACTGTCTGGAGAGTTGGGTGTGTCCTTCCCTGACAGCTACCATGGAGATTATCTTTTCTGGATTCTGTTGTTCCAAAGTGTCTAGACTTGGAGGATCAAAAAATTCCAAGCATAATCTCACTAGGAATGAAAATGTGGCTTTTTGAATTCACAATGTATTTGTTTAATAATGTAATTTGGAATAGGCTGAAAGTATTTGCGTATTCATGGTGAGTTCTAATGTCAGCAATAAAAATTCTATATATTTTATTTAAAATTTTTATTCCATAAACTTTCAAAATATTAACATTGTCTTTGAGACATAGTTAATTGGATTGGAGTGTTTATCAAAGAGTTAAACACAGGGTAAATAAAAATGAAACAAACTTAACTATTTCAAGCAAAATAGTCAACTCTGTTTTGGATTATTTCAGTTTTTTTATTCCTTGCCAACAATTTAAAATTCAAGCAAGGAGTCAAAGACGCAGATGAAATAGTTTTTAACCTCAAGCAAAACTAGTAAAAGGCAATCACCATAGGATCCTCATTTCATTCTGTTTTAATACCAAAGGCCAAAGATTTCTGCATCCTAAGGACTGAGGTAGGCCCTGGGGTTGTAGCAGAGTTTTAAAACAAACTTCATGAAACTGTTCTCTTCAGGAGAGGATTTGGTGAAGTTGGAAACCTGCATATACATAGATACAAAATTGTGAATCTCAGTCACTTGACGGAACTCAAGATAATCTCTGCCTGCTTTTGAATCACAATTTCAGGATGAGATGTGCTTGTCAAGTTATTTATATTCTCCTGATGCTCACACAAATTGAGCTGAGGACTGATCCCTTGCTATAAAACAGTCTTGATACTCCAGGATAGCAAGATACAATCATTGTCACTTCAATGAAGTCCTAACTTCCATGAGAAACAGTAAACTGTGCAGCTGGTGATAACAGCAGTACAACACATTTTCTGTTGCTTTTTTCCCCATTTTGTCAATATTCAAGAGAACAAAGCTCATATTCAAGCTTATAGAAAATCAGTTTTGTACCATTCATAACTTACAATTTTTATTCTTCAGCTTTAACTGTGACTAAAAAGTTTCCTATGCCCTTTATGTTTTCTCTTCATTTCATGGATATTTTCTTAAGTCAGCACTCTTACATAGATGAAATTTGCTGGAGTTTAGCACTTCAAAAAAATCACCTCCCTGTGAGATAGAAACAGAGTGGTAAATAAGACTTTTTGATTTTAAGGATCTCTGTGTTTTTTTCTTATGCCTCTGCATCTCTTTGCAAAGCAAAATTTGGAACAATTGTAGCTCCAAGCTGTTGCTTAACATTATTATTATTCAATAGTGTTCAGCATCAAATATAACTTTGTAAAATTGGTTGGGTATTTCTTTATTTCTTTAATCTTTTTTTTCTTTTTAATTGGATCTTGCTATACCCACTTATAGATACTGCTTGATATTATATCCCACAAATACTATTGATAACAGAACTATTTCAGCATAAGAAAAAAATTCCTGTTTTGTGATAGAAATGAAATTAAAGATCTCTGATCACCTTAAGTTTCCTAAGCTCTTGAGCTGCCTGGAATTTTACAACACATGTTCACATGTATAACTTATTGATAATTAAGTGGACATATGGCTGTACCTTCCTCTGTATTGGTCTGAAAAAGAAACTATAGAAGTATTAATAAGTTATACAACAAAATAAGGGTTTGTAGGAGGAATATATTTTTGTACTTGACTGTTTCTTTTGTATTGTTTTCTCTCAAATCATACAATTCTGATAAAAAAAATTGGAAAAATATTGAATTAATAGTATTTTTTCTATTCTTTAGTCATATTTATCTGAAAGAATTTATCTAGCAGATATTCCCATGTGATGATAAGTATCTATTTAATGTGAAATACTATTAGTTATGTCTTTCCCTCTTTGAATATTTTTCTAATTCCAACCCTGGTATTTCTATACAAAATTACTTAATTAAGACATCTCAAGGTTTCTTGAGATGTGCTGTGGTGCAGCAATGGGACCTTTTAAATACCAAATTAATATAAGTGCACTGTTTTATGGAAAATTATATGCTGACACACATAACAAGTAATTGTTAACCTGTTTGTGTCTTTTGATTCATAAGAAAGGAGAGCAGTATCTTATGGATTGTTCATGGTGCTATTTTCTTTAAAAGAGACGCCAAAGTAAGAGGAAAAAGCTTTTCCATTGATGGGTAGAACGTGGAATAAAGTCATATTGAGATTTACTCTTCAGTTACAGAACCATAAGAAAGCTTAAACAGTAAGAGAATATTTCTTGGGAATGAGATAACATTTGTTGTTCTGTTGCTTATTTTCTTACAGCTTGGGAAAAGACATGCAGCTTTGTGAAACTTCCAGTGTTGTGCTATTTCTGCAGAGGATAGAGTTAATTTTCTTCATGGTAGCTGGCATGGGGCTATAATTTGGATTTGTGATAGAAACAGTGTTGATAGCACAGGGAAGTTTTTGTAACCACTGAGCAGTGTTTGCACAGATCCAAAGCATTTTTTGCCTCTCACACCACCCCACCAGCCCTGGGAGTGGACAAGGATTTGGGAGGGGATGTCAGCTGGGAAAGCTGAGCCCAACTGGCCAAAGGGATATTCCATAATGTTTGGCATCAGGTTAAGCATTTAAATAAAGTTAAGTGAAAAAGTGGGGGGACATTTGGAGTGATGACATCTGTCCTCCCAGGTCTATGTGTGATGGAGTCCTGCTGTCCTGAGCACCTGCCAGCCCATGGGAAGCAGTGAATTAGTTCCTTGTTTTGCTTTGTTTGTTATGTGTGGCTTTTGGTTTCCCTATTAAGCTGCCTTTATCACAACACAAGTTTTACTACTTTTACTCTTTCCATTCTCTCCCCATCCTGAGAGGCTGTCCAGAGCTCAGTTGCCAGCTGGAGTTAAACCACATGTGTTTGTGGCACAAAGTATGTCACAAAACATGACTTTGCTCTCATGACTGGCATTCTGATCTTGCTATTTCATACCCAAATTCTGAGCATGTTGTTTAGAGCATGGTTTTGGCATTGATAACACCAAGGTCATGGGTTTGGCCTCTATGAGCTATTCACTTAAGATTTGGATTTGATCCTTCTGGGTCCCTTCCAGGTCAGACTGTTACATGATTTTGTGATTATGTGATGAAGTGTCTGCTGTATGTAGCACAACAAACTAACAAACAAAAAGAAGATTGGCTAGTGTGAGCAACAAAATCAAAACCAGAAGAAAATTAAGAGTGAAATTTAAGAATAGCCTACATGACATGAAAAAAAACGAAAATAAAAGTCAAACTAGTTTGTGTGTGTGAAACTCAAATACTTATCTGCCATACCAGTCTACAAACAATCTAGGAACTATTAAACATACTCTGTATGCACACATTTTCTAAATAAGTTAATCAAAATTATATGTAAGAAATGTTCTCATATTTAACATGGGAGCTATCTTTCCAAGAAAACAAAGAGTTTCTCACCACAGTCCCAGATCACAGACTATAACATCCTCTGTTATAAACAGCTTTGGCTTCTGAGGGTAATGCTTGTCCTGGCTTCCTGTTGCAGAGATCCTTAATGGCCTGGGATTATGCTATGCTTTAAATTTAAGTCTCTAGAATTAGTATGCTACTTATTGCCAATGTCTGTATCTTTTTAATCTTCCTTCTGTTGGGTGAAATTAAAAGAGAAAGAACAGGCAGTTAAAGATGTTTCCAGCTTTTGGCAATATGCATCTGTTTAGAAGGTGACAATTCTACTGCCTGCAGAGAAGTTTTTTATTGACTCTACATTTATCTAGGTCTGTGGAATAAAAAATACAGGATTTTTTAGGGAAAAACCCAACTAAGTAAACCAAGTTTAAGAAACCCGCTTGTTCACTTTACACTGCCAAATACCTGAACCAAATTTATTAGTTTTTCCTTACAGATACTTAAAGAATCTTTTCCACTTCAACCTCAGTTTTCCATAAAATACATGCTCAGATTTTCTGGCAGACTTTGTTGAGCGGTATGTGTTGTGTTTTGTTGCGTTGTGTCAGTAAAGGCAAGGTGACTGAAGCCAAGCAATTTGACACATTAACTACTAAAAAATTCAGCAGCATAGAAATCCAAATCTCACTGGCTTCTGGAAAGTAATTGCTTTTTCTTCATGGAAATAGTGTTCTCCAACCTGTTTTTTATGAAAGCAGATTGTTTTTGAATGTCTTGGCACAGGATACAGATGGCTCTGATTTGGTTTTGTTTTGAAATGCTCAGCAAATCTCTAATTGCACAAAAACATAATTTAAATGTCTGACTCTGCAAATTTATTTTGTTTTGGCATGAAGTACAGTAGAGGCTTTAGTAGCTTGTGATGGTGGAAAAGAAATTTGAAAGTAAATGTTTCTATGTTAATAAGGAAGAACAGCTTCTCATCAAAAAGTGTAACTTCAAAAGTGTTTTTTAACTAGAGGCACTGTCAAAAGAAACAGAGAAAGCAGCAGAAAAAATGAACCTTGACCATAGCATCTGGGAAGTAATTTCCTGAGGAAAAAATTGCTTCAAAACTATTCATTATTGAGAAAAGTCTCAGTATTAAGTCTCAGTATTAATAAAACATATACATATATATATATATGTGTGTGTGTGTGTGTGTTTTAATATTATGTACAAATGAAGTAGTTTGTCTCTTTTTCAGTAAATAATCTACCTCTTTACTCATAAAAATCTCAGTTCATCAGATTTATTCTTTTATTACAACTTCAGTCATGTTTTCTTTTTTTTCCTTCCAGGTGTAGCTGAGCCAGTTGAGGAGATTGCTCCTCTCAGCTGCTCTTCAAAATCTGCTTTCCCTCCTCTCAGCCTTCAAGTGTAGGCAATCTTATTTCACTTCTGTTAAAGTGACCCAATTCAGCATTAGTGGTGACACATTCAGATTTGACTGTCTCTGGGCTGACATTGCACATATTCATATTTGCACTCTCACAAGTGAGAAGGGAGCAACCTCTGGTGTGGAAAGGTTAGTTGAAAACAGCACCGAATGGGACCACACTATTTTTGGAAATCTGAATTTCTGTGATATTTGTACAGAATAAATTCATAGCAAATGAACACAAAAAATAAACCCCTGCTATGTGACATCTTACCACTTAAAATTAAGCTATTACTTGTTATTATATCGCAGCAGTCGTATCATACCTTTCCTCTCAGATGCTTGATTCCTTTTTCTGTGTTCCTGCAGGCTTAACACCAGTTTTCCAAATCATATAATTATATCATTTATGTCTTTTTTTTCCCTGCTCCAAATAAGGCAGATTCAGCTAGAGCAGTAGCAGTAGTTGGTACTCTCAAGCAATCTATTATTGTAATAGGAAGCTGTGCAGATAGACTTGAACTTTTGTATTTTTTCATTTCAACTTGTATTTTAATAAAGAAGAAGTGAATCAACTAACTGCTCGAGTAAGACACTGAAGACAAGAAGAAAAAGAATTTTACTTTTATTTTTTTGGGTCTCGAAATGACAGCATGAGTTATTTTTGATTCAGAAGATGTTTTTCTGTAACAGCAAAAAATAAAGACATCTTGAGAGAGTAGAAAGAAAATAGGAACAGCCAAGTATATTTCAAGATACTGCATTTTGAATAAAAAATCGAATGTAGGAAAAAAAACATGAGAAGAACTAATGTTGGGTTGTCAACACATTTGAGGTAAAAGGCATCATTTTTTATTTTCTTATAAAACACATATATTTATTTCACTGAAAGGGAGAAAAAAATAAGCCTCTAACAAACACCAAAATAATGTTTCATATAACTAAATAAAATTTCAATCTGCTTTGTACTAAGTGAAGTAGGAGGTGAAGCTGACTGAAGATGGATGGTAATATGTTTCCTTTGGTGCTTAGTGTAGCTTTTCCATCTTATTTCAAATTAAAAGAAAAAGAGTTAGGCTATTTTGGGGGAGAGTTTTCTTGGTGGGCTTTGATGGGGTTTTTTTTTGTCTGGAGCTTTTAGTTTTACATTCATTCTTGGCTGCTTGGCAACCAAGAGAATCTCACAATGTAACAGATTGCATAAGTGAGATCACTGTGTAGTTGTACCTAAGGGAAATTTCTTTGCTATAGTTGATTTAAATTAAAAAATGCTATGAACTCAATTTATAAAGACATTGAAGATACTTCAGTCTTCTGAATAGTCTTGCTGACCTCAGCTGGCACCCTTATCTCACTGCCATCCTTTCCCACAGAGGAATGATTTTCTTTGTAAAGAACTTTAAATTATAATGGCATGTAGTACTTTAGATCTTACTAGATGTGCCTCTGGAATATTATGTAGTGATTCTTCCCTGCCATTGAAAACACACCACTCTGCTGTATAAATTTGGAGTCTCAATCTTGCACATTGATATGTTTATTGAAGAAAGACTTATGTGGAAAAAAATCTTGTTAAATTGAGTTAAAGGATAAAATTTTAGTACTGTTGAAGAAAACTAAAGCTCCTTCTGCAGAGCCCTTTAAATTCATTGGTGGTTCATCAAGCTTAGTTTTTTCCATAATGTATTTTTTCTGTCTTAAGGGGGTGATCATGGCTTGGACTTTGTTCTTTATATATTTCAAAATTTGTTATTGCAGGGGTTTTTTTAATTACAGTTATTTGTTCTCAAAACAGCATCCACCTGATGACCAAAGAAATAATAAAAAAGAATTTTTAACTCATTCAACGAAATCCTCACTGTGATTTCAAAATATGAAGGTCATAAATAAAATAGCTACAAAATCCTGAAAGAGCATTTTCTCTGGAGTGCTTGCTACATGAAAGATATCAAATATCCAGAAGCTCATGATTTCCATGGTACATAATTATAACTAAATATATACCACATCAATATTTTACAGAACAAATGCAGAATCCTCTATAACCCCCCAAAAATCAGAACTTTAATTTCCCAAGTGTTCCTTCATCTCAAGACCCCACATGTATTTGTGTGCTCATGAAACCAAAAGATAAATGTAAAAAGATAATGTTGATTGAATCATGCTGTATTTGAGGTGTAATTCTGAGATGGGGAAAAACAAGATGGAGAATGGGTATTCAAATTAATATCTGGCACTGCAAAGAGAGGAAGCATTTTTTAACTAGTTACACCTGAAAAATATATAAGGATGTCTATGCCAGAAGCTGGTCACCAGGAAATCCAGGAACATGGATATAAAAACAAGATATCACAGATGCCAGCACTTCTATCAGCTGGACATAGGTGTTTCTGGAAAAAGGGTGTGTGGAAAATGCCATTGTTTCTGTACACTGCAAAGTGAGATACAGAAGGTATTGTGTGAAAAAATTGCTGGGGAAAAAACCACATTTTAATATATTTCATAAAAAGATCATTAATACCATCAGATCATGCATTCACAAATCCAATCCCTGTCCCTTAAGACTGAGTTTTTAAAAGACACTTTATTCTACCTTTCTGAGTACACCTCAGAACAAGTTGATTTCAGGAGGCCACTACCATCCAAATATTGATCTAATTAGGAGGAAAATAAAAAAGGAAGCAGCAACTTCATTTTTTATTGATGAATATTGGGCAGACAGAACCCTGCCTACTGCCATAATAAGAATAAAATTCCTCTGTGCCTTGATTTGCACAAGATATTGTAAAAGAAAAGAAAGCAGTACACAAGATGGATCACTTTGTTGGGCTGAAATAAGATTTGTCATTGCCAATGACAGGCAGACTCCAGCAAATTCAGTAACAGAATGCCTGTGGACTTAAAAGCTTCAGTGTCAATACTGCTTATAAAATTCTGGGGTCTTGGCCCTTGTTGTGCTTCCCTGTTGGGTTAATCATTTTACTCATGGAGGAGCAGCTGCTCAAAGCCATCATTGATCTAAGACCTCAGGTAGCCTACTCAAAACTATCTTATAGGTATTATGTAGGTGTGTGGAGAGTAGGCTGAAAGAAGTTTTTTTCCCAATAAGTCATAAATCATTTTTCTTGGAGTTCTGCAGGAAGGAGGAAGAGCTAACTCCAGCACAGGTTGCACAGTCAATTTGACAGATAGCTGCTGCTTGAAAAGTAAGTGTGACATGTATGCTTGATGGCTTCAAAGTGCTGTAAATTGCCTATAGTTTCAGACTTTCTGTCCTTTTTCACTCATTTTGACTAAGATGGAAAAAACCAAACCAAAACAAAAGTATCCAAGGTTTTAAAATAGAAAACAACATAATGTTTTACCTGTCTCTAAAGCCCTTGAAACTGAAATGCTCCTAAACTGTGCTGAACATGAATAATTCAAGTTCAACACAACTCTTACAATATACAGCCTTAGAAACACAGAAATAGTCTTTGCAGCGACAATTAAATGCCTTACCCTGAGGAATCAGAACATATTTTCCAAAATCATCTACCAGATGAGGGAAATACAAAATTTCCAATTCTGGGGATTCCAAGTTTGTGCAGTGCCAAAGGTATAAAAGAACTTTATCTCTTGAACAGCGTATCATTACAGACAAGCAGTGAGCAAGCACAAGTATCATAGTGGTGTCAGTTTTTTAGCAGGATTGTAGGACATGGAACAGAAAAACTCCTCAGGTGTTTTGACACGTTTCCTCACTTCTTTTCACTTGTACAATGTTGCTCTAACCAAGCACAGTAAACAGTTCTGACTGCAGGACTGTGACACCAGTTTGTCGTTCGGTTGGCATGTAGGTAACAGAGATTTGAGTCTGAACATGTTCCTGATGATAACAGCACAATATATAGATAATGACAAACAAACAAAAATAAAATCTCTTAAAACACTTCTTATAAAATGGCAGATTTTAATCACACTGATGATTTTATAGATTTTCTGAAACAGTGATATTTACACCTCTTAAAGACTTTATAAATATAAACCCCTTTTTTTGCTGTTGTTGTTGTTGTTGTAGGAAATGCATTTAGGCAGAAAATGTTTGTTAACAATATGTTTTAGGCAAAGCTAGTGAGATTTAAATTCTAAGATAAGTAAGTTCACTTCAGTGTAACACACCCCTTATGTGCACAAAGGGCAGCTATTCCTCAAATGATCCTCCTTAAATAGACACCTGAAGCTAGAAGGAAAATAATTAAGAGGTACAATAGAAATTATGTTCAAAGAATGAAGAGGAAGAAGAAAATACTTTTTTCCTGGTCTGGGAGCAAAGGTGACAGTGATTTCAACTAATTTTCTTTCCACCCTCAGGAAGAATATAGAAACATTTTTTCCAAAAAGAAAGAAAACAAATACAAAATATGTTAATTTCTGATGGCACGTTTTTCCTGTATTTTATATATAGAAATGTTCACTGTAGTCGTGGAGATACTAGAGAGGAGGCCAAGATACTGAAGCAAGAAGGAAGAATCTTTTTGGTCAGTTTAAATTTTAAAAACTCTAGGATATTCTATCTTTTCAATTTTTTGAATTTTTATATTTTTAATGGAAATATGCTCTTCAAATACTAAAATTTATTTATTAATGCATTTAACTGCAGAACTGATACCAAGGACTTTCATATCTATAAGTGAAACATATAAAAAACATGTAATACTGAAATATTTTCATGAGCTCCTTGGTTTCCAAAGTACACCATCAGATTATCTAGGAGATTTCAAATAATTTGACCATATAAGCAGTATTAGCCAATTTTCAGAACAGATTAAAAAAAAAAAATCAAGAAACAACCTCCAGAGACTTGTCATTACAGCAGCAAAGAAATCAAAATTATTTCTGAACAGTGACAGGATTTATGATGCTGCATAAGCCTTTGTAATTTTCATAGCCTGATATGGTATATTCAGAGTAAAGGTGATAATTTTTAGTGCTATGATGACTTTCATCAGCCGCCACTGTCCAGGTAAATATTCTACATCCTTGGAACTGAGCAGGAAAGACTGGATTATTCTGTATGTGCCTGACTTTTGAAGTAGTAAATTAGATTTCTTCTTTGACTGTACTTATCTGGGTAGCCCTCATTTAAGTCACAGCTGACTCTTGTCATTGCTGTCTTTCCAAAAGTTACAGTTTTTCTTTTGTTCAGTGGGAAGAAAATATTTTCTGACATCCCTCAGAGATGAGGTACAAAACCAGAGCCTCTGTTTCCACAGAATTTTTTGCATCTCTGCAGAGTCATCCCATGTATTCACATATATAAACTGCTTCCTCCTTAGTTTCCCTTCATCCACTCTTATTAATGTATATAACAGGAACTTCAACTTTCAGCCACTGGCTTTGAAGTTTGCAACCAATATTCAGATCTAAAAGTTCTTCTTTTACAATACCTGGTCTTTCTGTGTGTGACTGCTAACAAGAGTCAGCACTGAGGTTTTCCTCCTTACTTTCTCCTTAATTCAGCTTAACATATTCTTAAAGAAATGTCAGAGAAAAGAAAGTCTACAGACCAAACTGTAGAATAATAATTGCTTTTCATGTTTTTTGTTTCTTCTTGACAGATTATATCTAGTTGGGCATCAGTGTTGCTTTTCAGTCATTAGCTTTGAAATGATAATTACATGACACAACTACATCTATTTTGCATTCCTTCATGTGTTAACAAGGTTGTAGAGGAAATTGTGATTAAAATGATTGTTCATATTCAAGAGAAATTATGACAGGAATTTCTAAGGTTTTGGATAACATCAGTTTCCCTTGAAATGGGTTTTTTTATGCACATAAATTTTACATGCCTTTACTCACAGTCTTTCAGCAATGCTTTTTAGTTCAGACACAGTTCTGCACAAGGTATGGTTATCTACATCAGGGCTACATCCATCCTACATCCCATACAGGCAGAAATCACCTATAGTGGAGGCTGCACTGCTAGTTTTTTGGTGCCTTGGAATGGAATTCTGAGCAGAATGGAATTAGAGTTCTCATTCAGTTACCAGGGAAAATTTGGATCTCAAGTTATGTATATAAAAAGTCTTCACAGTGACATGAGAAGTGTAGCAGTGACAGAAATCTCTTAAAATATACACCTAAATCACCATCTCTGGATCCTTGAAAGATTTGCCACTTCTATTATCATTATTGTCATCTGCCAGTACCTTAATCACATAGAGTGTCTTGCAGGAGTGGTTTTAAGAAAGACTACCAAAAAATTAGGCTGCTCTTTTTATTCACCTTGGGAAGGTCACTTAAATTTTCCAGCTGATTCTGTAGGAAGCTATTTTACATACCTGGGGGATTATTATCTAATTGAGAATTACATTTTCCCTTTTGCTAAGGGGATAATTGAAAAAAAAATTACAGTGATGAATTTCCTCATCTATCTGAATGCCTCATCATTAGAATTTTTAAAAACCCTTCAGATATTAAAGGAAAACTGAGAGTACTCTATTTGATTTTTAACTTCCTGTGCCTGTGAAAGAAACACGTGGTAGAAAACATGAAGTACTGCTTAGTCAGCTTTTAGTCTGATTGCAAGAATGCCTTGTGAAGAGTACAGCACTGAGATTTCTGTACTATGCTTAATACCTCTCCTCTGTGCTCACTTGGTCAGGATACCCTCTCTATCCCTTGTCTCCACTCCAGTTTTACTTAGGAACCAAAACCTTCCATTGGAATAAAACTCTTAAATGTAATAATAAAGTTGTTTTCCATTGCAGCCATTGAAGCTGATACTTAGATGTCACAGATGTTCAGCCCTTGCACTTTTAATAATCTGATTTCAGCTGAGGAGGGGGAGATTTTCTCAAACCTTTTTGTCTGTCAGTGAAAAACCCAGAACCTTTGTACCTACTCAGCCTGTCAGTATCCCATTATGGAGACCCTGCTCTAAACAGTCCTGCTGGATCAGAGCATGATCAGGGGCATATGCAAGGACAAAAATCCTTCTCCTGGGTGTCTACACCTTTAACTGGTCTATTGGCACCCCTGAAAGATGCAGGGCACACACCAAGAGCATGATACCCCCCACTCAGTCCTCCACAGGCAAGTATATCCCTGCTGCCAGCATCTGTGAGTGCCCTTGAAGGACTCACACTTACCAGTTTATGGAATAACACTCAATATAAAATACAATTGTGACAAGTTAAGGTTCAGAGATTGCCTGTGACAGTATCAGGCAAAAATGCATTCAAAGCAGTAAATGCACAAGCTGTAATTCCTAGCAAAAGCTGGCTCCAGATAATCAATCAGCACACATGGACTATGGCTCTTAGGTTTCCCTGTGGGAGAGAGAAGACAGGTTCAGCCCATTGACTGGTCCCAGGAGCTAAGAGGGAGGCTTCCCTAACTTCTCCCCATTTTAACGGACTTTTATACTATTTTTGCATTTAGGTGGTGTCAGAAGCCAGGAATTTCCTCTGGCTGCCCTGGAGGACTCAAGACCCTGACAGGGGGCTCAGAGACCTTGGCACAGAGCCCAAGACCCCTGTGCCTTCGATTTTAGCCCTTGGAAAAAACAACCTCATATGAGGGTTTACAAGCCACGAAAGTCTAAGTATAATGATAGTTAGTTTGTCACAGGGTGAAAAGTAGAATTTTGGGGTTTTTAGAATGGGGGATCGGGGTCCCAAGACGGAGTGATTTGGGCGTGCCTTGCCCTTCTTCTTTCTTCTTCTTAGCCTCCATCTTCTGGGTGTTGTTGGCACTTTTGGATTGGTTTTGAGAAGAGACAGACTGTCTAACATAGGTGATAGGTATTGGAAAAATATTGTAAATAATGTAGACATAGTTTTTAGTATAAAAACATAACACCGCCTCTGAGGTGGGCAATGTGCCTCTACCCGACCTGCTGGACAGACCTCGGCACGTTGGAGAAAGAATGTTGTAGATAACAACAAATAAACAACCTTGAGAACCAGGACAGAAGAATCCTGACTCCTTCGATCACTGGGCTGGGAAAAGAGAGTCTCTAACACATCTCAGAGTCATCCTGACCACAGAGGCTCTGAGAAGGTGGAGCTTGAGTGACTCCAACCATACCTCATGTTCAGTGGGGGCAGCCATACCTTGGAGGTGGGGAAGGTCACTGTCACATCTGAGGTGTGTGTTTGTCATCTCATCACAGCTGCTGGTTCGAGAGCAAGAAATCTTTTCCTTCCCTTGCTTGACAGATGCTATGTATTTTATCAGCTGCAAGGTACCACTGAGCTCCCTCTCCTGCAGGGATTTTGACAAGAGCCTGGCCACAATGTCTCCAATGTCTCCATGCTCTGCTTAGTCTCCCTAAGCAGGTATTTTGTGGGAACTCACGCATGCTGCTCTACGCCATCCAGGGAGTAGCAACTGCATTTCATCCTATAATTTCCATTCTGTTATAACTTCTATTAGAGTGTGAATAGAAATTCCCAGTTTTCTCTAATTTTACCCCCAAAGTATTTTCCCACAGATGTTGGATAAAATGCATCCTAAACCAAAGCAAACTTGCTTTGCGGATAGATTTGGATTAAGCAAAACCTGAAAAGCCCTGGAAAGTTTTTTAAAGGAGTGTTAAATGAGGCACTGAAGTATTGGTTACAGCTACACAAACATCATTATTCTCTTCCTAGGGTGTGTGATAGATCAAGAAGTGTTAGGAAAAGAAGATAAATAATATATTTTTATAAAATAAGTTGTGTGTATTACTATATTCAAACTGTTTACAGTAGAATTATGGAATCACAGAATGCCCTGAGTTGGAAGGGACCTACAAGGATCCTTAAAGTCTAGCTCCTGGCCCTGCACAGGACACCTCAGGAGTCACACCATGTGCCTGAGAGCATTGTCCAAATGCTTCTTGAGCATTTCCCTGGGGAGCCTATTCCAGTGCCCAGCCACCCTGTGAGTGAAGAACCTTTTCCTAATGTCCAACCCAAACCTCCCTTGACACAGCTCCTGGCCATTTCCTCAGGTTCTGTCACTGGGCACCAGAGAAAGGAGATCAGTGCCTGCTGCTCCTCTTCCTCTCTAATATATTTGGAATATTTGGTATGAGTGTTAGTTTGGTACAAAATACTTAGTTATGGTAGACTATGGTTTGAATAAAATAACACAGGTAGGTTTCAAAATATGGTTTAAGTAGAGATTAATTGGTTAATTACATTTTCTCAAGTGGAACCCTTCATTTACTTCCAATAGAGTTAACTTGCTGTTGTGAGGTGTGATATATGACTTGGAAGAAAACAGAGGCTTTTTTTTTTTTTTTTCTTTTAAAGAGATAAGACCATCATTGCCTTATCACTAAGGAATAAATGTTACCTTAAGATCAAGCACTGGAATAGAAAATATTGATTATTGATATTTATTATATGAAATAAACTGCTTCACTTGGGAAATTGCAAATAGAAAAATATTCAGTTTTTAAGAACAAATTTCCATGGGGGAAAAATATGTCTGTACATTAAGGATATGGAGAAGCTCTATTACATATTTATCTGCTAATTTCACAATAGGGATTAAATTCCTTTTCCTTCCAGTATAGAGTGTCCAAAGAGTAGCATTAAATGTTCTCTCTGTAGATGTTTTTACAAGCACGTTTTAACTACTTAGTAGAAAATGAAATGAGGTATTATATAAATGAGGTGGCAGTGATATGCATATATGCAATTTTTAACAGGGGGAGGAAAGAAAAAATTGAATATCTAGACAACAAAATGTAAGACTTAAAAAACTCTCTTCATGAAGTGAGGCTTCAAGGGCTGAGTTGTTTTAACTCCTTTAAAGTGAAACTGTGCTTGATCATAGTCTAAAAATGCCTGCAGCAGTAGAAAGATATGTGATACTAGAGAGCCTTAAATGTTTCAGACAAAAGCATAAAAAAATGCTGAAAGCTAAGGTTTTTCTAAGTCCTAACTTAAAAGTTAGTTTATCATTAACCATTTCTTCTGGTTTTGGCTGGGCTAGAGTGGCTGGTGTGGGGCTGTGTTTTGTGTTTGTATAATATTTTCAGGAATTTTCAATAATTTCAAGTGAAACAATTAAAAACACTTACCAAGGGCTGTGTCACTTACTTAAAGAGTCTCTCAGCTACAGCCAAGCATTCCCCATAGGTCTGCATGCCCACATGACTCACAGTGGTCCTTGCATTCAGCAAGGAAGAATCCTGTGATTTCCAGACACCCCAGGAAAGTCCTTCAGTGGAAGAACCCAAAACCCCACATACAAAGATTTGGTCACATGCTGTAGACAAGACTAACAGGAAAGGAAAATAAATGATAAAAGTTTTATCTTAGAAACTTTATAAATTCATCTTGCAGGAGGTAAGTGAGTCTTACCCCACATGGTAGCAGACTTGGTGTCCTCTAGCATGTCTCAGGTGTCTGGGCTGCAATTAAAGGGAATAAATCCTTTATGTGATATTAGGAAAACTTCTGTATTCTGTTAGGATAACCCTTTCTTCTGTTCCCAGTTTGAATTAATTCTCTCCCATGCCATCCCTCGCTCCCAGAGTAATCAGAAATTGCTGTGGTTTATTAACTTACTCAGAAAACATTTAAAAAATCCTGCCCTGTATTATTGACTTCTGTTACTTTTTTGAAGATGCTACGCCTCCAGAATATAATGTTATTTTCCTTACTTTGACTAAACACTTAGCAAAATATTAACCTACTGGAGAAAATTGTTCTCCTCCATCCCCCAGGGAACAATGGGCACATCTAAGGGTAGGACTTTATTAGCTGATTTTGTATATTATATCACATATCTGTTATATAAATTGCAGCTTGGTGTAGAGGTCATTACAAATCTCTCCTAACCAAGTTGTCATAATCAGGTATTAACTGACACCAGGGTTGAAGGCAATGAACCAAGGGTTATTTGAGACTTGCTTCTTTACCACCTGAAAATTTTACATTTAGGACCTTAATTTACCTTAAAAGAATCCCTTCTCAATTTTCTCTATTTTAAATTTGATTGGGTAATTTATTTGTTTCTCTCTGGTTCCCAGTTCAAATACCTTCAGAAAACAACCAGTTAGCCTGATAAAATATTCCTGTTCAGCTGAATTGAGTAATTCCTTTGGCATTGCTCAGAGGATTGGCTTATTATTTCTATGTTCTACTTCTCTTAGTTGTAGAACAAGATCAGCTAATTATGATATATATTTGATTGACATAAAAGCCACATTTGCTAATAATTGATTTTGTTATTGCTTAAAGGGGAATTAAAGAATAATTTTTTTAAATTCAGTCACGGGTTTTGTACCAGTCACTGATTTTTTTCAATATATTTCAAAAGTAGAATAATAAGTTCCCTTAGAGGAAAGAAAGAAAATTAATCAGACCTACTCATAAATATAGCTGCAACAGTAAGACAAGAACATGAGAAACACATCCTTATAATAAAACACACAAAAGTAATTTTCAGAACAATTTTTCATCACCTATGTGTCTTAAACAAATACAGAATAAATCCAGCAATCACTGAGCAATTAGAATAGTAGGTTGTTTTATTGGTGTATATAATAATATAAATTAATAGCCTGTCAAAGCTCTTGAAAGAGCTTAGTGAGGTACAACATAAAATGGTAATAAAAATAGATTTTATATTTAAAAGTAAAACAAAATGAAACAAACTCAAAATTTTGAAAGATATAATAAACTAGAACATAGCAATGCATCTATCAATACACTGTGAGACAACAAATATTTATGACTTTACAACCTCAGCTCAGATATTTAGTAGACACATCATCTAATTAAGAATTCTGAGTAAATAACTACTTTTCAGGAAAAAAATGGTAAATCTCATTAAAATGGACTTTTATTTCATTATGAGAATATAGCTTTCTGCATGGAACAGAGTAGATTTACATAGAGTTGCTAACTGTAAGTCTACATAGTGTTTAGGAAGGGTTTTTTGGTGGTGAGCAGCAGAAAATGGGTAAAGTGAGAGAGGGGAATTTATTGTGTTTTGATTACTTAATAAACTTTACTGATTAAAATTGTATTCCTGAATGGTTTTGTCCCAATAAGAAATGTTCAAACTGTGTCAAGCAATAAAAAAGCTTTACATAAAGAGTTAAAAGCTAATTTTCTTCTGTAGAATTGTGATGGTGGTCACAGGGGTCTTATGTTGAAGGAAGAGGCGAGAATGTTGACTCCATGTTCAGAGGGCTTGATTTATTATTTTATGATATACATTACATTAAAACTATACTAAAAAGAATAGAAGGAAAGGTTTCATCTCAGCAGAATAAGAATAGAAGCTAAGCTAAGAATAGAAAAGAATGATAACAAAAAGCAGCTGTCTCAGACTCTGTCCGAGACAGCTGGGCCTTGATTGGGCCATTAATTATAAACATCCAAGATGGGCCAATCAAAAATCCACCTGATGCATTCCACAGCAGCAGATAACCATTGTTTACATTTTGTCCTTGAAGACTCAGCTTCTCAGGAAGAAAAAATCTTAAGGGAAGGATTTTACATGCAAAGATGTCTGTGACATAGAATCATCTCGTTTTAATTTTAATAATTCAATTATTCAGTAATCACTCAGCCTGTGGGAGTTTACAGAGGTCTACTACATTCATTTTGTGTTTGCTTGTGGCACACCTCACTATGGAAAACAACAGGACATTTCAGGTCATTCTTGTGAGATGATGAGGATAAAAATGTAGCTTCTCCAACCAAATATAACACAGAAAATATTTAATCAACCGATTTTGATATACTGAAGAGTAATCCCACCAGTTCTGATTGAAAAAAAAGCTTGGGCTCAGACTTGGCCTCTGTGATTTTTGCCTCACTGTGAGCTTTGCTGGCAAAAGGCTCTAGTGATGCCTTTTTAAACTCATTTCCTTCTTGGGTTTAAAGAAAATGCCATGATTCCCTTCAGGATATGCCTTAGTTGAGCTGAAAAATGACATGATTCTAAATTAGCCAAATTAGTGGTGACAGAACTGGGTGTGATCATTATCTCCCATTAAGAGACAGAGTGATATTTTTGTTTGCTCATAGTGTCCGATATTCAGGATTATGAATGAGGGTTTTCTGATGTTTCTTGCAAAATTACAATAACTAGTGTGAGTAAATTCAATACAATTACAACTACAATGTTGTTTAATAGAACGGTAGAAGATTACAAGGTAGAGATTGTTGGTATTATTCTTGCACTTTAAAACAGCAGATCTGGAACAAGTTCTGATATCAGTGTCCAATTTTCAGGACACGATAATTTTCTATAATCACAGAATGCCAGAATGGTTTGAGTTGAAAAGAACCTTAAAGATCATCTAGTTCCCACCCCCCTGCTATGGCAGGGATGTTTGTCTATCACCAATTTATTGATTAGCAGTGTTGAGAGAGTAAAAATAGCAGAAGGGATTCAGTTTGTGTACTGTCACACATTGCATTTGAGTAACCCACCCTGGACTCAAAGAACAGTTAAGGAAGCAAATAGCTGGGGAACAAGTAATCAGACAGGGAACATAGGATACCTCCTTATATTAGGAGTTTATACAAATTTCTATTTCTTTCCACTGACCATGTATAATTTTTTAGATCTAACTGCCCATTTTTGTCTTCTTTCATTCTGGGCCGCTGAAGAAGAGACTCAGGCACTTTTTCACCTGGCTTTGGGCAAGCACTATGGGTATACACCAGGTATAGATATTTCCATCCAACATCGTTCTTCAATGCTCTCTAGGGTCATCACTGCCCACAGCTTCATGCAGCCTCACTGTATAAGGTTATCAAGTTAATTTTTCAAGGTCTTTCGAATGAAAACATCATTATAAATAATATTTTTGTCTCATGCTAACAAGGATAACTCTTGGACACCACCAAAAACTGCTGGGCTTCAAAGCAATGTCTGTGGAGAAGGTTAGTCTGCTCCTGAGGACAGTTTTGCACAATTACCTCAGTATGTAGAATTCTTCCCCAGGCATAATTCAGGGAAAAAAGAGGTATAGTTGAAGTGTACAGTGACTTGTTCAGATGAAAATAACTTCTATGCAGAGCATTCCATTTGGCAAGATGAATCCCAAAATGTATTTCTGAATAGTATGGAAATTATTTTCCAATGCCACCTACTCAGTTGTGGTCCATTACCATCCTGAATGTAACACGGAGCAAAAATTGAGTTGCTCTGCATAAATGAGAATGTTTTTCCCCTAGTACTTCTTGGGACTATTTCAGAAGATTTCATTCTCCTCAGAGATGTCTCTAGACAGTTTAATTTTTTTGCTGGCCTTTAAAAAACCCAAACCTTTACAATCAAGGATGTTAGCATCAAAAAACCCCTGAAACCTGTGTGTACAGGACTTGTTTGCTTTTTGGCTGCTGATACTGGCTGCTAGATCAGACTATGATTATGTGAAAATTATGGGTTTTAACTCTATTGTACATGTATAGTTCTTCCCATTGGTTTCCAAAACCTTTTAATGGTATTCTTCTACTGTTTTTCAGTGGTTTAAAATGTTATCTCCATTATGTATAGAACTTTTGGGAAGAAAAACAGAATAAAAATGAGAGCTAAAGTATATGAAATTGAGCTTTATCTCAGTTTGAATGTTAAGTGCAGCTTTGGTTCTCCCATCACAAAGGGCTAAGTCTGGAAATAACTCATGAGAGAGTGAGAGAGCCGATCAAGGATTGGAAAGCCTTGTGCATATGACTAAACAGGCTTCTAAACTAAGCTTGAAAAAAGAAATAGCCAAAGTATCACTAGAGAGCTCAAAAATTATCACTGGCAAGTAGAAAGAGAACGGGGATCAATTACTTCCATTCTCTTCTAGTAGAAGTTTGAGCTGGTAGATGAAAAATGCAAAACCCCCAAACAAACAAACAAATAAACCCCCTAGCAAAGCCAGTAACATCTTGCATAATTAATATAATAACATGTGGAATTCCCTAGGATGTTTCAGACTTTATATTTCTTTTGAATTCAAAAGACAGTTTGATGCAGAAAATGCACAGAGGGTCAGTATAAAAAGGACATTTCTGACTCAAAAAGCATTAAGGAGGGGAGAGGACTCTGTGTGAGTATCACTAAAAAGTTCTGTGTTCCTGTACCCTTACACAGGCAGCCCCTCTTGCTCCCTACTGAAAAAAGTATCCTGAGAAAAATGGACTTTTTAGCCTAGTTTGTTAACTCTTACTATTTAAAAAGGCATCAGCTTGTCAGTATTTAAATTGTTTCTTACAGACCTTTCCCAGGTTTATAATTTTTTTAGAATTTATTTTTTGTTTTGTTGTGGGTTTTTTTCCCCACTAAGTCTTATTACATAAGTCAGAGATTTCTATCGCTCTGGAATTTGCATGACACATTTTGTAACCTTAATTCAATCACTTCCTTTTTTTTCACTTCTTTCCATTCTTTCTTGTTTAAAAGTATACAGATTCTATGCTTTGAATTTACATGGCATGCAGTGCTCTTCAATACAGCTCCCTTCTGGAGATTCCTTTAGTTAAATAATTGAAATCCATCAAAGCACATTTATTGTCAAAATAAGGATTAAGTTCTTGTATATAATGCAATATTTATATTTTTTTCTATGGGAACCCTAATTGCTTTTATGTGAATTGGAACTGTTCTACTTTCCCATTCATTAATCTTTTTTTTTTTTTTTTTTTTTTTGGTTTCTTTAGTCTCACAACCAAGCACCATTCAAAATCAGTTTGAAATATGAAGCCTGGTACACACACTGCAGCACAGTTCTTGCATAGCACAAGTGCTTCCAGTACCTGCTTCTCATAAACACATGGGACACTCTGTCATCAATTGTTAAATTATGCTAATATTTGTAAAGAATGATGCAAAACCACTGAATATTATATTTTCTGAGGATCAGAGGTGTTGTGATAGGTATAATAAAATCCATACAATTCAGTACAAGAAGAATAAGATGGTTGAATATCATTATATTCTGAATTATTTATGGCAAGATCTGCTCAAAATCTCATTGTGTAAGCACCACTTTACCAGAACAATTAAGACTTTATGAACATTATATGATAGTCAGAGTTTAGCTTAACCTTTCCATACATGAATATTTACACACCCAGACAGGAACACTCATACCTTTTTTTGTTTCCTGATTACTTTCAATTTTTCTTCTCTTATTTTATAATTCTTCATACTCTGTAGACTAGCTTAGCCTTCATTACAGTACTGGTGATGCAAAGAAATGAGTTTTCTTTTGTAGGAAACCTTATTCCTTTTACGTGGAGCTAATAATAATGTGCCACTTCTACTATTACATGATCACAAGAGAACTGAGAACTCAATATGACATATATGTATGTTTTAACCAAGGGAACACATCAGGAAATAAGAATAACAAAGTAATTCAAGCAAATCTGCCCATGTACAGACAGCTGTGGGAAATGAAATTGAGATTAACAAGGGCATATCAGCCTCATAAAGATTTTCTTTTCCAAAGGCACAGAAGTATAGTATCACATAAAGATACTACTTCTTACGGAGAGCAGCATTTCAACAACTTGAGTTCTTCCTTTAGACATTGTAAGTGGAGAAATAAATGAAGTGAGAACCCCATATAAAAGAACTCCAAATAAAGAGGTGAGCAATCTTTTTGTCAAACAAGCAAAATTAAGCAATCAATGTCTTTACTCTCCTGGTTCTGCTTTTTCTCTCTTTCTAAAATTAGAAATTCACTTTTATCTAATGAGAATAAAAGACAAAGTTCCCATTTGTAGATTTGGTCAAATAAGTTGGCATTCTGAAAGTAATCTACTTCTCTTCCATTTCAGAAGCTTGGTATTATGTTTCAAGATTTAATGAAGATCAATCCCTCCTTAGAAATTTAAAGACAGTTGATGAGATTTGGTAGATTTCCCTTTTCATGCCTTCCCTCAAGTTGGTTGTTTGATTTTATATATACATTTTTTTTATCACAACTGCCACTAAATCTAGCTATCTTTTAAAAAAACCTCAACTTTTTAAAGTTATTCTTTCATCTCTTTGAGAATGTGTTCTTTTATCTCAACAAAAGTGTTTTCCTGAAGAGATTTAATCCTGTAATTTGCATTTCTTGTGCTATATCCTGGGATTAGAGGAGGACATGGACCTACAGAAGTTTGGAAATTATTATTTCCCTACCAGATTCTTTGAAGTACACTTTATCAGAATTTTCTTATTTTAACTGTCCATGTATAAAAAATTAATATACAATAGATTGTTTAAAAATATATTAAAGACATTTCAATTCCACATTTTATTACTAAAATGTTGCTTTAAAAAATACACTCTCCAGTGGACTGAAAACTTTATAGTCCCTGGACAGGACAACCCCAAAAATCAGACCTTGTACCTGAGAGAATAAATATAACAAAATCTCCTGTGATACTGTTTGGTAGGGTTTGTTTGTTTGTTTGGGGTTTTGTTTGGTTGTTTGGTTCCTTTCCTCCCAGTTAAAGGAGTTGAGAGAAATGAGTTGTTTCTATTCATATTTAAGTGCAGGGAAAAAGCTTTTATTTTCTGGATGTTCTTCCTGTGTGTGAGAAAAGCTTGAATGCAGACATTGTTAAGGCCATTTTGTTAGATATGGCTTGCTATATTATGCCCAAGATTTAAACTCATAGTATGTTTTCTCACAAAGTCTATCAGACCATCATCAGTTGGTGAAATCTGCTGATTTGCAAAGTTGTATCATATGGTTTAATATGTGTAATACCTTCATATGAAACCACTGAGACATGTCAATGCCTTTAGATGTCCTTGAGTTCTCTTAGTTAAAAAAAAAATCTAAAACAAACCAAAAAGCAAACAAATAAAAACCCAATTTCTTTTTTAAAAAATTTCTTTTGTACTGAAGTGAAGGAAATTTGAAACTGTAAAAATTCTGAGTGACTTATTAATAGTTCATGAAAAAGAATGGAAGCAACACTGCTTTACTTTCAAATGTTTCATATTAAAACAGAGGATAAGCAGCTGGGATCACACTTTAATATAATCTTGCCTTATTTTAAGATTTGTTCTGTTACAACTGTGTTCAAAATATTACTATTCTTTTTTTACTCAGTGCTCAGTCTGCCTGAGGATTTTTGTTCTGTCTTAGGTGTTTTGATTTCCAGCCTGGATCTTACCCTGGAAATGCATGTGTAGCCTCACTAACCTTTTCTTGACTCAGTCTTCCTTTTATATCATCCTCCCTCTCACAGATTAAAATTCATCTTGCCTAGATCAACTCACTCTAAAAGGTTATATCTTCACATAAGGTCTGACATATGTGTCATTTTTGCATGAGTATTTTCTGACTTTATGATGTAGTATCAATCACCTTTTAGTGGAGGAAGTTTGAAGTAAAAACAGACACAAACACACCTTTGTCTTTAAATTTCTCATTTACTGAAATCAGTTATAAGGTAAAAAAAAATGTACTTTGCATATTGTCAATTCTGTAATAAAGGAAATGAAAATTTGGCTTGGTTATTTGGTTTAGTAGTAGCAAAGCTTGTCAGGAATAACATCCATGACTGGAAAAAAATATAGGTTCTCATTATCTTCTTTTTTATATATGGGATAAATTGCACATCTCACACCAAAATTCAGGGTTGGGAGTGCATGGACATAGCTCTGTGGAGGAAGTTTGTGTTGGTGCTTTGACTTCTTGTAGTTTTAATAATTTTGAGACTATGTTTTGAAAATATTTCCTAATTTTTAGAATTTATTAATTCCTTAAACCCCATATGCCATGGATTTTAATACTAATTAATTCAGCCTGGCTCCGTTTTGCTCAATCTCAACAGTTGTCAAAGGTCCTGGAATTATTCTGATGGTTCACTAAGAGCTAAGATCAAATGGCTGAAGTGATGACTGAACAAACAAAGAAAAAAAAGTTTAAAAAAAAAAAAAAAAGAAGTATCATAATTTAAATTTGACTGATATTATTGTTTTCTTAATTTCCAAAAAAGATAGTTTTGGTTTTGGTTTTTTAGGAGTATTTTTTTTTGTTTGGAGTTTCTTTCGGGGGTTTTTTGTTCCTCTTTGGTTTTTTTTTTTTGTTTTTTGTTTTTTGTTTTTTGTTTTTTGTTTAAATGCAATTCTTGCATCTTGTACTCAAAATGTGGAGACATTTTCTGGAAGTTGTTCCTAAAAAAAAAAAGTGCTAAAATGTGTAGAATGCGTTCTGCACAGCTTATTCCATCTTAAACCTAGAAAATAAATACACATGTAAATGATGTTTCCAGACCCCATAATGTAGCTTGTTCAGACAGTGGCCCAGAGTGGTTCATTTTCAAGCTAATGAACATACATATAGCTATAGAAAAAGCACTGGAGCTTTAAAATTCCACCTGCCTGAAAGTAAATGTTACTTTGCTCTGAGAAAACAGTGTTATTCAATAGAACTCATTTTCTCCATCACGAAACTTTAACACTTCATTATTACATATAGTGAAATTAGTGGTGTATTTACATATTAATGTCAATGGTATAACTAAATATCCCTAGCAAATGTTCAGCATCCAAAACACTTGTTTACTTTGCATTTGGCTCTCATTTTTAAACTCCTAGAGTTCGTGGTGTCATTAAAATTGTTTTCCTTATATTTTGGTAAGGACCTGAAAATTGCAACTTGGAAAAATCCTTAAACTGAATCCCAAAGTATGAAAAAACATTCTGAATTATTAGAACAAAACAAATTTAGGAAGCAGCTTCTTTGTAAATAGAAGGCGACAAGAGTATCTTATTTAAGGATAGATTCAAAATTATGGACCTTAACTAGGGTTTTGGAAGGAGCTGCAAGAGAAAATTATAGGATATAATTCAACAGAGTGGTGAAGCTTTTATTATATGGCTTGGAACCAGCAAAGGGGTAATATTAGTCACTGCTCCCAAATGTGGCCTTGAAGTAAGCGGTGGAAAGCACCATAAACCTTGAATCAGAGTGTCTCCTTGAGGAATTTAAGCCAGAAGTGTGAGGAATATTCAGCCAGAGTTATTGTTGAAAAACAGGGTGAAAAAGAATTGCTTTTTCACTAACTTCTTTATTCAGTCATAAAATAGATAACAAACTTCATCAGCCACAGTAAGACCAGTAAATATACGTGAAAAATAATGGGAATCTCCTTATAGAAATTTGTATGTACAATTACCTAACTTGCATACTTATGGATAATTAATAAAATGCTTATAAAATACTACAGAAAAATACTTAGAGCCTGTAGTTCAGGTTTATAATTGACTTAGTCTGTGTTTTAATTTTTTCACCTCATGACTGATAACATTCAGCTGCCAAAGCAGTTGCATTAAGCCTGAAAACTGTGGCCCTTGCACTTGGATATCACTGAAATATCCAGGGATCAGTAGAGCACCCATGAGTGCACTGCACTGGCTCCTGCATGCTCATTCTCTAGAACAAACTGGAATTGTTCCAGGAAAGTAGGAGAAACCAAGTACAAAACTCACAAGTTCAGCCTGAGAGGAGGAGGATGCCAGCCATGATTCGGAGTACTGATTGTATTTAAAGAAACTGAAGTCCATGAACTGGTCCATGTCAGGGAATTATAAAAGCCAGACACTCACTCAGGGATGGGGAGCCAGAAACCAGAATTGGGGCTCTGCATGTGGGGTGGCAGGGTAGGGTCTGACATCCAGGGCCCATCCACCACTCCAACCAGGAGCAGACAGCCAGGAGGCACCAGCTCAGCCCCAAGGGTCACTGAGCACCTCCCAGGGACAAGCCAAGGCTGGTGGAGATGTGGATCCATCCCAGCCTGGTCCATGGCCAGGCAGGGCAGTGGGGATCCAGAGACCATCCTTGCTACAGCATCACTGCAGGGGCTGATGGCTCCAGGGCCATGGGCAGGGTGGGAAGGTTTGGTGGGGGGCAGAAATGAGGTCCTTAGCCATGGTCAGGTGGGGGGGACCACAGGGGAGTGGACAGGGACAGTCAGGGCTAATGGTGTCCTCAAGGTCCTGACAATCAGCCTGCAAGCACTGCTGCACTTGATCCATAACAATCAAATCTCTACTCAAAGATGATGGAACTGGTTTTTATACATAAATTTGGGCAATGGGGCACTTGAAACTGAATCTAACATTTAAGTGCTGCTGTATTTTGAAATACAGTGTTATTGAGGGAAATATGTGTGGGTTTTTTTTCTACCAACTCACTCTTCAACAAGCAATCTGGAACTACTCAAGTCTCCCATTGCTGAATCCTACCATAAAGCAGCAGCAATGATGCATGCCAGATCCAAGTAATTTTGCTACTTGTCTGAAGAGCTGTTTATAAAGCAGTTTGCCTCTCCAATATATCTGCTTGTATACATGGTGTTTTTATACATGCTGTTATCAATCACTTAATCAAGAACAATATTTGTACTTGACAGAATTTCCTATATATACATTTTTTTTCTCTTTTTTGTTGGCATAAAGAATAATACACGAGTTAAATTCCAAGAACTTCTTTTTTTTTAGGGTACTCCAGGGAGAAAGAGCACACCAGACTATAGAAGAAAGCAAATATTGTAGGCCAGGGCTTTGGATAGAACAAACTGGCAGAAGGGAATTCTATACCCAGCTGTCTCTAGCCCCCATGGGTCACCTTGGCATCAGGGTGGAGTGCTGAGATTCTCCTATTGTTCGCTGCTAACCACTGAAGATGAAGAAAGAAATGAAAGAAATTATTGGATTCTGGAAGCAACTTTTTTTTTTTTGCAAATATTCTATCAGATTTCATGAATAATTTGCTATAGGAGGCTTTTTAGTCAGTGATCTTTTAGCTGATTTTGTTGGTTGTTGGGGGAGTTTTGTGGTTTGGTTACTTTGTTTGTGGATGAGGTTTTTGTTTTGTTTGGGTTTTTTTGTTGTTTTGTTTTGTTTAGGGTTTGTGTGAGTGTGCATTGTTTTTTTTTTAGTCCTGTAGAAAATCCAAAATATGCACACAATGTACTGAGACAAAGCTGCTATGGTGGGTTTGGGTCTTTTTCTGTGCAAGCTAAAAAGGACATGATCAGGTCATGGTCCAAGGGAGTGACTAACTGAGAACCAGATGTTACAACTACAAATTTAATTTTAGAACTGTCTGGACAACATCATTTGTAAAAATAGAGCTTGTACGGGAAGAAACAGCAATTTAAAAGCCTGAGAAGTGTAACCAAATAGGATTATACACTGCAGCTACTGAAATTCACTCCAAATGAACTAATTTGCTCTACATTGTCTTTCAGGGTGACTTTGGCTAGATAGGGAAAATGTGTTTGGGGACAAGCGAGCACTAATATCCTGCTTTGGGTTTTGTTATTGTACAAAATTAAATATGTGCACTAACCTAAATTGATTCTCTGAGGGCTCTTTTCCAAAATATTTTCATAATCACTGTTGTGGGATTTTTTAAATCTTCACTATAGTTTATCCCCTATATAATACTTCACAAGCAATGATTCCTTCATTAGCCCTATTTAACAAATCCTGAAGTATCAAACCCTTTGTACCACATCAGCAACACTAATTCTTTAATAGGTGCTGCTCTGAGGATTCTAATGGAATAATATCCTTTAGGTATTCTGTCATCCTAGAAGTTTCTTCAGGTATTTATTTGTTGGTACTTGTGTTGCTGTCAGTAAAATTCTGAAGTCAGTGAAGTTTCAAATAATCAGAGCAAGTTAATATTTCAATTTTTAATTTTAATGAGAAAAGATAAGAAACATGAGAAGTCACTTGCTAAACATTTCTAAGTAGCTGTTTTTCAAAAAGTATTCTGTTTTAATTTATGTATTATCTTGCTGTGAGGTGAAAATGTTTGCATTGACTTTGGGCATCTTATTTTTTCTTTTTATTAGGTTAATTTATTTTCTACTTTTTTGCAAAATTTGCATTTAATTTTCTTAAAAATTTAGAATAGATTAGTAGAATCACATTTTATATATTACTTTTCTCTTTTTTTTCATTCCACTTTTTCTTTTCATCGCACTTTTCCCTCTGTTTATGTCTTTTTTGCCACATGCATTTCCTTCAAAGGAAGCCTCAATTTTTACACTGACAAGTTATTTGTGAGTTGTCTATGATAATTACCTGTACACTAACATTATTTCTTGGAATTAAAACTTAAAATATGTCCCGAGGCTGAAACAAAGAATATGGAATCAAAGATCAAAATCTGTATTATTGTCCATATAATCTGGATTTTCCTCCCTCCTCGTACATAAACCCTAAGGTATCGACAAGGTTACCAACAACACTGCTCATTCCCAGCTGTGACAGAACAAACCAAAAGAACAATTTTTATACCTACAAATAGGGATATGATAGCAAAAACAATGCTTGTCTTGCATCCAAGAACAAAAAAAAAAAAGGGAGAGAATTCTTAATTTAATACAAACAAGTCCATTTTGAAGCACTTATATGTGTCTTTCCTTGCCTTGGACTCTGACTATTTATCCTCATGCTAACTCTTCAAGGCAGAGAAATGCTATTTCCCCACCTCTGCACATGTAGACCAGAAAACTTACATTCTCAAAGGAAATAAACAGTTCCTAAACATAATGTAGTCCTCAGTAAAAGGCCTTGGCTCCTCAGATGTTCAGTGTGTTATTCAAAACTGAGGTATTACAGAACTTTGTGGCTTCTTGCCTAGTTTTTAACCCCAGACCCCTGTTTGTTTTTTTCCCTATCAGTCAGAACACCAAGGTTACATCTCTGACTTAGATGAATATGGAGTAGGAAAACTGCTGAATTCCCTAATGAGAGATAAAGACTAAATTCTTCCTTAGAAATTCTTCAGTATATTTTCAATTCAATTATATTGGTTGTGCTCTATTGATGCATCAGGGTACTTCATCTATACTAAAATATCAAGGGGCAAGAGTTAAAAGTAATTAAAGATATCTAAGCAGGAAGATGCAATGAGATTTTTCATGGGATTGTCAGATATGTTTTATCAACTAACTTATTATCAATCAACAATAATTTAGAAAACTTGATGAGGTGGTTTACTGAAGGACCCTGGCTAAGCTTTACAATTTTCATTTAAGAAAATGCTGGAGTTGTCTTCTACCAAGGAATTTCATTTCTCCCAGTAACAGGAGATGCAGAGAACACAAGGAGGATACTGTTTTGTCAATTAGTCATCCTTTGAACCATTCCTTCATTCAACTTTAAAAGGTCCTTTTCAATAGTGTTCAAAATGTGCTGACAACAAGGGCAAATCTCAAAACAAGAAAAATAAGAAGGAGGTTCTGTACCCAAAACCATCAGGTTGTATTAATTTTCTTGATGTGTTAGTTGTGGCAAATTACAGTAAAAAAGAAATAAAACCAACAAGACTTTCATTAAAGTCATAGAGGTTGAAAAATGCAGTTTCTCAGTGTGAGAAAGACTTTGAAGGGCCTTGAACATGAGTCAAACTTCTGAACAGCAGATAATCAAAATGATTACTCTTTAATGTCACTTTTACTTTGCTGTCAGAATGTCCAAATTTAAAACAGCAAGAAATTTTTCTTTCTTTTCTCTGACATCAAAATAATCAACAGTTCAAAAAGTTCTAAATCTCCTGTCAGATCTCTCTAACTGTGGGAAATGTTATATTTATTTTCTCCAATGAAGAAGTAATAAAAATAAAAATCCAAACCTGATTTCCAGCTGGGCCTTTCAACAAATACTGTTCTTCCTCACTAATAAAGGCTAATAGAATTCCATTAACATTGCCAGTATTATTCAGACATCAGTGCTCCACTGAGGTTTTGACAGACTGCTATATTTCTTTATAGCATTCCAAGATATTTCTCAGTTGGAAAAAGATATCTGAAATTTTCAGAAGTTTTCATTGGACTTGAAAGCTATAATACATAGGAAGACTATTTTAATCATATAATTTGATCATATGAACAATTTTAGGATATAAATCATATGAACATATGAACAATTGTGTAAGAGGGTGTGGTTTCAGTAGGTGAAAACTTGTGACAGCTATGAGAAGACCTAGATGAGCACACACCTCCCAAACCTTGTGATAGGAACCAAAAAACCAAAAAGATTAAGTGCAAATCTAATGCTTTCAGAAAATCTGTTTAAATTATATTGGAAGGTGATTCCAATGTGATAAAATGGCAAAATGCAGCATCTGATAAGAAGCAGGAGGATTTTGATATTTCCTGGGGCTATAAAAACAATTCATGCTTTGTGGCCAATTGGTTGGAGATTGTGATCTGCAAAATATCTATTTGTGCACCTTCAGCTCAAAAGCTTGGCTCATAACTAGATATATGATACTAATTTTCAATAAAACATAAAAATGGAGGAAGGATATTTGTATTTCATGATTTTTTTTATGCCAAGCAGACAGCACAAAGGATTATTTTTTAAAGATTTGTTTCATCTTTATTGAAAACTGTTTCTTCATAATTCCAATAGTTCATAAATTTGAATATTTTTCTCTCAGAACTTTGCAGCATCCTGAGCAGCAGTAACAGCCCCAGAAGAAATACAAAAATTCTTCTACATCATCATAGTTATACTTAGTGAGGGAGTTTAGGCTATATTCTTGACATCTATCTATGTGTTATAAATGTCTATTTTTGTCTTTTATTGTTTAAATTTTTTAACTTTTTGTATGGTCTCTGCCACTATTTATATCCAATTAAAAAAATCTAAATTTGAAATTTGAGTTTAAAGTGAATGAAGTAATAACAAGATTAATGGATATAGGTTAACCCACTTTAAATAGCTCATGAATCTAAGGGTAATGGTGTCCATGTTCAGAACTTTATTCTGAAAGAAGAAAGTTGACTCCTTTCTTTTTCCCAGAGTAATGATTAAAAAATAGACAAAGCCCAGCAAAAGATATGTGACATCAACAAAAACAAAGCCATGAAAACAGCTGAACATGCTGGATTGCCCCATTTTCAAAGCAGGAACAGTAGCTGGGTATACACAGTGTTTCATGGATGTTTTTTCAATTAAATGCTTCCATTTACCATAAAGCAGTTTGATTCTAACACTGCATCTTCTCTATATTTAAGATGAGATTCTGTTTAGAATGATTGGTTTGCTCATTCCTAATAAAAATTTAATTGGTCTCTTTCAGAATCCCAAGTATTCTTTAAACAGCAGTCTCACATGTATAAGTATGTTTTCTTGTAATTGAAATTACAATTTTCCAAGACTTAAAAACGTGTTCTGCACAGTAAATAGGCCATAAAGATCTCATTTGTAATTTAGATGTTATCTCTAGGGTTACTAGACCTGCATTGGGCAAGTAATTTTGCAGTTGAAAAGAGATCTCTAGGGAAGGCTAAAGCTAAAAGAGTCTTAGCAAATCATTTTGTATTCCCTTGGAATTTTTTAGGACCTCCAATTGTCTTGTTCTTCAGGGTGAAATGATGAAAATGCTCCCCCCAAAAACTGTGTCTCAATGAGAAAAACTCAAAAGATAAGACAACCCCTCCTTGGAGAAGCCAGTCAGGCAGGCAGCAGGGCTGGGAAAGGGGTTTGAATTCTGCCACTGAACGCCTTGGTTTCCCCTTTTCGCAATTGTACACATGACTATGAGAGTTCCCTAGTTAGATCCCTCTTCCTGGGTGAAAAGAAACTGTCATACTCCAAACTAGGCAGTTTTGGCATCAGACTGTGTCAAAAAGTTCTAAAGTTCTTTCTTACCAAATGATGTTGGTATGTATTTTATGAAAATTTTCCTGATTAGAAGTTAAACTGTAATATGTATTTCTCCAAAAAAAAAAAAAAAAAAGAAAAAAAAAGAAAAAAAAAAGAAAAGAACGTAAATCTACAGCTTGAAGGGTAAGAAATAAAAGTCTAAACTGAGTTCCAACCAGTAACTATCATTAGACTCAAGTTTCTAAACTTCTGTTAAAAAATACCCTTTTGTAAGGGCTCATTCCAATTAATTCTTTGAATAATCATTTGCTTTACTGTGTCTTGGAAAATCTTCAGACTTTTCCTGAAAAAAAAAATAGGTTTGGATATTTTAATTTATAGGCTCACTTTTGGAAGCAGAATGGGGTTGATTATCAATATTCTTCAAGAAGAAAAAAATCCACTGGGTAAAGAAAACAATATTGGTAGATGTGTGGGGTTTTTTTTAAATTTTTCTTCTTTTTTCTTCTCCATCCTTTTTATGTGTCTGCACAATGCTTAAAAAGAAAAATTTAGTTTTGAAGGCATGTGTCAGATATGGCCTTCAATAATAAAATTATTAAGCTATTCTAATTTTCAAATACATTAAATGTATTTACTTTTAAAACTTGTGTTAATTAAACTTACAATGTTCATTCACGTTCATTCACATATGCAATTATTGTTGTTCTTACATCTGGTGATATAAACAGTGGCAAAATAAAATAGAAATGCTGCTTCTGATGACTATGTGTCACCCTTCCTTGATTTCAGGAAGTTTTTGTGTCACTAACATCATCAGTTCTTAGGAGGTTAATGGAAGCTCAATTCAAGCTAAGCTTTGCATTTAGAGAGCTCTGGGTTAGCAGAAAGATGCACTGTTTCTTGTGGCTTTCAGGCTTTCTCTTCATAAAAAACCATGGGTATTTCAAAAGAGATAAACGACTTGTGCTGAGTTGAGTTCAAGTTCTCCTGGTTCCATGGAATCATAGAATGGTTTGAGTTGGAAGGGACCCTACAGATCACCTCATTCCAATCCCCTGCTCCTACTTCCTCCTGAAATGAAATGGAAACATTAAAAAGATGAATCCTATCTTCATCTTAAATCTGTTTTAATCCCATAGATACGGGTTCTGCATACATCAAACTTATATTGCTGCAGTGTTCCAGTGCAAGAATGTGAAATTTGCAGAATTAGAGTAAAGAAGCCTTGCTGCCATAATATGAATGAGGAGTACACATACTTCACCACAAGGAGATATAAATACTGTCCTAAATCAAGTGATTAAAGCAGAATAAATTGGTTAAGGTGGACTTACTGCATCTTTTCTTTAAAGAAAGCTCTTTCTGCGGAAAAGAAACAAACAAAAGATCAGAAAAATTAAGAAAATTTTTAGTACCTTTTTACCTTCTAATTTCTACCTTTGTCTTCCCTCAAGAGATTTGTAGGTCAAGAACCTGCCAATTTTCAGTGATAAAACGGAATGCTTGGCAGGGAAGTGGTTTGTCAAGGGATGCAAACAGGATACTTACTAATTTAAAGCTGTTAAAATATTACTCAAAAAATGTGCTTCTAACCTTCTGTCTCTTCTTGGTGCCATTTCCCCCTGCATTATTGCACATACACTAAAAGAACAATATGCTCATTTATCTTGGATCTTGTTAGTATTATTCCTGTGTGGTTTGATGTCTTTAAGCCAACCAGATGATTGCAGAGATTTGGGTGGAACTGCTGTTGAATTCCTAATTTTCATCTCAGACATACAAGTACTCTGTGAACTACAAGTAATTTTTTGAACCAGTATTCCCTTAATCTGTGTGTCTGTCACTTAACAGTGCTTGCATATTTCTGTTTTACTTAAGGATTATTGAAGATCCTTATTAGAAAAGGGTAATTCTTTCAAGATCTTTGTCTGCCACTCCTCTATGTCATACTGTCTTGTTACTTTGTTTAAACTTGTCCATGACAATTTTCTTATAAAATACCTCTACTCTTTTTTGCACAAGATCTCCCAAAGAATTTTATATAATTCCTTTACATACAAGAGCTTAAAATAACACAGTGTAGAGGCTTAAGCATTCAAAACAGACAATCTTTGGATTTAGAATATTGAAATTAATGCCAGACTGAAAGGACTCAACTCGTCTCACATCCTTGTGAATTACTTGGCTTCTTCTGCCAGCAAATGTGTGGTTTCATGGTAGGAAAAGAGGGAATGGTTACCATGGAAACTGTCATACAATCCAGTGTGGTGCTTATGTTACTGCACCTCTGAGACAATACAAAGCTGCCTTCTTAATCCCTTTAGTGCTGCTGGTTGAATGTTGCATGCCCAGTAAAGTGGCACTTGTAGGTCCCTTGCCTGTACACTCTATTTTCCATCTTCCTCTCAGTAAAGTAATGGGCCTCCTACAAATGGTATGAAATAAAACCCCAAGCCCAACATTCAGAGGTAGAAACTTAGTGCTCTGCTTGAAAAACACACAACTTCCCCCCAGACTGTAATGACTGGGATTTTATGAGGTTATTTTACATCCTCCTAAAAATCTTTAAACACTAACTGATGTAAATAGAGATACAATGAACTTTGTTCAAAGCATAGGAGATGCCTCAGTGCAATTTAATTTTTTCCTGAGATAATTTTATGCATTTAGTTCACTGCTTACTAGAATCAATGAATTTGGGGGGCAAAATAAGACAAACTGCATAAAATTAAGGCTTAGTTGATTGTTTTGTTGTGGAGCTTGACACATTTAGCATCTGCTAAATTTCATTTAACACTGTGGAACAACTGAAAGTTGTGGCCCCAGAGGAGTGGACAACTTCAAATTAATACAGTATTTTGCAGCAGCTTTCTCATTAGATTTTTATGCCAATGCTATTTCATCAGTGTTTTGTATGTAGCCATTAGAATTCCCACTAGAGGGAAGACAGGCATCTAGATTATAGGGAAATGCTCCAATAATTTAGGTGTAGGGAAATCTGTGGAAAAGTTAAGTGTCTTTTGTTATTGCTTATTGGTAACGTATCCAAATATTCATTCATAAAAAGGATAGATTAAAAATTAATTAAGCTTGGCAATTATGATCTTGCCTGAAATGTGGGGCCAGGGAATATTTGCACAGCTGAAAATTTCAGGAATTTTCATTTTCCTCTTGTGTCTGAATCATGACATGTATTCAAATCTCTCCACTGCCTTTTACCTCAGGATTTTGCCTTTTGATTTTCTTCCATCTTAATTTAGGAAAGTACTGTAGCACAAACATAAATTCTCTCAAATGCCTTAAATTACAGCTTAATCCTGAAAAGTTTCATTTCCAGCAGTCTAAAATGAGAATTTTGTTCTTTTGGCATTTTTTCCAACCCTTGCACCTATATTGTTCAAATTGTTGTAGGTCAAATCACCTGTAGGTAGTTATGAAAATGCATTTGTGGGATGTAGGCTAATGCATCTCTGTGCAGAAGCACAAGTGAAATGATACTGGCAGTATTTCAGTGTTAGATTGTAAGTTATAAATAATATCTTTACAATTCTAGATCCTGTAAAGTATAATGATTTAAAATGTTGAACTTTCCTATTTGCACACACAATGTGCATTTTAAAGGGGAAAAGAGGTAGTTGTGCACCATCAGCAACAGCTCAAAAACAGGTCCAACAAATGCTTGCTTTGTCCTTGTACATCTTTCAGCATCTCCTTTTGTTTATGACTTTTTGTTCATTGCTTTGACTTACAGAGAACCCCCCCACACATTTGAAGCAATCAATGAAATTCTAATAGAATCCACAAATATCTTTCAAAGTTAATGGGGAAAAAAGCATTAAAAAAAAAAAGCATTAAAATTGTAGATTTTTTTTTTGTTTTGTTCAATATCATAGTTTTCATGACTACTCTTTATAAATTTATTCTGAAAATTGAGGGAAATGCCTTGCTCCAGACCAGGACCATGGTTCCATCCAGAAAGCTGGGCAGTCTACAGGAAAACTGCTGTTCCTGGGTCTGAAACATGTTCTGGGTCAAAGGCAGAGAGGGGGAGAGGTTTTGGTGCTGGGCAGGTGAAAAAAAGCTGATTATTGCCTTTAGGGAATTAATGCTTATGCTTATTTAGGTTGTAGATATAAAGAATATTGTTCATTGCACGCTTCTCTTTTCTTTGGTATTTCAGTACAGTTAGTTAATGATGTAAGCCTGACATTTTAAATAAGCAGCTTTGAGAGCTTTCATTCTAAATTTGAGATCTTGTATTCACAGGTACTTCATGGACACCAAAATGTAAGTTTGTATAGGTCTTTAAATCTCTCTTTCTAATAGATTGTACCTTAATAATAAATCACATATTTGTGCCTGATTCCTTGTAATACTTCAATTACAATTTTGACAATGTAAGTTCTGAGCAAAAAGTTTTATCAGCATATCTGAAGTGAATTTACTTTGAGGATACCTGCAACGTTTAGCACAAAATAATAACTGTTTTCAATGTGTTAGGATATATTTGTTTTTATTCCTGAGAGCAACCAGCTTGCATGTGCGCTTTTCCAATCAGGTAAAACAACTAAGAACATATTATACATCCCACAACTGAGTTCCAAACTTTTGTTATCAAAGATGATCTGCTCATCTATCTGGGTTAATAAAAGTCAAGAAGGAATCTGAGGTGTTGCTTTATTTCTTACTTCCTCAGAGCTGGCTGTCTGTAGAAGTGATGGATTTATCCATGCAGAGGCACAGGCGTGGGGCAATTATTGTACTATATCACTGCGAAATGCTCTGTGTGCCACTGCTCTATGAAATGATTGTAGCTTCTTCAGCTATGGCAAAGTTTTTGACATACCCAAGACTTTAAAAAGTAATATAAAAGGAGTAAGAGGAATTGTGGATGTGAGCAAAAATTCGGAATTCTCCACTACCATAACACAGCACCATTAAGATGACAAACACCAGTGTTAACAGCACACAGAACACTACAAAGGTCTTTTGGCCAGGAAGGTTATCTTTTTTTATAATCTGGTGATTTATAATGAAGAATATGAAAGCATAATGGATTTGAATTGAAAGACTTTTTTTTTTAATCACTTAAAAAAATGAAATTGTCATAAGCAGTGAGATTTATATTTTGGATGTCATCTGAAAGAGTTTATCTACAGGAGTATGATGTCATTAACATCATGTAGGTTTTCCCGAGCTCCAGCCCTGTAGAAAGAATTATAACTTTTTTATAACTGTGCAATTTACTGCAACAGCTGGTATTTCTCTGGAAGTATTTTATATGGATGTGACCTGACCACCCACTATCAGCATTTCAGAAGGCCAATTACTATATTGTTAGACAAAATATGATGATTCACTTTCATTTAGTGCACTACTACTGAAATTTTATAACCCTGAAACAAAATGTAATTGAATTTGTATAGAGCTAATTGTGGAAACTATTAGTAACTCCATAGATGAATGATCTCAAATATTTATATTTTATCCAAGAAAAAGGATTTATTTGAACAATTGTTGATAGAGTTATCCTGATGACTACTTTGGTTTACATAGAAGGTAGAATATTGGAAATTAAGTTATGGAAATTTAATTAATATTTTGCTAAAAGACTTTTTGAAACATCAGCAAGTAAGATTATATATATTGCTATTTTATCCCTCTTGTAACATGGCTTACATGAGTATCATGTTCTTTAACTCTCCTTAGAGCTTTTATGCTTTTTCTTTCTGGGAGGCTATTTGTGCCTAATTATCAGATTTTCAATTTTAGATAAATTGTATAAGCATGTCCAAATATATTTAAATTGTATAAGCATGTCCAAATATATTTTTCTGTACAATAAAGGGAAAATGAATGCTATCTAAACCCAGAGTTATTTAAATGAGGTATCTGAAAATTTACATTTCATATAAAATTATATGCTCACCATTTTTCTGTCAATTATTTAATTCAATTGAGAAGAAAAAGTTGGAAGAAGCAAAGTCTTTAAATATTGCAAATATTGAAAATAAATAAATCATTTGATTCTCAACATGATTTGAAAGTGTTTAACAATTATCAATTTCTTTGTCTTAAAAAGTGATTTTCATGGTGTAATGCCTTTATAAAGTTATTACATGTTAGTTTACATTGCTATGTTAGTATACTGATTAGAGTGTAGTTACTGATAATTCTTATACTTAATAGCTTTTGTTGATGGTGTTACACATAAATAATAGTACTATGGTAGTAAATTCTATAACATACCATTACCAAGTGATTCAAAAGTAAATTTATTAAAACTGATGAGATTGCATTAATTTAGAAATTGTACGAAATTATAAAAAGTTTTTCTTACAATGTTCTTACTTTTTTCAGTTTGTAATATTCCATGAATCTGTTGGTTTTGACTGTGATTCATTCTGTCTTCAAGCTGATGCAATTCTTAGGAAATGTCTTTATATCTCTCTTGATAAAAATTACATTTATAATAAATTTAAATTATATTCATAATTTCTGTTGCAATAAAGGAAAGATGTAATCTGAGACAGAGGGGGAAAAGATAGATTACCTTTTAAAAGGTTGTCTTCTAAAGTAATATAATTATAAAACCTATTCAATGTTTTTTTTAATTATAACAAAAATTGAAAACATTAAAAGGCCTTTGTTTTTGTTTGGGTTTTTTTTTTCCACAATGAAACAACCAATATTTTGATTTTTTACCAACAATATTCTAATATGAGATTCTGTGTAAATTAGATTCTTCGTCACTTTTCTCAATAGTCACAGCTGTAACAAGAAGCAACCACTTTCCCCAATTCTTCTTAGTTAATAAGCTTAAAAACATAAGTGAGTGCAAATTTGGAAAAAGAAAGCTGCCTGTGCCTATTTCTCAAAATCTTCTGGCTTCAACACTCTCAAGTATTTATTTCTCTAACAAGCTAGGGAATGGTGTAGAAGGACAGCAAACGGCAGGTCTCTAAACTTTTCAAAGAGCCACTGGGATTATTTGTCAGCATTAGCAGCAGTTTGCAGCCAGAGCAGTTTGTAAACAATCTCAGAGCTCCCCAAAGACAACGGCGACTTCTGACAGAGGCTGCAAACAGAGCAGCCTTTATTTAACCTTAGCATGGGTGGTTTAGAAGGAGAAATCAAACCCTCGGGCTAATTGCCGTGGGCAGAAGGATCCCAAACCCAAGGAAACCCAACAGCTCAAATATCTGCTCTCTTGGGAAGTTTCTTGTACATTTAGTCAGATCAATTTGGAGCATGCTTGTCTTACTATTTACAGTCTTTTACAAATAATTAACCCCCAAGAGAACAAAGTGATTTTTACCCAAGACAAGTAACAGTAAGAAAAATATTGCAAAAGAGTAAAGCGTTATTTCCATTCCCAGTAGAATGTGGAAAGTTACCTTATACTAGGAAAGAGAAGAAATGGGAAAATAATTCACAAAATAAAGATAAAATTATAAAAAAAGCCATGTCGCCGTGAAGAATTAGGGAAAAATAAAAGCTGTGAACCACTGTATGGAAAATTACAGGTATGGAACTAATATAAATCAGACCAGTTCATCTCTACAGCTGTATATTACAAGGAAAAATAACTGTTAAAGAATCCACAAAGTCCTTTTTCTTTTCATTTTGAAACTTGCATAATTTGAATTGGAAAATGCTAAAAAGATTCTGTTTTCAAATAACATATTAATAACATATTAAAATATGTTATTTGTTTTCACCCATATAATTATTTGCAGTAAGATGAAATGTTAACATATTCACCCCAGTTTTGGCTACCTGTGTTCAAGGCCAGCTCTGACACTGTGCAGCCATAAAACATTCTATCAAACTTCTGTACAAACTGTTAAATTGTAAGAGTTTGTTTTGTGCCCATCCTGCACCTTCAGCCGGTGCTTAGGCAGCTCTACTTATGCCCAACCTCAGGACCAGCCATGCCCATTCCCAGCCTGGCAGACCTGGCATCCTGGGCTCTCATTAAAATCCAGCCATTCTTTTGTCATGTAACTTCATGGCAAAGGAGATAAATTAATAGTAAATGTAGTTTTTCAAAGACTTTTTTTTTCAGTACCCTTATATATCTATCTGCTTTGAAAGGTCTCCCATCCTTCTGTGGACACAATCAATGTCTGTAATCAGCAGCTCTGTTTAGAATATGAGAATCACTGTATTTGCTCCGACCTCTACTTTTTAAGATTTCAAAGAAGCAATCCCTTGGTTGCACTTCAATTCCCATGGGTTAATAGAGCATGCATTTGTTCTACCCATAGTGTTTAGTAGAAACTAAAAACTTTCCCGAGTTCAATGTCCCTTGGCGTTAAACCAACTTTCCAACTTAAGTTGAGAAGTGTAGTCTCCAATTTGTGAGAATCTGGCAAACCAAGGATCTCTTATACTACTGGGTGTAGGGGAAAACAGAAGTTGAAGTTCCTGAGTAGTTTGATTGATGTTCATTTAAATACAAATATAATTCCACTAGGAACTTGACTTGGAGATACATCTTGTCCATCAAAAGGAATTGAAGGAATCCATTTTTCAAACCCAAGATAAGTAGAGGATTCAAACTCAGTAAGGAGTATTTTCAAAGTACTTGCAAAATAGCTTTGAATGAACCATCACACCTCAATACATTTTTGAATTATATACAGAGCAAATGTATTTATAGCCGAGTCTAATTTCTGCAGAAATATTTTATACAGCGCATACATGTAAATATTTAAAGATATATCTTCTAGGGTTTTATGTAAGTAGTTTAGCACATATCTTTCATTTCTACCTTTTATGCATGTAAATAATAAGATTCTTTCAGGAGAGAACATTCAGGCATTGAATTTAGTGTATGAAATTCTGAATATAAAGTATTATTTCACATGTGCATCATTATTTCAGGGACATTACCAGAGAAGAGGGACAGTTTTGATATTTAAAATTAAAGGGCTATATGGTCTTAATCAAAATGTTTTAAACCATTTTAAATTCCAATAATTTTAATAGATTAATTTTGTTCAATAAACAGTTGCAGTAATGGTTGTAGTCTCTCAGTAGAGCAACAGGCACCCTGTACATTCTTTGTTTTTTTATTTATTTTTTCTTACTTGAATAGAGGACAGCATTTTAGATATGCTTAAATTCGTTACAGCAATCCAGTGGCTGAGTACAAGAAACTTCATACCATCATCTGCCAACTAATTTAAAGAATTCAGTGTTTAGGCATTTTAAAAAAATGAGAATAACTGTAATGGTTTTATGTGGCTAAAAGCTTACCCTATTATCCTGTCTCCCATGAAGATGGATGAACATTGATAAATACTTTTATTAGAACATGACAAGTATACATAATATTCCTTCTTACATTGTTACATTCTCCAGGTATTTTGAACACTTTTCAGTCCTCTTGAGGTTTGTATGTTTCTAAAGTCCTTGAATCTCTCTGCCAACAATTCATCAAAGTGGCCCATGAAAGCACAGAAGATTTTTGTGCCAAAAGAAGTCCTTTAGTGATGACTTCTGTAGGAATACTTCCTGTTGAAAAAATAGCCTTTTTAAAAATTAAGTTTTGTTCTGAACATAGTATTTAGGTGCTTTGGCTGAGCATTTTTTAAAAATGTTCTTCTCCACTTTTGCAAGTACTTAGTTGCTTCCCTTATTTTGGTTTTAGGATTCAATTTTCTGTCACTAAAAACCAGGGACTTTATAGTAAAATGAGTAATAGTGGTATAGTAAAATGAGTAGACAAGCATCTGAGGTGTTACTATACAATTAAATGAAAAAGCTAAGTGTGACCTGCAAAATATGCCAGTAAAATGAGTGTTCCTGTTGAACATTGCAATCATTTAGGTTGGAAAAGTTCTTTAAGATCATCAAATCCAAATATTTACCCAGCACTGCCAAGTCCACCAGTAAACCATATCCCTAAAGGTTTATTTGTTTGCTTGTCCATTGAATTCTTGAATTTGAACTAACCAAAAGGAAAAAAAAATGGTTTTTATAACCTGAAGACAAAATGATGTCTCAATGTTTTGCTACTGATAAGAAAGTTTCATTATCATTGATGAGCACAGCCTACCTTGATAGAAGATTTTTAATGGGGAAAAACCAAAACTGTTATTGTCAGGTCTCCGGCAGTCCCAAAGACTGGCTCAAAATACAGCTATTCAAAAAAGTTGGTATCTAATAAATATGCATAGGGGTTTTCATCTCCCTTATTATCTTCCTTAGTGATTAATGAATGAAAAGATGATACTATTTTCCTATTGCCCTCGAGTTAAGCTATAGAAATACAACTTAATTAAAAAGACTTTTGGCAGTAGGACTGATTTACATAAGGGTTAGATAGGTTGGAAAGTCAGAAATAACAGCTGTTAAATAAGAGAAAATGAGATGGCTTATAAAGAAAATGGACTCCATTATAAAACATGATTGTATTACAGAATGTGAGAGGAAAATGAATGTACCAGTCCATACACTGCACAGAAAAAGTGTATTTCCTAAATAAGTAAGAGGGATGTTCAATGAAACAGCCATTAAAGACAGGAGTAAATGAGCACATAAATGCCTCATACAACAAGGACTCAAATTATTTTATTACCAGAAAATGATAGGAAAATTAAAATACAGATGTATATTTATTCTTTTCACAACCAACAATTTTTTAAATCATTGGGGATTTTAAAAGTAATACTTTCTTTCTTACCTTCTCTTTTTTCGGCGAAGTACACGATAAAGATATTTATTAAAATTATGATGAAAGCTGTCTGTGCCAAAATAAATTAACAATAATTGTCCTGTTGATAAACATTTGCTTTCATGTTAGCAGAAGATAAAAACAGGAAAGTTTTAGAGACATCAAAAAACCTTACACTTTCTTAGTGACACTATGGTGGCTGATACTGTCAAACTATCTAAACATATCAACAGCTTAGCTATCAGTGAACTTTATAAACAACTAAAAAATTAAGATAATGTTTCCAGGCTATATTCCTACACATTCCATAATCATACAAGTTCTTAGGTTTACAAGGTATTTCTCTGATGTTAGTTTATTTTTAATTCCACTCTCTCTGAAAGCTTCTTGGATATTTCCTTTATAAATGCCACCAATACTCTTGCATAAGGCTCAGAATAAAAATAAAAAAACCCAGGAAATGAGTAAAATTACTTCTATTCTGTCTCAAGGTATATGTTTAACAGTGTGTACTCAAAACTCTGTGAAACATAAAGGAAGAAATGCTTAAAGGAAGAAATGTGGCCTGTACCATGCTACTGTTGAATGATTTTGAGCTGCTTACGGAGGATATAAAAATTTTGCAAGTATTTCATTATTGCTTCTTAGACTTAAATGTTCAGTTTAGGAAGAACGAGGAAATCTTAGCATAAATTTGTAAGGAACAATTTAAACATCAGTATCTAAACTTGCCTGTCAGAACCCAGAGAACACTGAATAGGTTCATTAATTCCTAGTATCAGAGAATCATATGATAATTTGGGTTGGAAGGGACCATAAAGATCCTCTCGTTGCAACCTCATTCCATGGACAGGGACACCTTACACTAGACCAGGTTGCTCAGAGATCCATCCAGCCTGGCCTTGAGCACTTCTGGGGATGGGGCATCCACAGCTTCTCTGGTCAACCTGGGCTGCCAGTGCCTCACCACCCACACATGGAAGAATTCCTAACTAATATCTAATCTAACCCTACCCTCTATCAGTTTGAAGCCATTCCCACCTGTCCAGGAATGTCACTACATGTCCTGTCAAAAGCTGCTCTCCAGCTCTCATAGCCTCTTCGGGTACTGGAAGGGCTCTATTAGGTCTCTGCAGAGCCTCCTCTTCCCAAGGCTGAACAGCCCCAGTTCTCTCAGCCTTTCCTCACAGGAGAGGTGTTCCTGCCCTCTGATCATCTTTGCCGCCTTTCTCTGGACTTGTTCCAACAGGAACTCATTCCAACTTTTTTTTTGTGCTGGGACACCCAGAACTGGATGAATCTCTGCAGGGAAGATGTCACAACAGCAGAGTCACCTCCCCTGGGCTCCTGGTCATGCTCATTTTGCTGCAGCTCAGGACACAGGTGGTGCAAGAGCACTCTGCTGGCTTATACTGAGCTTTTCCTCCAAAAACACCCCAAAGACCTTTTCTCCACAGCTGCCCTCAATCCCTTCTCTACCCAGCCTGCATTTGTGCTTGGGTTTGCCCCAAGGCACTTTGCACCTGGCCTTGTTGAACTTCATGAGGTGCACACAGACCCATGTCTCCAGGCTGTCCAGGTCCCTCTGGATCCAGCCCTTCACTCTGGTGTGTGACTGCATCACACAGTTTGGACTTATCACCAAATTTTCTGAGGGTGCTTCATTCCTACTGTCCACATCACCAACAAAACTGTGAAAACTTGCTGGCCTCAGTACCAAACCCTGCAATGTGACTTGTCACTGGTCTCCGCTTGGACATTCAAAAGATCCTAGACCAGAAGTGATGGTAAAAGACTTTTATTTTTCAGAAAATATAACCAAATCATAGAAAGTTTATTATAGATAAAAGCCACATGCATATGCAAAAAAACCCCATAAAACCTAAACAATTAAAAAATCCAAGTGCATAAGTTTGAAGAGAGTAAAAAAATAAAACAGCCAGTTAGCAGATGAGAGTCAGACAGAGAGAAAGGCTAAAATGACTCTTTATTTGGAAGCAAATTGCCCCTTCAGTGAGACAGAAGGGTCACAAATAGTAAAATGTACATGCGATGTTATATTTGGAAATTTTAGTAAAGCCTTCTGAAATGGTACAATGACCCCTCGTTGTTGCAAATTTTAGATAGGACACCTCAATATTATCAAGTTCTTGCCTTTATTGACAGTGATTGCAAGGTTAAATCTTGAAGTCAGTCTTGGTCTGTTTTGCTACAGTGTTTGGAACTTCATCCTTTCACAGGAGGTTTTGATAAACTGAACACATACCCTGAAAGAGACAATTAAAAATGTTTATCTTATTATAGAGATGAAAACCCGCAGAAGTGATGTAAATAGCAAGCACGAATAATTGCTTTCATTCTTTTGATCTGAAGGGATTTCCAAGGCAACTTACTGCTGGAGCTGAATACTGTGCTGAAGTGGCTGAGTGATTCCCAAGCGAGTCTTGCAAAGCAAGCTCTGATATATCTGCAATTGTCTGCATGGAGATAGTGATAATAGAGACCTCTGACATTGTGTCTGGAAGGCTCATTATATCATACACAAAAGACTGAACAGCTGCATTGCCATAGTGATGTATATGGATAGCACAAGACCAGGGAAAAACAACTATAAATATGATAAGCAATTTCTTATAAAAGTAGATGTGATTAAGGATCATACTTAAATCCCTTCCTTTTTAATAATTCTGATTATCGATAAAACTCAGAGTTTGAGTGAGGAAGAACCTTGATTTTCCTGAAATGTTATATTGTGCTGCCAAGACAATCTGGGGAGAATTTTATAGCCAGAGCTCCAATATGGAGGAGCGCTGTCTCCTAATGATGCCATTCACATAAAAGACATCTAGGAAGATAAACTAGTCCAGTCGAATTAATGACCTACATTTCTCCTTGCCTTTTCATTTTCATGGGTTCATGACTATTTCTGACCCATATTCCTTTGGCAATTAGTTCTTTTTTAGCAGCTCATGGAAAGCAGAAATTAAAATGCAGCAGTCATGTCATGTACACAAACATTTTTTCCCTATGGCTAAATATGTAAGATTTGAGATGGCAAATAGATTGTTATTGTCTTCTGTCACTGAGGTGCTGGGTAAATCTACTTATGATGCCCATAAAAACTGTATTTACAAAACCCTCAGTGTACTTGTTTGTTTAATGTACTCTCTGCTATCTGTGTATCAGTAGTGATTACTGCCCACACAAAAGAAATCTAATACACATAGCACCAAGATATATTTTATGAAAATTTAATCAGAAAGTACTCATAATTAATTAAATGGATGTGAAATCCAGCAGCACACATTAATCATAGAGATCTTGTCTTTCTACCTAGCAGAGATAGCAGTGATTGGCTATGTGTAGCATAACACAGGAAATGTCTATGAGATGCAGAATTATTACTAGCATTGAAAAATTATCTAACCTACAGACAGCTTCAGTAAAATAAGTTTTAAGGTATAGGTGTAAGCTTAAACATTTCCTATGCAGAAGTGCATATATGTGGTTAGGAGTGAGTTGTGAGCTCAAGTACTGCATGTTTGCTCAAGGATCTTCAGATGACAGGTGGCAATGCAGTTTATCTCTCTGTTTACAGGGTATTTTCTATCCCTGTGGTAGGTTTTTCCTAAGTATTCTCCGTGGCCTACACTTGTTAATGTATAAAATATTTAAAAAAAATAAAAATCTTTCAAGCATCTATTCATAGTAATGTTGCAAAAATAATTGTTATGGAAGGGTGGTATTTGTTTAACAGCTCCTCCTTGAAGACTATGAAGGGTAAAGATGAAATATTACCGAGGAAAACCAAAGAGATGTGGAAATTGCAAAAGCTAATAAATAGCACATCAATGGCAGTCCACTTCTAGTTGACCTTTTGATGGACATGTCTCGTCTGTGTAATCAGTGTATCGTCAACGCTTCAAACATCTTGCGCTTTGTGTTACCTCATGACTTACTTTCTGTGACACAAATAATTAACAGTAGGTTAGAAGAGCTTGTAAAACAGAGAGGAAAGGACAGAGCAACTGATTTAAAAGCAAGCTCTGCTTTAGAAGCAATTCTTTAGAAGTTCTGATGAAAACATAAACTCTGAGAATGGTTAGAATATTCTTGTATCATTACGTGTGAAAACAGAAGGACTTCAGTGCAATCATATGGGTTAAACCAACTTATTAATTGGCCTTTGTGACTTCCTATGGAACTGAATTTAAATTGCTTTAGAAAGTGACTCCAAAGTTGTGTGGTTTTTTTTTTGTTGTTCTTGTTGTTTATTTGGGGTTTTTTTTGGGTTTTTTTTTGTTGTTTGTTTCTGTTTCAACCCCTATTAATTGAAAGGCGACATTTCAGATTCAGAGTTGGGTAACCAAAGCACTGATATGAGCAAGAGTGGGAAAAGGTTAGAAAGAGCTGTGAAAGTCTTTGAAATGAGGAAATTAGCAAAAAGTCCTGAGGTAAAAATCATAGGTAGCAATTTTTTGAAATAATACTTTAAAAATAAGCAATCAGGATTAGGCAGCTTAACCATATACCTCATACTGGTTCAAACATATTTTGTGGCTGTAGTTTAAGAGAATGATGTTTGGAGATGTTTTCTTTTGATAATGGCTTTTTTTTTTAGGTGTTATGAATCCCTAGCTTTTTTTCCAATGCTTTTTTTTAAATAATATAAATAGTAAGAAGCTGAGAAAACAAGCATTTTGAAATGTGTTTTCCTTGTCATACTCTGTCTGAGAACTATCATCAAACTTTAATATTCCTGTAAAATATTAAAAGAAAAAAAGTTGAAAAGTTCTGCCTGCATCTAAATATTGTTTTCTTTATATTAAAGTATTTCAGGTTATATTTGATTTGCACCAAACTTAAATAAAGCTAGGCATCCAATTTTGGAGGTGTGAATCTGCTGCATTAAAATATCTACTCTCATTATAGTTTGAATCTTGAGTTTCATTGCCTGCATTTATTGTTTTTCCAGACCATATATACTGTTTTGCTTCTCACATTTTAAAGAGAAGTACAGTGCGCTGAATAAATCTTGTCAAATGCCTTTTAGGTATTCAAAGACAAAATTCCTTGGATTTCTGGAGTCATGGGGAAGGTTTAGAAACTGGTCAGACATTGCAAGATGTACAACTTTACTTTGCATTATTCTTCAGACCTTGTCACCCCATGTGCCATTTTAGACAACTTACAGACAGCTAAAAAGAGAGATTAGATTGCATTTTGAAGCTCACTTTCTTTTTTATTTTTACTTTTCATTTTTATATTTTGTTTCAATGTCTGTAAGAACAGACTTTGAATGATCATTAGGTTGTTCTATGCATACACAAGTAAACACAATTTCCCTTGAAGAAAGACTTTTCAGCAAAGCCTTAAAATTCAGTAATGCAGCAATGGAGTGCTTGTGCTGTCTGACTTTGTGTTTGAGTCTCTACCCGAGTGATTTCTTACATGTATTATTTAGTGAGGATACATGCTCACAAGTTGAATCTGCAATTAGAGAGCCACGTTGTGAACTATCCCTGAGGTTATATTCCACCTGCTGATGTAAATTCCTGTCCTTCACACTGAGAGGTACAGATGAGATGTCCCTGTGATTTTGTACTAGAATGGTGCAACTGCCCCATCCCAAGACCACGTTTATGCAGCTTTGAGCAACCTGGTCCAGTGGAAGGTGTGCCCATATCTGTGCCAGGAGGGCTGGAACTAAATCATCTGTAAGGTCTTTTCCAAACCAACCATTCTGTGAATCTGTGAATATGGAGCTCTTCTACATGACAAAACCACACTAATGTTATTGTGCACTTTTACACCTAATGACTAGTTTATATCATTAGCCCAAGTAAAAGCGAAGGAAATCACCCCTTAAAATACTTCCTGTTTTAATAGTTAGAGGAAACTATTTTAAAAAATAGGGGTTTTTTTTCTGTTCTTCCATTATGTAAAAATTCCAAGTTTGTCATTTGACTAATCCTTGTCTGACTTTACGTTGTCTGACTTAGCTTGTCTGACTCCTCTTTACTCTTTACCTCTTTACTTTACTCTTACTCTTAAAGAGTAAAGTAAAGACTTTACTCTTACTCTTAAAGTCAGATAAGGAAAAGAGGAGGAGGACACAAATATGGTTTAGCAGTAAGAACTGAGCTTCTGAAATGCCTTCTCTTTTCTTCACTGTTGACCATAGAAATCCCAAAGTGTTGACAAAATATTAGAGGGAATTTCTTTATCATGAGCAAATTCTGTTGATGTTGACTTCTTTTTCAAGCCTGCTGCACAAAATTGCCAAAAGGACAAAGAAGTATCTCTGAAATCGTTGTTTATGATTTGCAGATCACATTGCTAGCTTCCCTGGGTATTTTATTGGAAGTTGAAGATTTCTGAGGACTTTGTTATTGTATCAACAAGTATTTATATGTAAGTTTGATGGTTTTTTTTAAATATAAATACTGTACTAAGTGAAGATCATCTCTTAATCTGACGTCACATTTCAATCCTTTTTTAGCATTTCATTGGACCTTCTTCTAGGGATGAACATATAAGAAAAAAATTTTGGAAGAGTCATGATGTATTTGAATCTATCTGTCTGTCTATCTGCTAATATCTATCTCAGAGATTGCTGTGGTGGGATGTTTTAAAGGCTGACAAGACAGGACAGCTTAAACTATAGAACTCAACTTTACTACCTTTATTTATTAAAGGCATTCTTCTTGCTAAGTCTTAATCCTTATATGTCATCATTACTACCTATACAAAGCTATTAGCATTTCATGACCATTTTCTGCATTAACTTTGAGTCTGCTGGCAATGATGCTGCACAGTCAGCACTGATGGCTCCTGTCCTTACTTGTTCCTGCCCACTAAGGTCAGGGTAATCTGCCTTGAGAGCTCTTCAAGCAAAATGGGTTTGTCTTCCAATTTTCTCCATTGATGTCTGATGATTCTATCCTGTTGCCCTGTTTCCACCCCCAAAACATGGATTTCTTCTGCTGCCTGCGCTGCTTATTTTGTTCTTGGGCTACAAAGATAATGAGGGGACTGGAGCATCTCATGAGGGAGCTGAGTTGGTTTCAGTCTCAAAAAGACATGGCTGAGAGAGGAATCTCATTCCTGTCTGTCAGGGCCTGCAGGGAGGGGTCAGAGCAGGGACAGGCTCTGCTTGGCGGTGGCCAGCAATGGGACAACAGGCACAAATGGATGCCCAGCAAGTTCAGTGTGAACATGAGGAAGAACTTCTTGACTGTGCAGTGACTGAGCTCTGGAACAGATCCCCCAGAGAGGCTGTGCAGTCTCCCTCACTGGAGATATTCCAGAACCGTGTGGATGCCCCCCCCAGGTTGTGTGCTCTGGGATGAACCTGCTTGAGCAGGTTTCAGCCTGACCCATCCTGTGCTTCTGTTTTCCTCCTTCTTGCCAAACATCCTTGTAATGCTTTTTAGCAGGATGTCCTGCCTTTTTGCACCCTTTTCTCCTGTGTGGTGACTTTGTTGCTCGGTTGCCTTGGAGGTATAGCTGTCCCCCTCCCTCCTGTGCTTCTCACAGTGCCCATACACTAATGTACAGCTTAGTGGGGCTGTGCCATCCCAACACTGTAAAATGCTCACATATTGATGTTGGCTGCACCACTTTAGCATGCTTACTTTCAAGTTCAAGGCAGATCGATCTATTAATTCAAACCCAAATAGTACATTTATAATTGATATGCGTCATTGACCTTTGCATTGGCTACAATGACAAGGTCTGCCAATATTTATAGATTAAACCCATTGTTTGCATTTACAGTGTCAATGTAAACTAACTTCTTGGCCAGGAGACGGTTCAGTTTGGAAAAGTTTATGGAGGCCTCCTACATCAATATCCACGATGAGATATGAATTAGAATTAACTGTTGACTTTGGTGGCTGCTTGTCATTCTTTTTTTTCCCTGATTGATGTGCTACTTCTTGGTATTTTTTGTTTGGGTAAATATTTCTCTTAAGAACAGCTGTTTCCTTTTCCTTCTGCCCTGGTGATGTAACTTACATTTGCCTCTTCGGTCTTTTGTTAGGACACTGTCTTACTTTTCTTATGAATTCTAGCGTTTCTTTCACTCTGTGCATGAACCCTAAGGTTTTTCCAAGAGGATGTTTAGAATGTTTTGCTAAATTCATTCTTCCATCATTGATTTTCTAAACCTTCTGGCTGACTAGTCTTCCATTTCCCTACTCAGCAGCTTCTCTTGCAGAAAATTTCTCAAGGGAAGGATTTTATAACCTTTTACAACCTTCCACACAAAATTCCTTACATGAAAATTTTAAAGGCCCTCCTACTACTGCCCCTTATTTTTCAAAGTCCTCCAATTGGAAAAGAAAATAGCACAAATAAAATAGAGAAATGGTCTTTTTAAAAGATAGTCAAGGTATAAATCACATTTTTTTTAATGTGATTTTAACCTTTGGAAAATTCATGAAGGGCCTTCCAGTTTCTGAGAAACTACCCAGACTGTGCTCCAAGTAGGAAATTATTAATGGAATGCAATGGCTTCTCCTAATACCTAAATATTAATAAAAGGCAAGGAATTAAAAAAAACCCCAACAAAATAATGTTTTCTGAATGCTAAGATAAAATTAGCTTTTAATATAAACATGGTATGTTTTTTAACATAAATTACTAAAATCCTTTCAAAAATTTTTTATGCACATATGGAAAAATCTCTTTTGGATGCATAAAATGGTCAGTAAACAGGCATAGACAACACTGGTGATAATTAAAATAGATTTTAAAGTGCAATTCATTAAGACTAATTGTTTACAGAATGCTCTGTATGTGATCAATATTTCAATTTACAGGCTAGGAAAACTATAAAAAAATATTCAAATTCTATTAGGAACTTCACAGAATGTCAGACCCATGATATGCTTCATTGGGCCTCTGGACAAGGGTGACTCCTGACTGAGCTTTATCCCTTACTAGCCAGCACAAATCCCGAGGTAAAGCAGCAAGATTTCCAACAAGTCAGAGGGGTGATCCTGCCCCTCTACTCACTACCCCATGAGGCACATCTGGAGTGCTGTGTCCAGTCCTGGGCTCCTCAGGACAAGAGAGACATGGAGCTCCTGGAGCAGCTGCAATGGAGGTTACTGAGATGATGGAGGGATGGAGCTTCTCTCTTATGAGGAAAGGCTGAGGGAGCTGGGGCTGTTCTGCCTCAAGAAGAGACTGAGAAGGGACCTCATCAGTGTCTGTCAGTGCCTGCAGGGAGGGATCAGAGCAGGGACCAGGCTCTGCTCAGTGCTGCCCAGCAATTGGACAAGGGGCAAGGTCAGGAATTGATGCACAGGAAGTTCTGCCAGAACATGAGGGAGAAATTCTTCACTGTGCAGTGACCAAACACTGGAACAGATCACCCAGAGAGGCTGTGGAGTCTCCCTCACTGGAGATATTCCAGAACCATCTGGACACAAGGCTGTGCCAGGTACTCTGCTTGAGCAGGGAGGTTGGACCAGATGACTGACGGTAGTCGTTTCCTACCTGACCCATTCTGGGATTATGTGATTCTCTGATACAGACAGACTTGAAATTAGACCAGGAGTTTTTTCTTTAGTCAAACTGAATTTCAGCCATTTTGTGAGGTTGTGAAGAAGGTGAAAATTATTAGTGGTACTGGAGACAGTTTTTGTTAAGTTATTATATGAATTAATATTTGGTGATTCAGGAAGACAAGCAGTATGACTAGGTAGAGGCTAATGTGGCAAAAGGATGTTAAAGTATTACTATACTGACCTTATTCTTTGTTCAAGTAAAGACAAATGCCGTCCTTGCAGTCCACATTCCCTTTAGCCCTAGTCTAGCACAGAAACAAGAGGTCTGACACTGAGTTTTACAGCGTCCCATAACTCATACTCAATTCTATTCTTACATTTCTTTCACCTTCCTATACCTGACCCACACAACCAACTCTGGAAAGAAGCTGATGTGAGAATTTACTTGGGGAAGAACTGAAGCTTTGCCCAGGCTGCTATGGCAGGACATAATACATAAAACATACATAAATCTTTCTAAAAATAAATTCTTTTCTTGCTCAGAAAAGGACAAGAGGTTTCTGACAGAATACAGCAAAGGAGGAATAGTTCTTTCTGAGGATCTACTTCCAAATTGTTACCAGTTTTCTGCAAGTATAGACCTTCCATTCTATTCTGTTAGTGTAAAATAAGTGTCATTTGCTACAGGATCAAGGACAAGATTTGTGTTGCAGTTTCAATATTTCTACAGTAAGAGTAATTTGGTATATTTGTTATGGTTTGTATGTCAAAACTTGATACTCAAGCAAATGCTGGACTGTTTCAGATTCCAAGTAATTTACTTTCCTACAAGTAAAATAGCCCAATAAATAAAGTGGTTGAACCTCACATTAATTTAGTCAATGGTTTTTGAAAGTACCATACTAACTAACAATTTGTTGCCTGGGAAGAACTCTCCTGGCAATATGTCTCTTCATGAGGACTGGTATGGAACTAGTGTCTAAAAGAAATTTGTATTTCAGTGCATAGACATAGTTTAATCAGATTTATCAGGCTTTATTCTGGTGTCTGTGATTCATATGTAACCATACTCAGTGATCAAATTTATTTTAGGCCCATCATTGTTTTTTTATTTAGGTTTAGAGTTTTCTTCAGGAAAAAACCCTTATTAAATGAATCCTCAGCCTGTGAATCTAAGACTTAAATGTAGAACATAATTTCATTTGCTAGAGTATTTCACTTCAACAACCACTGCTGGTACTAAATAATACTATATGAATATTTTTATACATTTGAAGAATTTATATCCACAGACTTCAGATGTTAAAGCAACAAAAGCAAAGAAGAAATACTTAGAAGCAAAGACTCAATAAGAACTATTTTACAGAAGATACTTGTCCTCAGCATTCCAGCAGAATGACAGCTTACCCCAAAATATTTCTGAGAGCTGAGGAACAACATCACTAGTAATTTGCAAGACAAACCTGCTTATTCTGCAGGAGAGTATTTATGGCTTTTTTTTTATGTGACAGTGGGTGCTTATAAACTGAAGTTTTCTCTCATCCTCTCTTTTTAAGAAGCTATCTGGCTTTCTTGTGGCTTAGATCAACAATGCTACTAATGTTTGGTTTTCTCTATGGGATCCACAGTCTCAATGTTACAGATTTTGCTTTGGTTTAGATGTTTACATAATTCTACCTTTCAAAAGTAATGTATATGGAACTGTTACTGGTTAAACAACCTTCTCAGAAAATTTACTGAATTATGTAAATTTTTTTTAAGCTCCTAAAGTACTTGAGCAATGTGTGGTGTCAGGATAGGCTTGAAATCCTTTAGACCTGCAGACACAAGGTGGTAGTATCAGCCTTTAGTAATAATTGTTTTGGGTGGCATTCCTTTTAGTTAATAGCCTTTGTTCCCTCTACTTTCTGAACAAGGGCTAGAGAAAATCCTTTGATTTTGGTCCTGCTGACATTCTGTCTATACCTTGAACTACTGATGCATTAATCCAGTACTAAACTGGTAAATTACAGATATGGAAATGAAATCAAAGCAAGGATCTTCATCTCTCTCAGCAAGCTAGAGAAATTGTGTATTTTTTTCTGGTTTGTAACATTTCTTCATAAATTCTTAGAATATTGAAGAAAAGAGTGAAAAATAAGGCATTTCAGACAGATTACCTTTAAAAGACTATGTTTGCCATGAAATATGAATCCCATATTTCTAGCATTGTGACAAATGATCAAGTCATGGATAATTTGTTGGAAAACTGCAGGCATTTTATTCTATAGAAATATCACAAAGAACAGGGATCCTGATTAATATGTGTTTTTAACCCCCATCTTTTGCTGACCATTTTCTTAAACGAATAAAAACCCCATTCTTTATAAATTCAGTAAGAAAAATACTAAGTAATAATCTACAACTTAGCATTTGTCCTTTTTTCAGGAAGCATGTTAGAATCCTTTCAAAATCATTCTCCAATATTCTATGCCATTATGCTCTACTTTTGAGTAAGATTTAGGATCAGGGCATAGACTTGACATTTAACTTGTTCTGAGGGATTGTCTGTAGTGTGGTATCATATTCATACAGGCACACCAAATTGTGGCAGCTCATCTCAGGGATCACTTAATACTCTTTTACTACCTCTAAGAAACATCAAGATTGCAGAATAGTGATGGTTTCTTTTTTCCACCTGTTTGTTGTGGTGACTGCCCTTTAACCTCCAGTCACCAATATACCAAAATACCTATATACTACAGAAAGTTCCATTAATTCCTTCTCAGTTGAAACCTGTAGAAGAGGAATTGGCCAAGTCTTTGTTAAAATAGTAAGATAGTGGAATATTTAGCTGGATCACATTGTTTAGGACTGTGCGAATTCAGGTGTTGGGCATTTCTAAGAATGGAGACTCCACAACTTCTGTGGGCAGAACTTGTTCCCATGTTTGACCACTTTCTCAAGGAAAAAAAAAAAAATCCTTATTTTTAAATTATATTTCCAGTTTTTTGATTTTGCACTCCTTGCTTCTTGTCCTGCCACCAGTGATGAAAGTCTGGCTCCCTTTTCTTTACTTATACCATCAGGTATTTATACACATGGATATGATTTCAGAAAATCTTTTCTGGTCCATGCTGAAGAGTTCCAACTCTTCCAGTCTCTCTTCATGAGATGGATAGTCCAAGCCTATGACCTGCTTGGTGCCCCTTCCCTGATTTGCTGCAGTGCACATCTTTTTCCTTTACTGGAGAGCCCAGCACTGGACCCAATCCAGATGTGATTCTCCAGGGCTAAGGAGAGAAAAAAGATCACCTCACTTTGCCTGCTGATGCAGTTCCACCTAATTTTGATTTCCTGGGATCAGCCATTCTGGAGCTTAGACAAAGTGTTATTTGAAAATCAAAGAGGTATTAATTCTTTTTTCTTTTCTTTTCCCAGAGCCTTATCCTATGCATTTCTTCCAAGCAGCTTCCTAAACAGACCTGTTTTCCTGAAGTCCAGAACTGAAATACTCTTATTTGCCTCACTGACTCCTATTCAGACATCAACATTGCTGCCAAAGCTGCTTCCAAACTCCACATCTTCAGCCAGTTCTTCTTTGTTGATACAGTTTTTGCTTTTCACACTTGAAATACCAGGACTGGCAATAGAAATTAATCTTTTGTTATAGTGAAGATCTTTTATGCTAGACTTATCTTTCAACATTGAAATGTTTCTACCAATTTGACTTTATATTAACATACGTAGTCTAATAAACACCATGCAAAAGAAGGTTAACTTTTTTGTATTTCAATTATTTTTCCATGAATTTTTGATGCAGATAATGTTTAGTCAGCCACTCCCTGTGTGCGTGTGTGTGTGTGTGTAACATGTGATACTATGGCATAATTGATTTTCTGGAATGAATTTATGATTTCTTCATTACTCATATGACAAGATGTATTGGTTTTGGCTGGGGTAGAGTTAATTTTCTTCCCAGTGGCTGGCTGGGGCTGTGCTTTGGATTTGTGCTGAGCACAGGGTTGACAGAGATGTTTTTGTTGTTGCTGAGCAGATTAATTTTTAGTTTGCTTTCACCCATGGCTTCTGCTTTTCCTGTTAAACTGCTTTTGTCTCAATCCATGAGCTTTCTAGCTTTTTTAACCTCCTGGTTTTATCCCCAGTCACACTGATGGGGGAGTGGAGTGTGTGGTGCTTGGCTGTAGGCTGGGTTGAACCATGACAGAAGGCTAAAAATGAGAAGTGTCAGGTTCTCCTAAATGAATGCTACGAGTCTCAAGGATGGATTACCTGTGACAGGATGATTGAGGAATAGTCAGAGAATGGCTGAATAAGAATAGCTCCTGGAAAATCAGCCCATCAGTTTGATGATTGAGTTTTAATTAGGAATCATGAGTGTTTTCTCTAGAACTTTGTTTGAACTATTTATAACTTTTATGATTTTATTAAATTAGGCAAGAATTAGTAAAAATTCTTATTTATCTCTAGGTTAATTATGGTTTAATTAGAGATTAACTTTGAGTATTGGAATAGTAAATATTATCAAATCTAGTCTGTCCTCTGATATAAGGTCTGAAAAAGAGTTGAATTTGAATATTTTAGTATTTCAGTAGTTATGGTGGAACCTCATTTCTTAAGCAGCGAAATTCAGCTATAGGAGAGGGTTTTTTGCATTCCCATTGTATAGGCTAAAACCAGATTTTAAGATGCTCCCAAAATAACACTGGAATCCTGGTAAATGTGAGAGATGGACATTCTAAAACGAGGGCTAGGAGCTCTAGAACACTGTGGATATTTGGGGAGCCAGGTGTCCTTGAGCTCCACATCCAAGCTTTTTGATTTAAAACATTTGTGAGCAAAGCAAAGCTATAACAGCTCCAGCTTGCAGCACTAACACTGTGAGATGAAAGAAATGCTAAGATTATAGACAGACATTATTTCTCACCATTCAGACTTAAATTAATCAATACTTTGTTCTTAAATTGTATTTTCACTATAAGAGAGAGACTGCCAAATTTCATCGGTTGCATTAATACTAAGTGCTCCCAAATTTCAGAATGAAATAATTACATTAGACTAATGTGTGATTGAAAATAGTTTCAGTTATATTGATTTACACTGTAGATCTGAGAATGGAATTTGCAAGCTTGGCAGGTTTGTAAAATAGAACCTTTCAATAAATCTAAAAATATTAGTTATACTGTAAAGTTCAGCATTTAACTATTCCACATGGCATTTAGCTATTAAAGAAACAGAAGCACTGGCAGTTTAAAAATTATCTGATTTTATCAAGATATATTTCTCTAAATGAAGGAATATATTTCTAGGATAAAATTAGAAACAGTGAAACGATTTACTTTAAATCTGAATGTAGCAAGTATATAAAATGTGAAAAGAAAAATTAAATCGTGAATCCTGGAATATGTGTGCTTGCATGAGTAGGTTGGATGTGGGCATAGTAGTGTGGGACCACATCTGGATTGCCCTTCCCATCACCAATCATTATTATCTCATGTAAGAGAATGCTTTTGACATAAAAACTTGACCCAAAGAGATGTTTTTTTCTTCACCTTCCCTAATCCTCTTCCTTTCTTATAGCATGGTATGAAAAGCCATATGGTCTGGAGTTTCAGGGGTTTTTGTAGTGGTGTTTCTGCTTTTATTTTACACTAAAATTTACTGTGGATCTCAGGGTACAGTTGCTACACCTCTATTTCATTATTTGGCTGAGTATGCTCTGAGTAGCATAAATCTAAGATCAAGATTTTCCAGTACTGACATTTCAGATGTTTGGCAAGATAATGAATCTGTATTTAATTTAATTTAATCTACACCTGTTGCATTATAAATTTATTATGCTCACCCATAAGAGGAATGGTGCACTTTAGTTCTTGTTCTCATAAATGCTATTTATTCTTTAGCTTTACATTTAACCATAGCTTCATGTGTAAGATCCTTTGTGCAGTCCTTGAAAGGGAGATTTGCTTATGGAAAGACTTCTCATGATAATGCCACAGGGCTTGGCCTTGTGGTTTCAGATTCAGCAGAGAGTTCTAAGACTGAAATTCAGAGATCAGAGAAGTAAATATATTAATTGTAAATGAACTGCATAGCTATTCAAGGCCACTGGTAGGGTTTTAAGTACAAAAAAATATTTCTTTGTTCAAAATAAATAACTTCAACTAAGATATCATGCCATTTTTAAAGGGGAATAGTCAAGTATATCTTTGTGATATTCTATAGTGACACTGATTTTCCATACTTACTAAGCATGGGAAACTGTAGAATATATTTTTTTATTACTGTAATACCTGCAGAATGGACAGATTATTTCCGTTTCATTGATAAGGCAAGAAGGGTTTCAATCATCAATAAATAGAAGTGTTATTTTTAAGAGATGAAATCTTGATTACGTGCAACTTTTCTAGAACTCCAGTCTCCCCTTCCCTACCACTATGGAAGAATAAAAAGAGGTTAGCTTCTCTTATGGTTTTACTCAGAGATATATTGTATGTTCCTTCCTTATAAAAAGTACAGTTAGATGGAAGGTTAAATGGAGGAATATTTCTGCATCTTACTTGCTGTTGTTTCACTATTTCATAGAATCATATAATGGCTTGAGTTGGAAGGGACCTTAAGGATTATGTCATCCCAACCCCCTTGCATGGGGAGGGACACCTTACACTAGACCAGGTTCCTCAGAGCTCCATTCAACCTGGGCTTGAATGCTTCCAGGGATGGAACATGCACAACCTCTCCCAGAAACAAGTTCCAGGGCCTCACCAGTCTCACAGAGAAGAAGATCTTCCTAATATCTAACGTAAATATCTAACCTCTTTCAGTTTGAAGCTGATAGTACAAGATTTTAAACTCATAGAAAATTCGGGAAGTTAGAAAGAAAGTTAGGCTTGGTAAAGCTTGGGAAATGTTAGGCCTTGTGTTTGCTAGATCATGTGAAACTGCTCCTGTGTAATCAGTATATAATAAATGATATGATTGTTAGATGTGAATTAATAATTAGATGTAATTATTGTTTACTCATAAGGAGAATCATGAGAAACTATGTTAGGGGTTTGAGGGAGATCATGAGAAATCCATGCTTGGATGAAATCAATGTATACAATAGAAAAATGTAGGTTTAATAGTTAATATGTAAGTTATGTAATGATAGAATATAAAAACATGTTCAACTTGAAACCATGTCAGAGTCAGATTTGGGTCTGTGTACCCCTGACACCCAGAGCTCTTTAATAAAAGCACCTGCATATAATCATTCCATGACTATGTGTTCCTGAACACTAACAAAGCCACTCCTCCTTGTCCAGGAATATCCCAAGCATCACTGCCACTCCCAATCCTTGTAGATAGCTCCTCTCCATCCATCCTATAAGCTCCCTTCAGGCTCTGGAAGGCCACAATTAGGCCATCCCAGAGCCTTCTCTTTTCCAGCCCAAAAAATCCCAGTTCTCCCAGCCTTTCGTCCCAGCAGAGCTGCTCCATCCCTGTGATCCCCTTGGTGCCTGCTCTGGCCTGGCTCCAGCAGGTCCCTGTCCTTGCTGTGCTGGAGCCCAGAGCTGATGCAGCCCTGCAGGTGGGGTCTCAGCAGAGGGGGCAGAGGGGCAGAATCCCCTCCCTGCCCTGCTGCCCACGGGGCTCTGGATGAGCCCAGCACACGGGGGGCTCTGGGCTCCCAGAGCACATTGCAAGTTTTAAAATACTTCTAATAGTTATAGTAAATACTGAGAAATTAAAACTATGTTAGATGTATAACTAAATACATGTCTGGATTCCCCTTTGAGAATAGAAAAGTTGTTTTTAAAAAATCCCAGTCATATTCCTGATTTCTCATAATGCCAAGTCATAGTAGAGTACATCCTTGAAATGGATAAGATAGAAGAGAAAATTAACTAAGCATCCTTCTTTAGCTGCCTTATATTAAAAATAGTGGGAAAGCACAAAAAAATATATTTTTAGATGCCTTTTCCATTTGTTTTTTTTCTATTAATCTCTACTGTCTTATAGATAACAGAAAATCAGATCCTCTGCATATGAATAGAGATTTTAAGACCTTGGGATCATTCTGTCCAAGAGGTATGAACAGGAGGTAAATATGATCCATTAGGTGTGATTATTTTACACACAGACCAGTACTGAACAACTTCACAATTTAGTCGTAATGCGGAAAAAACGTCCTATTTGGTAATATAAGAACAGTATCTCTTGTGCTGTCAAGCAGTACTTTAAGTATTAGAAAAGTAAAAGTGCAGACCTTGGAATAGAGCAGAACAGAAAAAATGGATGGCATGAATATTTTTTGGCAAAGCGAACCTTGAATGGAGAGTTCCAGGATACCTGTGACCATATAAGCCTGATTCCTGTGCATCTTTTATAATAGCAGACTCAAGAAATTCTTACATGCATTTATTTCCCTACAGAGGCAACCTAAATACTAGTCCTCTGTCAAACAACTGGCAGAATAGCAGCCTTCACTGCATGGTCTTTTTCATCCAAACAAGAAACTCTGAATTCTAAAAATACCCTTGTAACCCTGTCAGCCCTGCTTAACCTCCATTAGAGACTTGAATTTGGCTGTCTGTCTTCTCTGAAGTCTAAAAGCTGTTGCTTGGCTGTCATAAACTGAGATGGCTTATGGTCATGGCTATTGCAGTGGATAAAGGCTGGAGCTGAGAGGTGAGGGGAATTAGAAAAACCATGCCAGTGCTCTTTGTGTGCTGTTCTCTACAGTGAAGATGGAGTCTGAGCTTTTCCATACGTTGCCAATCTGTCAATTTTCATCTGTGTGTTCTCAAAACTTTTAAGAAGGATGATTAAAAAAAAATCAGTTGCAGTTCTTCAAAACATCAGGTTATTATTGAAAATATGCAGTTATAATTCCCCTCTATTTTTTAGAATAGCATGTTCAAATTATCTAATGTTTTTGAAGGAAAAGAATGTCATGAAAAGCAGATAGTAACTTACTGAAAAGTGCAACAGCAATAAAGAATTTAAGTAATTTTTGTGAATTCAGGTAAAACGGGTTCTATTTACATGCATTCTCTTTGAAATTCAAATGTGAAAAATCACAGGAAATCAGGGGTATATTTTGGAACATATTTGGTACACTAGAGAAGAGAGAATAAAATCCTCTCTGAGGTAAATGATTGCTAAAATATTTACCAGAGAGAAAAGTATAAAGGCAAATAAACACACCACCCCCCTCCCCACCCTGGCTCCTCTTCCTCTTGATATCTTTTATTTTTTTAAAGGCATTAAAATATAAATTATATGGGTAAAAGAAATAACTCTCAACGTTTTAAATTTGGTTTGTAGCTGTAACATAAAGGTACAAGGAATGAAAAAAAATTCTCGAATGCATGATTTTAGGATATTTCAGAAATTGCACTGAAAAATAATGGGAAAACACTTAACCTTCTTCTTGGTGTACAAGAAGAAATTTCTTGTTTCATTTCCCCCTTTTGTATTAGCAATAGGGTGGCAGCAGGACCGGGGCAGTGATTGCCCCCCTGTGCTGGACACTGGTGAGGTCACACCTCAAATCCTGTGTTCAGTTTGGGGCCCCTCATCCCAAGAAGGGCATTGAGGTGCTGCAGAATGTCCAGAGAAGGGCAACAGTGCTGGGGAAGGGTCTGGAACACAATTCTGATGAGGAGCAGCTGAGGGGGCTGGTGGGACTCAGCCTGAAGAAAAGGAGGCTCACAGGAACCCTTATCTCTCTCTACAACTCCCTGAGAGAAAGGTGGAGCCAGGTGGGGAGCAGTTTCTTCTCCCAAGGGTCAATAGGTAGGACAAGATAGGACAAGAGGAAATGGCCTTAAAATGCACCAGGGGAAGTTTAGATTGGGAATTAGGAACAATTTATTCAATCAAGTGGTTTTCAAGTACTGGAACAAGCTACCTAGAAAAGAGGTTGTGTGGCATTTGCACTCTCTGAAAAATCCCTTTGCCCAGGATTTTTCTCCTGGGAAGTTGAGAAGCCTCAGAGAAAAAGGAAAACAATAATTATCTCATTTGTTTCTCCACAGTTTTGCTCCTCTGGAATGTGTTTGGAGATTGTGGTTGTTTCATTGGTTTCTGCTGTAAGTTGTTTTGACTCAGTGGCCAATTGGGGCCAAGCTGTGTGGGGACTCTGGAAAGAGTCACGAGTTTTCATTATGATCTTTTTAGCCTTCTGTAGGTATCCTTTCTGTATTCCTTAGTATAGTTTAGTATAGTATTCTTTAATATAATATAGTATCATAAAATAATAAATTAGCCTCCTGAGAACATGGAGTCAGATTCACCATTCCTTCCTTCGTCTGGGGCAATGCAAATACAATAAGGTTGAGTCAATGTTCCTGGAGGTAATTCAAGGGAGTGTAGATGATGAGTGAGGTGTAGTGTAGTGAGGGATGTTTAGTGGTGGGTCTGGCAGTGCTGGGTTAACAGGTCAACTCAGTGATCTTAAAGGTCGTTTACAACAATTCTATGATTCTTTAATTTTAACAGGAAATCTCTTTCACTCCTCACTACTCCGTCCTTGGGGAATTGAATGTCCTGTCTACATTCTCTTCATCTGGGAGAGAAGAGGGACATTAAACTTATTTTATTTTCCAAGTGGAATGTCCCACCTCTCACTTTCTCAAAAGCAAATGAAGTGCAAAGTTCTACCCGGCCATGTAGCTCAGTCTTTTTTCTATTTAAGTGAAGCACCCTGTTTGTTAATTTTGTTTCTTTAATTTCCTGTCTATCTTGAAACAAGGAAGCAAAGATTACAATCATTCTTCTTGTGTGCACGCTTGTTTTCTCTCTTAATGGTACACACAAGTATTTTTTGCAGTGCCATAGGAAAACGTGGTGCTTTGAAAGTTTTTTAAGTGAATGTTGCTCTCTCTGGTATGTTCTTCATATCTACACAATCACCACTTGAGACATATCCCCATGTACAATCCTACAGCTCTAGCAGTACTTATTCACCCAACTGAAGTGTTCACCAGGTGCCCCCCAGCTTTCCAAGCAGACTGTGGAGCCAGGTAATTCAAGATAAATCAAGAGAGTTAGTGGTCAGAAGACTTTCTGACTCAGGGACTCAGGGATTTCTTAGCTTTCAAATCTTTCTAATGCTGGAAAAAGAGATGGAGGAGGAAAGGTTTTGAGCCAGTTTTGACAATATTCTCGTCTCATGTAGGTATGAGGAAAAATAGTGTTTGCATTCCGGTGTGGGATTAGAACAAATTTGGTACCTCAAAAGTCCATTATGCAGATATAGCTCTGATCCAGTCCCCTGAGGAGCAGATAGAACAAAAAAATGCAACATCTGTCTTTGTTTTTAAAGCACATCTTATTTTGAAATAAATAAACGAATTCTCGTGGCCATTTCAGGTTTAGGAGCCAGAAAGAGTTATAGTCTAAGTAAAACCTAAATTAACAGTTCAGCAGTAGTATCCATGCTCCCATTTCAGATGTGGCTGCTTTCTTTTGCTATTATTTACATTGTCTGCACCTACTTTAAAACTGGATAGTTGATGAGAGCTGTATTAATCACTTTTACTTTTTTGAAGCTGTTCACTGGAGAATAGGAAATAAAAAATCTTCCAGGGTTATAGTGAGGGAAATATAACCTCTGTACTAAATGGCTATTCTGTTTTTGTTGTTTCCTCTTCTCCCAGCACATTAAAGTTGTGTTCTAAAAGCTCAGCAAAGCAAGGACTTATCTTCTAACAAAGAAACATTAAATGTATTGAAATACGGAGATGTGGCAGTTTGTCCTTGACACAGCTTTATATAAGAACTTTTTTAAATTATAAGCAGGAAAAACAATGCTTTATTGCACAGAATATAACACGGCATTTTATTTTGTCCCAAGAAAAAATTTCTTTCCTTTTATGAGACAGAACATATGCCATATTATGTATATTATTTTTAATATATCACTAATTATTAATTGTTCAAGTTTTCCTTTCATATATTTTTTAAATGTAACTTAAAATCAAAGTAATGTATAGAAGCTATTCTTATGCTAACATATAGTTATTATTGCAATTAATTACTTGTTACTTTTTAATGGTGCTGAAAACTTCCTTTTACTGTTAGCTTAAAAGTTCTTTTGTGGAGCATTTTGTCTTTCTACATACCTGTGCTATTTTTATAAAAATGTTCATTCTAAGACAGCTTTTTTTGTCTTGGTGTGTCTCAAGAATTCCATTTATGAGATGTTGCATTAAGATACAGAATTCCAATTCCACATATGGCATTAATCCAAATTAAATAATGCAGCTGAATGAAGCAGCTGGATAAATATAGTAATCTATATAATTGGAGATACTTTTAATAAAGATAAATTTTAAATGCAGCTATTGGAATTTGGAAATGGAATTAATGTACCTTAAGCACTGTAAATAGATGGAAAAATTCAGGAAGGTTATGCAAAGCTGGTCTTCATTTAAGAGTTTTTCGAAGACATTTTGCTGCTTCCAACATTACCATAAATATTACAGTAAATTTTCTCTTTTCACTTTGTAGGACATTGTAGATGTGTAAGTTTTGCATATAGTCACATGTTGGGAAAAAAACAGACCAAAACCAGCCGACCAAGAAACCCCAGCTTTAAGCTGTATTCATAAATGTCAGTCCATTAGATCAGATTGTTTTAAATTTTTTTCTTTGTGTTTATTCTCCACTCGTGATTGTTGTGCTGTGGCTCTGTGAAAACCAGGTGTGATGCTCATGCACAGAATCTCTGGTCACAATTTATTTAGGAACTAATTTTCAGATGGGGGAAATAAACTGAAACCATGAAAAAACAGAAAATTCCAAAACAATTTTGAAATGAGAATTTTGGACAGGGATTTCTGCTGTGAGGACGTTTTCTTGGATCATATGAAGGATAGTGAGTGGTTGTCATAGCAGACTGCTGCAATCTACTGACCCAGACCTAAAATTACTCTACTTTATTGACTTGAGATTCTATTTAAGTTATTGCCAAATATCATTTGTTTAAAGTGCCATTCAACATAAAATTTGATAGCACACACATTATTAGTAATAAAGACAAATACATGCGTGAGAGGAGGAAGACCAGGACACATGTGCTGTCTGTGGGTGATATGTGCTGGCAGATGTTCTAAGTGAAGTAAGCTTCAATTTAATTTTAACTGCAGTATGTGTTTGAAGACAACTAAAGGCATAACTCAGAAGAACAGCAATAAGCAACATTTATTATTATTATTATTATTATTATTATTATTATTATTATTATTATTATTGCTATTATTATTTTATTATTAATGATACCTCTTCAATACAGAAAAAGAACCAGAATGTGAGGTCTACATCTCGGTCAGGTTTTAGGTCACAGATTCCATCACTAATACTTTAATTAATGAAAATATGTTGATTTTCCTTTTCTTTCCTCCGAGTAGTAGGAAAATATTTTAAATATTTTGAAGATGATTTTTGATAATGTGTTGAGCTTCAAAATGATTTAAATCAACACCATGTGCAATCAGTGTGTAATCACTGATTGTTTTCATTGTTTTGTAGGAAAAATTCCATAAATTGATGCTTTGATACTATTTTCTAGTTCTTGTGACACCAAATGTACTGTGTAGATGCATTTCTTTGCAGGTGATATTTTACCAGTTGCAAAATGTTATTACCTGTCCCTGATCCAAATTATACACCCATTTCTTGAAAAAATTAATATTAGGTATTGATCTCCTTGTAGCACTGAATATAAAAATTTCATGAAATATTAAGGCATTAAGAAAGTCAAGTTAACATAAAATATAGAAAAGTTAATTTTAATAGACATAGTTTGGCTAAGAGAGTGATGGTGATCAATATCTTCCAGTAGAAATTCTCTTATTGCTATTTGCAAATAATTAATTGATTAATTATTAACCATGGATCCGACACAGCTTAACATTTGATGTAATTAGGGGACAGACTCAATGAACTCGTGCTGGAATGCTCATTAAAAGTTAATTGAACAATTTAAAGATTTAGATTGTCCTAGAATCTTGACTTGTTATCAGAAGCTTTCTATGCTGGACACTCGTGGCCTGCAGGGACATAGAGCAGATGAAAAGTATGGAATTTATAGCCCAGGGAAGAGTTATTTGTTACCAAAAAAACCCACCAAAAACAAAACAAAAACAAAACAAACAAAAAAATCCAACAGGAAGCAAACATATTTTTCTGTTTCTGGCACTGAGAGAATTTGGTGGTTGCCTATTCCACCTGTATTCCATAGTTACCACCAGTTACAGTGCAGCTCCTAAAACCACAAAGTGCATGGCATGACTCATCTGTGGAAATTTCATTTGATATCTGAGATCAATGGTGTATTTAATACATCTAGAACCAGAGATAATATCATTTTAATTAAAAATGCTAGCAGAATAATTACTTTTTTAAGCATATGGCCACAGATAAGGAAATTGAGTGACACTTAAATTGGGTTTGTAAGAAAATGAATTTGCATTAGAAAGTAGCTATTAGCCATTTCAGTGCCAGTGTGGGAGATCAAGGTTACAGATCTCTGCTCTGTAGGTTGAGAAACCTGGTTTATGGGAGCTGATATATTTGGGCTTTAAGGAAAATGAGGTCTCAGTGATTTTTCTCATCTCAGTTTCTGTTTAATTAGTGTCATCACTCGGAGAAGCACACGTTCCTTTTAGGAAATAGTGGACAAATGGCCCTTTCAAAAATCAGGGGAAAATATCACGGCTCTGTAATTAAAGCAAGTGGACAGTCAAGACTGGGGTTGAAGGGGCTATTTAGTTTAATTTCTGCTTTTTTTTTTAAATTGTGAAATATTAATCCAGTTAATGTTTCAGTATAGTAAGGTTTGAAGGGATATAAACTGAGGAAGAAAGCACAGAAAAGTCTTCCTGATGTTTCATTACCACCTTTCTGGTTCAAGATATCTTTTTTCCAAGTGAGAGCTGGAATCTTAGTAGCCTTAAAAATTATTTTGGTTAAGTTTTGCTACACCAAAAAAACCCAAACGTTTATGTTATTAATTTATCTATCAGTTTATGTCTAATACTTCAAAGCAAGATTATAAAGATAAATTCTTATGAGGGCACCAGATATAATATGGACGTTACTTTACAAAAGTAACAACTTTTATTAATTTCTACTTTCAGCAATTCCTTTTAAATATTTAACTTGCCAAAAATAATAAGGAAGTGGGAGCTGAAAGTGTTTGCCCTCTACCCAAAATGCTTTTCTTGATAGATTTCCTTAGCAGGGAATTATTTAAAAGTCTGAATTATCCTGAATATCACATTCTTTTCTGGCCTCACTTTAGTTCACATCTCATTGTTGTATATTGAGCTGTATCTTGTACCCTTTGTCAAGGGGAAATAGTGCTGCCATTGTTCATTTTCAAAAAAAATCCCCAAAACAGCCCCAGAAAAAACAACAGTGACAACAAACAGACAAAATAATAACTGCAAGCCTCTCCCCAAAAATAACACCCCTCTCAAAAAAAGCCCTGAAACAGAAACAAGTCTATGACAAAACCATCTTTTAAAAGGAAGGAAAATACCCAAGTTCTATGTACGGGTGAAGAGTACTTTAGCAAAAGTTGTTTTTTGGATATTATCCAGCCTCTGACCTGCTCATTTCATTGGACTTTACTGAGAAACATTTCTACCTGCAAGATTCTTCAAATCTTGTATGACAGCTGAACATCCTGGCTGGAAGACAAGATGTCAGGAGACAGATATGAATATTAAAATATTCCATCTTTTTTTTTCTTTTTTTTGGTGGAAATTGTAGCAGTGGCATGTTAAGCTCCAAGTTCTTTAGCTAGAAGGTTCTTCTCAGAGAATTGTGAATGCTATGCTCAAATGAAAACCAAAATAATGCATAACAAAGAGGATCCTTCTCATTGCAGAAAGGAAGTAATTGAGCTGAGATGCTGGACAAAAGTAAGGAATATTCTGTTTTAAAACTACATGTCTTGTGACAATTGGACCTACCTAGAATGTTACCATAAATCTGTGTTACCCAAACGATGCTCCTAAAATGCTGTTTGATTGGCTCATGTTAAGAATGTGTCTGAGCAGATGTAACAATTTTAATGTCAAGTTTAAATTCCTGCACCTGTTATGTTTTCCCTGACTACTACATAGAAAAACAAGAAAAGATACTTTATGCTTGTAGTTAATTGCATATTGCTTCTTAGAAATCTTAGAAACAAGTTATTCTGTGAATAAAATTATGGGGGGTTTTGTGAATAAGAAGAAAAGAGTTTTTGGGGTTTTTTTAAGATTTTAAGAAGAAAATTTTAAATAAAATTTTATTAATAAAATATTTATTATTAAGTGTTTCCCTAAAGTAACTGGTGAAAATTACCATAAATATTTTAAAGCTCGTGAAAAGTTTTTAACTAAATTTTTGTCTTTTTAGGTTCTTACATTTTGCTCAGATTTGCTTTGCATATTCCTCCATAGATATCCCTAAACGTTTGTTTTCTTGGAGCTGGCTTTCTCTAAAGAGTAATAACACTCCTGGTGCCACCCCAATAAGCCTCTGCATTTTTCTACTTCTTACACAGCAAATTTACATTTTGTTTCCTATCAAACAGAAAATTAATTATGTGGAGTGTTAGTCAATAAAATATGTGGTATGTTGCTAGCCCATGAGTGTTCTGCATTTCTTCTTGGCTATGTTTTTGCCTTGTCTCTGCAAAGTTTCCTTCTATCCAGCTGACACCTAGCCTACCCAGTGCCACAGTGTTGTTCCATTACAGATGCAGAATTTACCATTGCCTTACTTCACTGAATTTGTTTGGGTTCCTGTCAAACCCTTGCTTCAGTCTTTCAAGGCCCCAAAATGTAGCCTTGCCTTTCTACACCCTGATTTGGTGCTGTCACCAGGAGAATGTGCTCTGGGTATTTCTAGCAACTAAGCATGCTTTGTGTCTTAAATTGGATGCTTTGTTTTCTTTTAGTGCAAGAACTTGAAAATTCTTTTACCTAATTGGTATAATTCTAATGAGTAACTACAGAAAAAAAATCCCAAACATGTAATGAGATTTCTCATTAGAGGATCTCCCTTGAAATGTTTCCCTTTGAGAAAGAGGGTTTCCTTTGCAGAGCACACATGGGAGTTTATCTCAGGTTACTGAAGTGATCAAACACTTCAGATCCTCCTCGTGCAAGCTCAGATTTTGTACTGATGGCAAAATATCTCAACTCAGCACAAAAGTATTAAAACAAGTTTAAAATCATGGTCACTATGCATCACAGACCATGACATGAATGTTTAGAGCTGCTGCTGTAATGCATGTCTGAAGCATCCTTCTGAACTGACAAAGACAAGATGAGCCCAGCATTGCAGTAAACACAGGTTCAGTCACTTAGGATAGAAATGATGATAAATCCAGCAGCATACCAAAAAACATGCAATGAGCATTCCTTTTTTGCCTGGACAAAACAGCATTTGATGACAAGTGGAAGGTTTTAAATTTCCCTTTAGAAAAGATTTCACTTCTCTTTTGATTGGATTATTCACTCACATTTCACAGAGTACAAGCTCAGCACTCTTCTGCACAATCATGCTGTATAATGATTTTTACTTAAATGGGAAAAATAATAGATGGTCTAAGCCCTAAGTGCTGTTTTTTGTTAGCATTGCTATCCTTTTACATATTTTTATCATAGAGGGAAGGATGCAGTTGTGGTAGAAAGCTCTATCCAAGCATCCCTTTGTTCTTAAAATGGTGCTAGCCATGCCAAAGTTGTGGGTTTGATCCCTGTATGAGCCATTCACTTAGGAGGTAGACTAGGTGGTCCTTTGTGGGTCCCTTCCAACCCAGAATATTCTGTGATTCTTACATTTGTCCATCCCCACGGTCACCTGTCACTGCCATATTTTCTGAAAAATCCCTTTGCCAGGATTTCTTCTCCTGGGAAGCTGAGAAGCCTCGGAGAAAAATGAAAACAATAATTATCTGATTGCTTCTCCTGTGTTTTGCTGCTTTGGAATGTGGTTTGGACATTGTTTACCAACTGGCCACTGTTTGATTGGTTTCATGTGCATTGTTTTAACTTAATGATCAATCACTGTCCAGTTGTGTCAGGACTCTGGAGTTTTTAGTTAGTATCACAAGTTTTTAGTTAGTATCTTGTTAAGCCTTTTGTAAGAATCCTTTCTCTCTTCTTTAGTATAGTTTAGTATAGCATTCTATAATATAATAAAATATAATATTATAAATAGTAAATTAGCCTTCTAAGAACATGGAGTCAGATTCTCAGTTCCTTCTTCATCATGGGGACCCCAGTAAATACCACACTTGCCCACTTTCTGTTTCTTCCTTTTCAGTTGCAAAGACATTCTACCCTTCGGAGTCCTGTGTTGCACCATGAAATTATGGCTGAATGCTAGCAAACACCCCAAAATAACCATTTCTCAATTGAATTAGTCAGTGTTGCAAATTGCCTGTGTACAATAAAAGAGAGTTGACATTTATATGTGAGGAAGATTTAGTTTTCTTTTGGAGGAAGGAGGAATACCTGTGTAATAAACTTGTTGTTCTAACAGTGTTCCTTCTTTTTTAATCTCCTTCTTGTAGAAAGATCCATCTATATTAATTTTTCTTAGCTGAAAGTGCACCTTTGTCAATAGAAATGTATTTTTTAAATCACATCACTATAGAAATGGCTGTAAAGCATTATTGAGTGAGCAATTTTTTTAAAATTTTTCTACTTAGAAATAATTTTAGCAGAGTAAATTAGAAGTTTGGATATTGATTTTTATATTTGCTGCTAATATTTTTAAGTCTAAAAGAGCGTAGGATTTTAAGGTATAAAGTAGCTTAAAATGAATAAACAAAGAATTGCTACTTCATTTCCATAGCAAATGCAGTGACAATTATAAACAACATTTTTTAGACAAAAACCAGAGCTCTAAATTATGATGGTGCTATAAAACTGAGTTTTATAGCTCAAGCATGAGGCCAAATATTGGAAATCTATTCAGAACTATTCTTTTTTCTGAAAGCTGTGAATTTGACTTTATTGTTTGAATTGCAGTTTTCTAAGCCCAAAATGAATAAGGACATAGATATCTACATGAGTTGAAAACAACTTTTTCCTTTTTTTTATTCCTGGAGTATTTAATAATAATCACAGGTAAAGAGAGCTTTTAATAGCAGTCTAGAAAAGACACAAGGTAAAATATGACTGGAAATAAAAGAGTAATTAATATCAACTATCAGTTACTGCAGATTTTCTGAAGCCTAAAATAAGGCTCTCTGTGTAGGTGGTTTATTGACTAGAAAGAGGACAAGCTTCCCAAACTCTGATTCTTAAAGGTTTATATTTAGCTGATTGAAGCCAGTGAGCTGAAGCTCAAATGGTCTTCTTCTGTAAAAGATGCCCAACCTGGTGAGTGTTTGTAGCAGCTGTAGGCTTCCAAGACAGAGTGTACATCAGGCACAGGGTAGATAAGAAAATCTCAAGTTCGTTTCATGGTATGTTCCAAATAGTTTTGTTTCCTTTCCTTCCCTTCCAGATGAAAAAAAGAATTTTCTGATTTCATATTTCCAGATGAAAGAGAATTTTCAACAGAAGGTAAATCAACTGTAGTATGTTTCTTTTCAATGGAAACAACAAATTGAGACATGTAAGAAGTTGTTTTTTTTTTTTTTAATTGAAACAGGAATTAGGGAACTGACTGATAAAGTTTCCAAGAATAAAGATCAACCATCCTACTCTTCTTTTTCAAAGTGACATTAACCCATTGATTACTCTGTCCTCTGCAAAGGCCTAGCCTCTTATGAGTGATGATTACTTCTATGGGAAAGATGGATTTTTTTAAGCCTAAAAAAAAAAAAAAAAACAAACCAGAAAAAAATCTGTGTTTTTCATTGACAATTGATGCTGTATTTATTTTCCTATCATAACTGATGCGCAGTTTTGCCCAGACATGGAATCTCTGAGATAGAAGTTAGGTTTTAAAGGGCAGAAGCAAGAAGAAAAGACAGATCATGTCCACCAGACACCTTTCAAGCTTCTCTTAACCTCAGGTTATAAGTGGAGTAAATCTGGAATTACAGAGTAAAGGGGGGAGGGGAAATATGGCACTTTTTCATACAACAAAAGATATGGTGGCTATAGTCCTCTCACCTCCCTTAGAAATATTTGTGGGAAAAATTTTTGTGATTTACCCCTCTTTTTAACTTTTTTCAGCAGTAAATTGGCATAATTTTAACACCATGTCTTCTCTAATTCAGCACAAACTGTGATTCTTTGTTCTGTAGACAGTCCCTTACATGTGAAATTTACTTTAGCTTTATTATCATATATTTATTTAATACTTATCAGCTTTATTTTCTGGTCAATAATACATGTATTCATTGGATTTCTAAAAAAAAATCTAACTGAACATTAAAATAACAGAATTTTTAATGGTGCTTTTGTAATATTTACAAAACTCTATCAAAATAATTGCTTCTGATCTTCTCGTTTGAATTTTCTGTCCTTCAAATAGTAACTATAGTCATTTAAACTTCTTATATATTCTCTCTGAAAAGCTTCACACAATTTATTTCATAATTCTAATAAAAAAATTAGATCAAGGCAATACTTGGAATTTCACTAATGTGCAATCATATTCACTGCCCAGAGCAACCATTTTGCAGTTCTTTACACTGGGGAAAATATCTAATCATTAGTTTCTTTAGCTAATTCAGAGACATTCAGCATTTTGTAAAATATAACTATTAAGTAGGTTAAGAATTCTCTCATTAAAATATCCACTGTTTCTTTCATACATTAGACTTTTAAAAGAAAGATGCTAGCTTTATATATCCAGAGCTTTTTTCAGCCACTGTCACCTCTTTCATTTCAACAGTTATCATCTGACCAATGCTCTTTGTGATTTAGTTGAGTTTTGAGTCAGAGGTTATAGCTGAATTTAATGACCTTGGATTAAATACCATGTTTAAAGATTCAGATGTCTTATTGTTTTAATAAAAACTTTGGCAGATATTCTCCCTTTGCTGTATCCCAGCAGATATATTCCCCAGTTGTCACCACAAGTGAGTGAAGAGTTTAATAGTTCTAGGAGAACTTAGTGTAGAAGGCTGTGAAATCCTTTATCATTTCATGAATTTGTCATTAGACATAGGTGCATAATGGCAGCTGTGCAACCTGTTGCCTTTATCAGGGTTTCTTGCATTGCAGAAAATTGTGTAAAGTTCTCAGTTTATTGATTTGTTTTGCAATTAAGTGGGTAGACCAGGTTGAAGGCAAGCCTTCAATGTGGTTTTGGTTTTTTGGAGATTTTTTTCCATAATTCTTTAACTTCTCTTCAAAGCACTATTTTGCTCTCCTGGATTTTTTCTTGATCTTTCTTTTGGTCCTCAGTGTAGCATTTCTGCCTGGTCTGGAAAATACCAAAAACTGTTATCAGTAATAGCAGGGGGTCAAAGGTCTTTGTGGGCTCATGTAAGTGTTTTTATTACAATTTTATTAGTGAAATAGTTAACACTTTCCATCTCAAGAAATTGTATTTCACTGTTGGTGATGACAGAAATGAAACACTTCTCTTGCTGACAGAATGTGGCTTTGTGTACTTTGTATGTGGTCCATCAAATTGGAGTTTTTCTTTTTTTGACTTGCAGTCAAACGCTACTAATTTTTTATAATCTCTCACAGTGCTGTTGGACAGTATAAAATTACAGGCAAGAGTCAGCCTTCTCACATTGTTTTGTGTCTCAGACATAATGAATAAGATTTTTAGTGATTATGTGAATTTCTAAAAGATCAGTTTTACTGTGTTACTGATCGTACTCGTAAAATGCAGCTATTCTTATCTTTTGACTTCACTTGACTGCTGAATCTGTAGGTTTTACTGGAACCATAGAATAGTTTGGCTTGGAAGGGAGCTTTCAACCTAGTCCAGTCCAACTACCCCTGAACTGAGTAGGGACAACTAGGTCAGGTTGATGAAAGCCCCATCTAGTGTGACCATGAATGTTTCTAAGGACTGGGCATCTACCAACTCTCAGGGCAATCCATTCTAGTGTTTTGCTAACCTCATTAGAAAAAAATTCCTTCTTATATCTGATTTCAATCTACCCCCTTTAAATTATAACCCTTTACCCTTTGTCCTATCGCTGTTCATTCAATTGTGGGGTTTTTTTTAATGCAATGTAATTTAGTTATTTATTTTATTCTATTTTATTTTATTTTCCAAGAGAGTCTGCAATTTGAAGAAATAATGTGAGCCTCAGCTACTGCATAACTACTCAGATTTAATGTAGTTTTATTGTTTTGGGAAAAGGGAGAAGCTGTATAGGTGTGGCTGATCATATATCTTGGCAATTCCCATATCAATCATAAACAGATAGAACAGCCTTCCATACAAACATATTTTTAAAAAAGTTTTTAAAATATCAGAGAGGAATAGTGGAAGCACCATTCTCTTAGTGAGACTGCTTGTCATGCCTGTTTAGGGATCTTGGAGTGCTGCCTGGAGACTTAGGATGTCAATGTGCTAAAAGGACCCAATACAAACCCCATTAATGTCAGTAGAACAATCTCCACAGAATTACATGAACTTTAAATCAGGATAAGCAAGTGCTCCTGTCAGTACTTTATCTGAGTCATGTGCTGGCTCACAAAGGTGAGAAGAGGTTTGCAAGCTAGAATAAAACACTTCCAGGTCCCAGCAGTAAATATCAATAGGTATGATGTGATGGCCCAAAAAGGCACTGGGCTTTGTTTTGGATTGTCATTACTTAACAATATGAACTGCTGACTTCTAGCAGACATGCAGAAGAAAATTATGTGGACAGAAACACCCCTGTTTATCAAAATAAAGTAACTTGCAGTTACTTTAACTCTGGAGTTCCAAAAACTCTGCTCCCTCTCTAGCAGCTTTATCATTTTCCTACATTGACAAACTTTCCTATATAAGAATTTAGTCCTGTTCTATAGCTGAGGCAGATTTTAATAATTCTTTTTCACGGTACAAATTTGAATGGTGCAATGACCTCTTGTCTGCCAGCAAAACCCACATTTTTCTTGGAAGGAGATAAAAATACACTTGAACAGAGGGTGGAAACTGCAGCTTGACAGATTGCCATTAGTAGTGCAGAAAGGACATGTATCTACTCTGACTTGGAGCCAGCCTTTCCTCTAGTCTTTTTGTTATCTAGATGTTAGCATAGGCTTTGGAATCTTGAATGTAGACCTTAGATACAACTGGGAAACTTTGCTTTCACAGCAGCTGTCAAGCAACAGGACCTCATCAATGTCTATAAATATCTGAAGGATGAGTGTCAAGAGGATGGACCAGGCTCTTTCCCATGATGCCCAGCAATACAACAAGGGAAAATGGGGAGAAACTGAGGCACATGAAGTTCCACCTGAACATGAGGAAGAGCTTTCCTGTGCAGCAACAGAGCACTGGAACAGACCACCCAGAGAGGGTGTGGAGTCTCCCCCACTGGAGATATTCCAAAACCATCTGGACGCAATCCTGTTCCATTGTACCTCATTTACCCTACCTGAGCAGGCAGGTGGGACCAGATGATCCACTGTGGTTCCTTTCAACCTGATTAATTCTGTGACTCTTGAATTCTGCAACAGGAGCTGTAGTCAGAAAGCAAGTCCCATCAAATATGTTCTTCAGTACAGGGTGTAAGGTAAGAGGAGGAAGGGTCATGTGAAACAGTGCATAAATTTGATTTTTTGATAGATTTAGTGCTAGAATTCTTTTGTTGTATTGAAGACTGGAAGTTTATTGACAGTTTAGCCTACAATCTTTCTTTTTTTTCCAAACAACTTCTGAAAATTGAAATCTTGAACAGATGAGATAAATGTCCTTAGCAGAATCTCAGTGACTATATAAAATACAATTTTAAGATGCTCACAAACCAGAATATTATTGTCTTCAGAAGATCTCTGAAACTGAATTAATACTTACAATGTAATCTAATACAAGAGAGGTACATAACTGGCTCAGTTTTAAGACTAATTGCACATCACGTTGTATTGTCAGATCTGCCAGTGTCCGACATGTTTGTGCATTATTACAGACAAAAAATGTACTGCCAAAGAATGAATAATGTACCTTATAATGGCATACATAATTAGGTTTGTGTGCTTACAGGAGATCAGAACACTTTTCAACATCAAAAAGATTAATTCAAGAGCTATACTGTACAGTGAGATCACTAACAACTCTGGAATAAATTTCCTCCTCTTCTTATTTAGAGTGAGATGTGAAATTGAAGAATGGCTGCTGGGTAATAATGGCTGATATATTCTGTGTCCCTGGTGAACTCTACTGTCCCCAGGTGAGGTGAAGATCCATTCTCTTTTGTTGCAAATGTTCCATTTTGGAGAGATCCTTCTTTATACAGTGGGCCGAAGGAGAAGTATATTTAGATTGAAACAAATCCCAAAGAGATCTGATTATGACTGGTCAATGTGCTTCTAATAAATATACCCAGTCTTAAGATATGTAGAAAAATCTCACAACAAACAAACAAACCAATAAACCCCAGCCAATCAAAACTAAATTCCTAAAAACAAACCAAATCTCATCACAAGCCAACTAACCAACTAACAAAAAAGCCCAACTGATAGTAAAAAAAAAGAAAAAAAACCAAAAAAACCCAAAAAAACCCAAAAAAACAGGAAGGATTTTCCTTAAGTGCCAAGTTAAATTATCTGCTACTGTTAGTTACTCATGATCTAATCTTGTTCATATACTCATATTCCCCTTCATTAGAGCTAGTCTGTGTCTGCAGGGGCTTTTATTCCTGCTTTTAGGTGCTGCTTCACACCTTCATTTTCTCATGGTTAAAAATAATCTTCTAATTTACAGTGCAATTTTCAGACCAAATTACATACCTTTGTTCTAGCACTGATATTGTCTTTTAGCTTTAATAGCTTGTCCCTCTCCCTTGTGTTTGCTCCCAGAGGTACTTACAGAGAACAATCATCTACCCTCTTATCTTATGTTTTGCTAGGCTAAACAAGCCAAGCTCTTTCAGTCCGCTCATGTAAGATAGGCTTTGCTGTCTCTGCACTAATTGTCGTTCAGAAAAATTTATCAGAAGGCACACTTACTGAAAAATAAAAGTTTCAGTGTAAGCTGCAGAGCATACAGAAAGCCTTCCACATTTGTTTCAAATCTAAGCCTGAAGTTTTCATAAGAAGCTGGTTTAAAACTACAACTAATTAAACATGTAAATTGAAATTACAGGCAATCTAGGTTCAGTAATAATGATGCTACCTTATATAAAGAAATTTCTAGAAAATTATACTAGTCCAATTTACTGTGCAGCACAAGTTCCATGCCAGGATGGTGCTGCCTCTAAACACAGATCCATAGAGGAGCCCACACTGTCCCAAGGTTACTTTTGGGGGATCATGCTCTATGGAGGGACTTATAATGGTGCACCAAGAATAAAACAGTGAAGGAAAAAGCATGAAGCAGGGAGTCACAGAAGTAAAACTATGACATAGGCAGAGCCAGAAGTAGAAACCTACATCTTAAAAGTCTACTTCTGAAGTATGCTAAGGATGCAAACCACTGCATACAACCACATTCTTACCTCAGCCTCCTGTACCTCCAGAAGACTAATCAAAGGGATTGGGAGAAAGTCTGTGTAATCCTCATCAAAAACAAGAGAATCTGAGTCCAGAAAGCAGAAAGAGCAGTTATTGAGCAGAAGTTGAGCATTCAAAATGGAAAAGAAAGATGTTTCCCTTGTGTTGGTATAATTATTTTTTGTCTTTTTTTTCTTCCTACACAGAGGCTGCATAAATAATTAAAAATTCTTTTAATGGATCATTAAGGAAATAAATTTAAATTCACTGTGTTAAGGCTTCTTTGTCTGTCTAGTATTTTATTTGCAGGGAATGCCCCGACGAAGGAAGGAATGATGCATCTAACTCCATGTTCTCAGAAGGCTAATTTATTACTTTATAATACTATATTATATTAAAGAATACTATACTAAACTATATTAAAGAATACAGAAAGCATACTTAATAAATGCCAAAAAGATACTAATGAAAAGTCGTGACTCATTCCAGAGGTTCAACACAGCTTGGCCATGATTGGCCAATGAGCCAAAACAACTCACACCAGAATCCAATGAAAAAATCACCTGTGGGTAAACAATCTCCAAACACATTCCAAAAGAGCAAAACATAGGAGAAGCAAATGAGATAAGAATTGCTTTCCTTTTCTCTGAGACTTCTCAGCTTCCCAGGAGAAAAATCCTGGGCAAAGGAATTTTTTCAGAGAATGTGAATGCCACAGTCTAGGAATCCAGCAACTATTGAGGATGGTACTTGGGTTAAAATTCCTAATTTAAACACAAAAGTATTATATTTAGAACCTCATTATCTAAGTTCAACCATCATCCTTCAGTGGCCTTAAATCAGTCGCCATCCAAGTTTCCTGCAGTGTGTAAACTCCTGGCTTCTGAAAGGCATGTCCATGAGGACCTGGATTCAGACAGATTCACCTCCATGTAGGAGGCTCAGCAGCTTTAGCAGTCAAAAAGAATATAAAAGCAGAATTCAGTTCTCTCCTCTGAATGAAGTTCAAAGAAAATCTGAACTGGTTTCATTAATTTGGTAATTAATCTCCTTAATGCTCTGCCCCTGAATGCCTTATCCTAGTTTAGCCAACGAAGAGAAATATGTGTTTCTGGATTACACACCATCCAGACTATTGAAACTCTTTCTGTAATAAAGCTCTTTGTTTTTATTTGCTTATATTGAGAGTGGTGATGTGGGCAGAGCCAGAAGTATACCTACATCTTAAAAGTCTTCTGAAGTATGCTAAGGATACAAGCTGGTGTAATACAACCATATGATTAAGCTTTTGCAGAACTTTGTCATGGCTCTGACTAGTAGTCCTGTATTTTTGAAGTGTTTTTCCTGATTGAGAGTAGATTTAGGTTAGATTTTGGAAAGAAATTCTTCCCTGTGAGGGTGGTGAGGCACAGGTACAGGTTGCCCAGAGCAGCTGTGGCTGCCCCATATCTGGGAGTGTTCAAGGCCAGGTTGGTTGAAGCTCTGGGCAATCTGGTCCAGTGGAAAATGTCCCTGCCCACAGCTGGGGTTTGGAATTAGATGGTTTTTAAGGCCCCTTTTCTTCCCAAACCACTCTGTGTTTCAGTGATTTCAAGGGTTTTGTACCCTTAAATCTGTTCTTGGTGACATTTTAAATCCATCAGTATCTGTATATAATCTTTATTTTACTGTTTTTACATATACTACTGTTCTACCAACTCTCCAAGTTTTATCATTTCTTACACTATTTGATTATATGTTTCAATTTAGTGCCAAAAACCGGCAGAGATGAAACAAGCAGTCATGATAATTTATTGTAACTGAGGATCTCAGGATCTCAAAGCCCAGCTTATTGAGCCATGTGTTATTATGCAAGAATATTTTTTTATTGCTATCATGCTTTTATAGCTATCAGTTATGTTACTCATACAGAAAACCTTTTTTCTTTATTTTTCTTTTTCTTTAAATTCTAATGAAATCAGCTTACTAACAAAATGTAATCAAGGGTCCAAATTATGTATCTGATTTTAGAAAGTGCTTATACCATTACTATAGTATGAAAGGGGTTTAGTCACATCCCAGCTAAATCATAGTTTTGCTACAGTGTTTATAATTTGTTATGCATATGCAGATTGACACTCACACACATACACACACATATATATAGCTTTTACCAAAAATAGATGAGTAGAAAGTAAAATAACATTTTCTTCTAATAGTACTTTTCTGTTGGATAAGTCACTCATTTTGTGTAGCTAAATGGGAGAACTTCTGGACTAATGAAGAAATTTTCCTTACTTTGATAAAATACATGTGGATGCCTCTAAACTTTTAATTGATTTAATGTCCTACAATGTATTTTATTAAAGGCCTGGAGATATTAGGCCTTAATGACATATATATCTCAAAAAATTGAATTATAGAATATATCTGTATAAATATTTGGTTTCATTTCCAATACCTATCAGCTCTTAGCTCTTAGAGCAGGTTAGGCTCCTTAATTGTCTGCAGACTTGTATTTCTGCTTATCAATAAACACAAAGACAGGGATAGAACAAGGCAACAAATGGAAGAGCAATCAATGAAAACGAGATAAGGAAAAAAAAATCTTTAAAATTCTCAAACCCCCTTAAACAGTCATGATTTCATTAAAAAAAATAATCAAGTCTAGGCACCTGTCATCTGAATACTATCTGTAAGAAACAAGCAAAGAAACAGAAAGCCAGCCAAAAAACAATTACTATGATGTTCTAAGCAAAATTGTAGGCTAAATATTGATTATAAACTTCTATTTAAGCCATTGTGTGAAACCTAGCTTGTGTTCAGTGTTGTCAATATTTATTTGTTCAGAGGGCAGGCTCTGTGCTAGGGTTAAAGCATCATTCTACTCTGATAATGAACTGGAAAAATAAAGTTATTGAGGAAAAGGTAAAAAGGTAAGAGATAAATTTTATTCTTTTTCTAGAATAACTTATCCTGATACTCCCTAAAAAATTTCTTGGAATTAGAGAATCGTACAATGGTTGATGAGAAGTTCAGCATGACCTGGTAATGTGAGCTTGGAGCCCAGAGCCCCCCATGTGCTGGGCTCATCCAGAGCCCCGTGGGCAGCAGGGCAGGGAGGGGATTCTGCCCCTCTGCCCCCTCTGCTGAGACCCCACCTGCAGGGCTGCATCAGCTCTGGGGTGTCCCAATTCATGAAGGACCTGCTGGACCTGCTGGAACAAGCCCAGAGGAGGCCATGAAGATACTCAGATGGCTGGAGAACCTCTCCTGTGAGGAAAGGCTGAGACACTTGGGATTGTTCAGCCTGGAGAAGAGAAGGATAGAGGAAGTCCTTACAGTCCTTACAGCCTTCTGTCAGACAATACTTTTTTCTTGATTCAGAGATGGGGTAACTGAGAGGTGTATTAAAAACTTCTATTTTATTTTTAGTCTCATGAGAAGGGTGAGACAATATAGGTGTTATAATTCACACTATCACAATCAGAAGCCAATTATCTCCTAATTACAATGCATTGTAAGTGTTTCTTGGCCTATCAGCTTTTTGCCACACCATGCTGTAGATGTCTTAAAGCCAATAATCTAAAACTACCCCTTGTGGGTCCTACTACAATGCATCTTTCATAGTTCTCTTCCTCCAAAGTATCTAGTCTTATTTGCAAGGCCATCCTTTGAAACTTGTTTCTAGCTCCATTTCTCTCTCAATAATGTCTGTCCTATTACATGTCATTTCCAAGTCAGCATTTCTTATCTCAGGGTTTGCATACAGATTCATTTTGTGTGTAGGCCTTCTGTCAGGCTTTGAGAATTCTCTACAAATCCATTTCCCACATTTCCCCCTCTCTCTTAGATAGAAAAAAAACTTTGATGGTGACCACAAGAGAGTTGGAGAGGTACTTTTTACAAGGATGTGGAATGACTGGACAAGGGGGTATGTCTTCAAACTGAAATAGAGTAAGTTCAGATTTAATATAGGGAATAAATTATTTACTGTAAGGGTGATGAGGCACTGGAACAGGTTGCCCAGAGAAGCTGTGGGTGTCCCATCCAGGGAAGTGTTCAAGGCCAGGAATTCTGGGATTCTGTGACTGGAAACAAAGAGTTCTCAAGGATCGAGTCACTTTTGCCTGCCAAAGTGATCAATGGCCAATATCACTTGATTTTTTGTTTATTTGCTTTTAGTCCAGTGTTCACTTGAATTTAAGTCACTTGAAGTCACAGATCACTTGTCTACTTCAATAGTAAATGTAATACAGAATTGTCTTGATCCCAGAGAAACAAGGCATGTCACCACATAACTTTTCTCTCTTTTCCTTTGTGATGCTGTCAACAGTTAGTACATGAGGCAATCAGGTTATCCCCCTCACCACCATAGCCTTCTTTCTCAATGCTGAGACAAAGAGGAGGAGACAATATTGACTTTTCAACAGTTCAGCATCTTCTTTTATCACTGAACATGAAGAGTTTCCAGTCTGAAAAGAAGTCAGTATATTACCTTCTATGATGTTAAAACTATATAAATATGTATACAATAATTTATTTTGACTCTCGTCTTTGGATAGATGAAGAATCAGAATGGAAAAATGGGATAAGTCTGAATGAAAAGCTGAAAGACCAGTGAGGCTGCAACTGATTCATGCTCCCTTTTGACTGCAGCCATACTGACATCCCCTACCATGACAAAATGAAATTTAAGGTCTGCTTGCCTTACTAGAGTTACTTGTATTTTGTCACTACTGGTGATGACTGCTTGGTAATAAAGTTTCAGAGTTCATATCTTGAGAAAATTCATGTTCCTGTGCTTCCTTCTACTTGATTGTAACAGGCCTAGTCATTCAACCATCAATCTCATTAACTAGGCTATCCTTATGGATAAAAAATTGAGGAGGACCAAGATATTATTTAATCTTGAATAAACTCTTGTTATTATTGATAAAATCCACTGGAAAACACAAAGAAAAATATTTTTGTAGAAAACATGGACATTATAAAAAAATGCAAATATGCTTAAAAATTGCTTTTAACCTGCTCAGATACCTAGATATCTCATTATAAACAAGAATTAAAGAGACTGGAAACCATGTACTGTCTTATACTTTGCATGAGTCAGTATCAGTGGTGGGCACTTTGTATGATAAAGAATGTGCAGGAGACATCTTGATTGATCATCTTGTTACTTTTTTCATGAATAGAAGAAACACTAGCCTAAAACAGTTAATTTTTTTTCCAAAATATCTAAAAATTCTTCTACTGATTATCGATGTAGACATAATATGAGGACTTGAACCTTCCTGCTAAAGCAGACTGTAGAATTGTTTAGGATTTTCTGTTAAAATATTTATTCCTCTGTTAAAGGCATCACAATTTTGACAAAATTAGCTTTATTAATTAAAAAATATAAGGATATTTCACCTAAATTTTAAGACATCTTGAGCAAAATGCAGGTTGTTTTTTTCTTTATTTATTTTATTTTTTATTTTGATTGCTCAAATTGAAATCTGAAAATACTTTATAAACATGTTATAGCAAAAGAGAGATATTTTAGAGGCAGAAATTTATTTTATATTCATGTAATTTGTAGCTGGATGTAGTGAAATTCAACTAAAAAATTTAAGTTAAGCAAACTGAATCTTACAGGGTGGACTTGAAGTGAGAGTTGAAATCATTCAATAAGGTAGAAAGTGGAAAAGTGTGTGATAATTAATCTTAGATGATGCCATAAAAAATTAAATTCCAATAAAGTTTCAATGATAAATTGCAGTGGGAGATGCAAAATGAAATTCTTCATACACAGGATTTGACAAACCATGTTTGCTTTGCTTAATAATCAAAAGCCTTCATGAGATTGGAAACAATTTGGAAATGTCTAAAGGAGTCTAAAGGAGTACCAGAACTAGCTTTGCTGATGTAAAAGAATTTTTGTATGAAATGCTGCAAGAGGATCCTTTAGCAGCGAGCAAGGACTACCAGGAGACACAAATATTAATGGCAAAACATATATTTCTTGTGAGGGGACTAAATGCATGCAAGTGAAAAGATAGATAAAAAAAATAATGTAAATTAAAAAAAACATAATGAGAAACAACAAAATACTACACTCAAAACCCCACAAGAGATGTAGCAGGACATTTTTTATTTCTTTAAGTGTAATCCTATTCAGGAAATCTGTGAAAGCAAATCATGAGGAATTTTGATCAGTGTCAATAAACGGAACTGAAAAAGATAATTTTGAAGATTTTCAGCAAATCTAAGGTGGGACTAACTAAACCAACAAACAGGTCTTTTTCTAATGAAGCAGTTGTGGATGATGTAACTTCCAGGTTAGCTGGAAGTAGCAAACAGAAAAAGTTTGCACTATAAAATGTACTTATGCAGTTGTAGACTGAAAGATAATGATAATGACACAAGTTAGATTAAATGTTAATATATGTTAGATAAAAACGTCCTAGTCATCAGAATAAAAATTTATGAAAATTTAAAAGACAGTTTAATGCTTCCAAATATCTTCAACTAAATATGGATTATAGGAACCTAACTTTTCTCACCTTCTGCAAAGTAACATTTTAGTCAATGTATTAAGGAGAGAGAAATAAAGTGTTCTTATTAATTAAAAACTAATTGCAATACTGATTTCAGCTTTTTTTTTTTAATAGATCCCTCAATATCAGTTATACCTTGTTTTTTTTAAGAAAACCAAATGTCCTAAAAGATTAAACCCTCAAGGATAAAAGAAGAAGAATTACTTGAAAAATCAGAAGAATTGAGATCTGAAATAGAAACAAGATGGTACAACTATTCTTTAAAAAATAAAAAGTGTTGTTTTTCTTATATGACATAGAAGTTCAGTGTTTGCTGTGGTACAGAAGGTGTAGGAGGTGTTGCATTAAGTCCAAGAGTGAGTCAGGATGTGCTCTAGCACTTTTTCCAAAAATACTACCAGCAGTAGATTTAGAACCATGTTGCAAAGAAAAAGAAAAAAAAAAAAAAGAAGGCAGTGTGATGAATCAATGAATCACCCTTGCCAAAGACATGGAAAATACCTTTAACAGACATCAAAAGGGTGCATAGGCAGCAACAACACAAACAAAATAAAGATGTTCCTTTCTCTGAAAGTTGTGTTCCACCATTTTCCCAAATGTGTGTTAGGTGTCAATTAAATAAACTATGTCGTCCCTACTGTGCTTTGCACATGCCTATGAGTTTATGTATAAATAAATAAAGAATGTCTCTGAAACTTTTAATTGTTCTATCTTTCCAACCAAGTACTAAATACAGCCAGCTGTGTGCCTTTTTTCTCTGGTCTTGTTGTGTTAATGTGTTCATTTAACTGTATTTTAAAAAGATGGCAACTGAACAGCAAGAGAAGCTGGAGGGTGAGGGAGAGAAAAATACAGATTTTCTGGAAAATCCCTGGTGTAACTCATCCTTTTTGCTTGCCCTCCAGTCACCTGTTTGTTTGCTCCATCTCCTTTCATGTAGGGGTAGCACTCTGGTGGTGGTGATGGTGTGCCAGACAGCAAGGCTTTTTCCAGCATTTGTGGGATAAGAGTCTAATGACTGCAGTGCCTGCAGGACAGCCAGTAAGCTCGTTAGACACATATATATTCAACTCCCAATGAATAGGAAGGCACTGAAAATTGAATTAATCTGCATTGCTGCTTCTCATTTTAAAAGTAAACCAATACCGTTGGTACACTGAAAGTTGAGATACATTTTTTTGAAGTACCAGGGAAGTGCTACTATTCAAAAAGCACATTAGAAGAAATGTAATCCTGTTTGGCAAAAACTGGCTTTTATGCAGTGAAAGTCAAATTATATTAAAAGCATTCAGACACCATTGAAGTTATCCCTTTATTTGAACAATGTGATAATGCCTGTGTGTTTTTATCTATTCAGTCAGAAATGATAGAGTTTAAGCTCCAGCAAAGAATGAAATAATGCACCCTAAGGTTTAGAAAAATCAGTCCATTGAAATAAAAAAAGGATAATTCTTACTTATTTGATTGTTTATTTAATACCAGAGACTTTGTGTCTGAAACATAGCACATTAAGGAAATTTGATCTTAATAAAAATGTCTACATGAAAGCAGTTAAATGAAAGATCTTAATGCAATTTCAGATTCATTCAAAATACTTTGCCATATGTAGTCTGGAAATTAGAATCCCGATCACGTCCAGGTGCTGCTGCTTACTTTTCTAAATACAGACTAGATGCATGAGTAGGGTCTGTAATAATTTGGGATTAGTGTATTTGGTCTGACAGACAACTAAAACCTATTAGTTTTTTAATGGATAGAGTTGTGCTTTGATTTGCAACATATGTGTTTTTGATGTGAATCCTGCTTTAGCAGGAGTTCTCAGTAATGAAAGCTTGGATATGCATAGAATAAGGATCCTGTAAAAGAAATAAAATCTTGTACTCTTTTTTATTTGAGTAAGACTCTGTACACAGCAATTATTTTAGGTGAGATGAAAAAGCTTTCTTTTCCTGTGCTTTCTTTGCATCTGTCCTCTCTGAACATGCAGAAAGTTTGGCCCAAGATTTCTTAGGCTGCATACAGAAAAGGTGAATGTGTTGTTTACTATTCCCTTACACACTGACACCAGATGACAGCTCAATTATTGTCATTTTTGGTAGTTTTTTGTAATTAATTACCCATGCACTTTGATTTTTTTTTCCAGATGGTATTGACAATTAGTGGAGGAAAAAATATATGTTCTTATTTTTGATAGATGGAGATTTGGTATTTATTTAAACAGATTGCCAGGAGATTGCTTGGTCCTGTAGCATTAAAAATAGATAGAAAAATTAATTTGGGGTGCTTAAAAATAATGTTCTGTAACTTCAATCAATACAGAATTTGTGAAATTTTCTAACAGTAACATGAAATATAAAGTAGATTTGTAAAAGAACTACAGTGCTGTGAGTGACATAAGTCCAATAAACAGTGTAAGAGAGAAATTTGATATAAAACGGATAAACTGGCTTAAAAACATTGCTGAATTTTTCTTTTTGCATTGAAATGTGTGATCTTCAAACTATGCCAGACCTCCCTAGAGATTCAATTTGTAGTCATTTCCAAGTGAACATAAAATGTCTTAACATTTTTTCACACTTTACTAATTTTGCAAGCAACTTTGCATTGGTGCATCATGCTTTTTTTTAGAGTTGGAACATTTAAGCTTTTTTGTAGGATGTTTTTAAGGGAGAGAGGGCAAATCTGAACGGGACTACTGGAATATGCATCTAGAAATCCAACTGAAGGAATATTGCTTATTCTTATACTGAAATATCAGTATATTTCTTTAATCTGTTCTCAAAAGACCTCCAGATGCAGAGGCTTTTATCTGTTCTCTTACAAACAGACTCAATATTTTCCCTGTCTCTCTAATGGCTGAATCTTCTTTGCTTCCCTTGAAAACTCTTAGCAGTCAGGGTGAGGAAACACTGATTCTTCAATTTCCAGATGACACCAAGGTAAGAAAGGTTGAGAATAAACTGAAGCAGGTCAGAATTCAAAACAGGTGGTGAAATGGCTTGGGAAAAACATGGTAATGAGCTATTGTAAGGAGAAAATATACTGGCACAATGAACTACATACTGTGGCACTATTCAACACTTTGCAGCCATTGTATTTTTGTCATCAGTGTGTTTCCTGCATTGTTCCTGAGAATATTATACAAGTCTTCCTCTTCTTCTAGGAATGTGCAAAACCTTCAGTTGACTTCTGTGAAAGGCAGGTGCCTCTGCACAGAATCACGACTAGTGATGCTGCATACACAGAGTCTGAGATGCCCCAAAAGAAATGGGAATTGTGCTCCAGGTTCCAAGGAGCTGAGGACATCATCATTTCTGAGGGTAAAAATATCTCAACACTGAATAAATGCCCATCAAAGCTCAGTACATTGCTCAATATAAGAGTAATTTGCTCTGAATGCATCAAGAGAAAATTATGCTCAAAAACGACACAAAATTTAACAGGCAGTTATATGGGATTATGGTCCTGAAGTAACAATCAAATTTTTTTTCTAATTTGAATGAAAAACTCACTCATTCTGTGGATCTGTGTATTCTAACACAGGACCTCCCACATGTTTCTGGGTGTCTGAAATGCCAACTGCTGTGTTAGAGAATATTGTCTCCTGTGTTTACATTCCTTTGTACTTGTAAATGTCCTCTTAAAAAAAGTTCACTTTTTCTTCTTTTTATTTTGGGAATAAATATTAAATATTGTGAGCATCCAAATGTTGCATTAGGGCAAGCAATGAGGTTTGAGTTTTTCATCTGAAGCCAATGAGCCCACTGAGATCACTACAATTTTTAAAACAATCTGTGATTATACACACATTGTATTTATCATAGAAAACTGTGTTTACCATATAAAACCAGGCTTGATCTGACATCATATTCTAATCAATTCATGACTGAATGTGTTTAACTTTTATTTCTGGGTTTCATGTGGACAGAATAGAGAAAAGAGACCAATTGTCACTGTTCAAATTCCTCTTTTCCTAGATCTGTGTACTTCAGATTTCACTATTTACAGCTACTAAGAATTTTAAATGTAATTCCCAAAGTATTGGCCTTTAAAATGTTTGTGAGTATGATAGAAGGAACAAGGAAATACAAGTTCATTTTGAATAATGTATTAATTTTTTAAAAGGGAAAATTGTGAACTATATTAATCTAATGATATATTAAATGAATTATGTATGCTAATATATCAGTTAATGATATGTGAAATTTTACATTATCTTACATACCTTGTAGCTGCCACTCATCTTTACCCTAAATTTCTCAAGGTCTTATTGGAAAATTGTGGATGTAATTATCTCACTATCAAGAGGAATAAACAGAATTTTTGCCTAGTTAGAATTCATAGGTTAATTAATAGGCTAAGAAATGGAAATTATATTTATTATAAATAACAAGGGAATATCCTCATATTGCCAAGACTTTGAACATCATTTTATTATTTGTCACCATCACAACAACAAAAAAATTTTACTTAGTTACAAAGAGATAAAATCCTGAAAAAAAAGGAAAATAGATAAGTAGGACATTATATTTTTGAATACATGTTAAAACAAAATGTAAAGTTTTAACTCACTTGCCTTATTCAAATACATTAATAAATTAGAGGTCATCTTAGATATTATGCAATGAAGAAGACCAGCAAGTGGTGTTCAAATACAGTTAGTTTTCTGAGGGTTTTATCATTATTATGCCAAAAGTTTCTTACAGAGTACAGTGTTACATAGAAAGGCTTATTTATAAAAACATAGAAGGTCAAAAATTAAGGGACTTGATGTATTTAAAATGACAGGTTTTTTACTGTAAGTAATTGTAACAAAAAAAGACTCAGTTCAAGCCTTCGACCCTTGCCCCTCATAATCTGATGGAAAACCACCTTAACATCTATAAATTCTCTGCTTTCTTCCCACAAAAGGTACTTCAAATATTACATGTATATTGAATGGAATTAGCCACAATAATTGTAACCTTTTGGGAAAAAAACATCTTCTTTAATATTTTTCCAAGTCATCTCTTCTGATGGCCTTTTTTTGGTAGTTCAGACTTCTCTGAAGTTGCTGAATGAAATGTCAGCCAAAAGAGAAGTCTATCAGTAATAATTCTCTCTGATATTTACCCTTGTTTGTATTTTACTTTTGCCCCACATAACACAAAACCATTTCATTTTCAAAATCTAAGGTGAAAATGAGAAATTCTAGCATCAAAGAAGGAATTGTGTGTGCAAAGGGAATACATGGTTAAGTTGAAAGTATTTATGCTGCAATTTATAATGGCTGCTTCAAGTTTCAAAATAAATAGGAGCACAAAGACACAAATCTTCAAATAATTTTGGAATCTTTGGGGAGTTTTTGATGAAAAATACAGTTAGCTAGTCATTAACACCTTATGAGAGGTTGTTGAAACAATTCATTTTTATTTTCTTCAAGCATCAAGAAAAGTAGTAGTTTTTAGACCACATATATTATCTATATAAAAGAATGACTTTAGAAATTAAATCCTATTAGAAAAGCCAAACTAGGGTTACATGGGTACAGGATAGCTGAGAAATTGTTGGGGAAAAACTGTCTGAACATTTACAACCAAAGACAGCATGTATATACAAAAAAGGGGTCGCAGTGAGTGTAGCTTGGAACAATAATATTCACAATTCTCATCTGTGGAAAAGGGCTTTTGTTGTGACACATCTATTTAATTTATTAAAATGTATTTCAAAATTAGCAGAAGAATTTTTTTGGCTCATATTTCAAATAATGACTAGTTTTTGGGGTTTTTTTTCAATCTTTTTTTTGATTTCTTATTGTGCAAAGGACACTTTAATATTCCAGTGAAATCAAATTATAGAAATAACTGCAAAATCATCTCTGTGCTTATCTTTACTGATGTGACTGGTCTGCCTAGTTTCTGTTAATCATAAGATAAAAGAGATGAAACTTTCTTTGAAAAATATGACCATAGAAAAATATCAGATTTTCTACATGATAAAGGCATTAACTCTTACTATTGTACCCAAAACGAGTGCATAAAACATTTCCAAGTTTTCCACGGTATGAGATGTGCCTGCTGATTTATGAGGTATGGCTGGACCTGGGTGTCCCTCAGCCAGGGCACAAGAAGTGTCTTTCCATGGACACCTTGTGGAGCAAGTCTCTTTGCCTGACATTGTCATTTTGGGCTACAAAGGCCACTCATTTCCTCAGGAGCACTTCAGTCACAATTCACACAATTTTGAAGCCAAATATGTGTATACCCTTCTGTTTTTCCAGGAAATTTTCAATCTGGGTACCATAAAGAAGTCTAAAATGTTCCCCTAGACAATTCTTTACTCTGACACCCACATATACCTATTGTTTTCCAAGTTGTTTTAACTTGAGAAGTCCAAGTTGTGGGTTTTTTGTGTTTTAGCTTCAATGCATAAATTTTAATTCAGCTGGATATTATTTTATATCCCTTAATGTATCCACAATACCATGTGGTTGTCCACAGAAATAGGTATGAATCTTCTTACCTAAAAAAAAAATAAATGTTTTTCTAACTAACACTGGTTAGGTATAGAAGCAATAGAATGGGCTCAAGGCTGGCAGGATGGATATGTTGGCTTGACTGTTTTCTTCCGGCTCAAATTATTGTTCGTCTTTGGAATTGCACAGATTATTACTCTAAAATCATATTAAGTCCACCAACAACTAAAAATTCAATTTCAAGCTAATTTTATACCATCACAATCATGACTTTTTCACTGAAAAACCAGTGGAGCAAAAAATATAAATGTAGAAATATAAATCCAGAAAAATATAATTCATGCAAGCAACCATACCCATGTTTTATTGTGAGGTCTATAATTGCTAAAATCCCTTATATTAGCTTTAGGAAAGGTTAAAAAAATCAAGGAAAGTATTCATTACTTATATGTAATTTTTAGCACTTTACTATGAAACTCCTAGGAAGTAGGATATTAATGTGTGAGAACACCTTCAGAGATTCAGATCTGGAACATGTCATTGCTGATCCAGAGCAACAGGAAGAAGGTTTTGATTCCATGCATTTCATTTCCTGGCAGCACAGTCTCATGTGGTTCTTTAAAGTATTAATATAATTGACAGTTAATAGAAAATAAGTCCTAAACTTAATTAAAGCTTTGGGGAAAAGTACATATAATGCAGGATCCTTTTTAAATGCTGGAGACAATATTTGCGTGATCTCCCGAGCTCTGTCTCATGGTGACATTTTCTCAGGTTGTTAGAGTCACATTTCACTATCCTCTCTAATACTTCTTGGCAGAGTACAAGGAATACAGCTTGATTTGAGTTGTCACAGTGCAACATGTCCTCAAGACAATTTTGAAAACAAAAGAACAAAGAGCCATAAAACAGACTGTGGCTTTTCAGTGGGAAATGGGAGGATTTGTGCTGCACTTAATAAGCAGTGAAAGCATAAATTGAAATAACTTCTCCTCACTGTCCTCCTTGCTTGTACATTTTTTTACATTGAACAGTGGCATATCCCTTCAACTTCAAGGAAACAGTAACAGTGAAGTCTGAAGGAGTACATGCAGTTCAGAATAGTCTTGGGCAACCTCTTGAAATGGAAGAAGAAAAGAAATCTCTGCATGCAAATTTACTGCTGCTTATTGCTATCCTACTATCCTGAGAAGTGAGCACATGGAGGTTTTGAAAGAGCTCAATGCTGTTGACAGTCATTTGCAGCTGGGTGACATATTCTCCACATGCTTTTTGAAATTCTAATTTCCAGTGGTTATAGAGGCTGTGAAACAGAGAATCCTTGAGGGTGAAGTCTCTCATTATCTCACAGGAGAGGTACAGTAGATGTCCTGGCTGTTCAAAACTCCCCTTTCTGCCTTTGGTGCTTCGTAACTCACACAAAAATCTTTCTCCACAGGTCAGAGCTTATTTTCTCCATTTGCACTCAAGTTTTCAGCATCTCCACTAAGTTATCTTCCTTTTTTTTGTTGGCAACACAAGGATTTGACTGTTCATCTTCAATGATTTGTACCTTGACAATACTTAGGCAATTAGGACATGAAATATTTATTCCTTTTGTGGGAGTATTTTGGGGAGTGTTTTAATTTTTATTATCTGTACATTGTTCTGTACAAGACGGTATGAAATACAGTGAGAAAAAAGAGCCAAACTTTTGACAAATGTGATAAAATCTTCAGTTTCCTTTTTCTGTATTTTTGTAAAAAAATCCAGTATTTTTAAGGAAAAAGAAATCCTGATTAATATTTATGATTCCTACTTCCTTATGACATATTCTTCAACATCCTTTCCAATTTGTTATTCCTTAAGTAATGTCATTTTCAACCATAAACAAATCAAAACTATAATGAAATATAATTTTTCATCTTTGGACTACTATCAGTTTTCAGATGATATGCTGCTGTTGATAACTTTGCCAAAGAACATGTGTTGGATGTCCAAGAAATCCTACATGAGTAGAAATAGCTATCAAAGAAAATTTGCCTCAAATAAAAGAATACATTGTAGTCATTGTTTAGTGATGGAAAATATCAATTTATGTCTGGCCAGAGACTTGGAAGTTCAGAACAGATTTATATTGGAATGAAGTAATAAAAATTGCTTCAGGACTAATATAAACCCAAGCATTATGGTGGGACTAACTGTATTGTTTGGGTTTCTTGATAGAATAATACCATAAAATATCTAGGTAACCTCTGTACATATATAATGACTACTCAATGTCTGTATCAGCCTAGGAAAAAGTATATTTCTTTTGGGAAAAAAACCATAGTTTTGGAGGACTTCTTACCTGTCCAGCACAAGTAAGGATATCTTACAGAAAAATGCCACCTGTGGAGCCACAGTACCACCCCCTGCTCTGTCTCCAACCTATCTATAGCAGAATGAAGCCTGTATTGTCTGCTATTCCCTTTCTCCTAGGGGACCCCTGGGATCTTGCAATCCTGACTTCCCATTTACTCCCAAAATGGAGAGAAGAGTCACAGCATCCCTATTCCCTATTACACAATGTATTTTCTTTACTATTTATATATATATATATATATATATATATATATATATGACTTCCTGACCATCTTAAAATCATGCAAGAGTACTCTCAGAGTCCTGTTGAAAATGGACTTATTCTTCACTTTTATTTATTATAGCAGTCTTTCCATTTAAAATATTTTTTCCTGCTATATAATTACTAATATGTGAAATACGCTACCTGCTATAACTGCATTTAGGAGAAAAAAACACCACAATTTATAAATGCCTGTTTTCTTTTTTTAAATCTCAGACACTTATTAGTCTAAGGAGCAAAGTGTCCAATGCTACTCAACAGCACGGAAGAAAAGTTTAAAATTAAAATTGGAAAATGGATAAATAAAAGGTCTTTGTAAAGAAGGAAGAAAAAGAATTCTGTGAGAGGTAAAACAAAAGAAACTGACAATCTAAAAGACTTATATGTCAGGTGCAGACAATTCAATTTCACTGCTTTTTAAAGATTAATATTTGAATCTACCACTTTTTTGGTGAATAAAATGCAGTCTTTCAAGATCCAGGAGGATGGATTGCTACATAATTGAGACAATTCCATCATTAGTGGCTCTGCTATGGGTCTGTGAAGATGCTTCAAGTTGTAGACTCACTGGTCTAATATTTTCTGTTTCCACTGAATTTACTATAATTTTTCTTAAAAAAAAACAAAACAGTTTCATAGCCAAAATTTTAATCTCTGTTCATAATAGAAATTGTATTGTCTACTTTTAAAGATCCTTTTTCCTTTCAAGTGAGACAATTTTTTTTATTCCCTGTCACATATCATGCTATATTTTCTTCCTCTTCTTAAATCATTTTGACTACTAAGGAATCACAGGTAGCCTTAGTGTTGGGAAAAAGCCTTTCAGCCCAAAAGAGGACTGTATGACTATCAGATAATAAAAATATTAGTATCCTTCTCTATTTTCTCTGTCAATTATCACATGCTGCACATACCTTGATTCCTTTAGGTTACTCACTAGGTGGAGTAAGTGGTCACTCTCTGAAGGTTGATGGTACAAGCCTTGGCTTGAGATAGTAAGAATAAAATTGATTCAGGGATACTCATGTTTTATGAAAGAAAGGGGTCACATTCATATAGGGGAGACTTATGGTTACTTATTTTCCTATGGGCAAATTGCAAAATGAGTTGAAGGGTGCAAAATTTTTGTTGTAATACAATAACTCTGTACAATGATAAAAATTATTTAGATGAGAAAATAGGAAATACCAAAAAAAACTAAAATTAACCTTTTTCTCTTTTAGGTTAGGACTACTACTAGAAGGTTTTTGTAGTGAGAAATGAAAATTTGATTTCCAGAAGAGAAATTAATCCCTTGAGTCACCATCCTAAAATCTTTCCAAAAATGAGCAAATAGTTTCTTTTGAATTATCTGAGCCACTAAGTCTCTATTTCATTCTTATCAAGGAAATATAGTCCCTATTATTCACAGTTTGATCAAGAGTTTCTTCATTGATTTTGGGATGAGATATCAGGAGCAGGCACAGGAGGTGATAAAATATGGTGTATAAGGAAAATAAACATTTCCTGAAAGAGAAGGAAGTGCCTCATATGTCTGATTTACACAAAACAACAGCAGAAAATGTTCTTGGAGGTTGGGTTTGTTTTTTGTTGGTTTTTTTTTAATTATGTATAACTATATTTTGTTTCCTGTGGAACAAAAAAAAAGGTCAAAATATAAAAATATATTTGATGAAAATGTTAATGTGTGTATGCAGCAATATATGGGAGAATCATGTCATGATCAAGTAGGAATCACATGATTTGTCAGAACCATCATACATGAAGCACTCTTCCTTCCATCAGTGTTTACTTAATTGGAATGGAACAAAAAAGGTCTTATTTTAAACAAGTTTTAACTAGTTTTCACCAAAGCAAAACATTTTTGAGAACCAAAGTATTCAGAAATTTTCTCAATGGTTTTTATTCAATGCTCACTTTTAGGTAACCTTGGATTTTTAAAAGTTTCTTTACAAAAGAACTGTGGTTTTGGGTTTGGTATTGTATGTTTGCTTAGTTTTTGCCTCTTTTGTTTGAGTTTTGAAACAATCCCATGCTTATCCACTTAAGAATAATAAATTCATTGGCTTCTGCACAGTCCATTTTCCCATTAATGTGATATTTTTATTTATATCTGAATAATGGAGATAGATTCATGAAGAAAAATATAGAATTTTATTATGTTCACTTTCTTTAGGCAAATTATTATTAATAGGAATTATTATGACTAACTCTTCAGAAGATTTAATTGAGAATAAAACATGCAGAGAAAACATACAATATAAAATATAACTGGACTGGGAGAGTCCAATATTCTGTGCAGCCACAATTTAGGAAGCAACTAAAAATATAGTGATATTTTGTCTCAGAAACATATTTAACATATGTAAAATATTTCTGTTCAAGCATATATAACACAGTTATTGGAAATTTATTAGTAAATGAATTAATTGTGAAATGACTTTGTTTTAGTTGTTCTCATTTGATTGTTGGATTCTTGGCCTTGTTGGCAACGGGTAATCCTCTTATCAGACAAGATTTTAATGTTGTGAAATTCACTGCCTTTCTCTCAAATAATAACTCACACTTGGAAAAATTATCAATTGTATAAAATAATTTTTAAATTTTGTTTTTTTCCAACCTCATTGCTCTTAAAACTGGCAGCCTCCTCATTCTTTAAAGTAGCTATTATCATACCGTGTCTGGAAGAATGTGTAAGGATCGTACTTACTAGTAAACATTATTACTAGTGTTTTCTTTTTATTGACAGCATTCCCCAAATGGAATTTAATCTGAGTTAAAACTGACAAGAAAAAGAAAGAAGAAAAAGGTAGCCTCCAACTGACTGAGCTTGGCAACTGCATCAGGAATGTGTTGCTATTGAGGGAGCAGTGTGAAGCCTTTGTAATTTAAATATTGGCTAGGAGTTGAGCAGTTGCCAAAGTGCTTTTCCCTACTAGGGAAGAAAGCCATATCCAGAAAGTTTGATAAAAAGAATATTGCTATCCAGCTGAGTCTTTCAAAGGGTTCAAAAGCTTGTTTCAAAGCCTACAGTCAAAGCTTTCAAGCTGCCTCTTAGAACTTTGCTGCTCAGGTACCTGCACATTACTTTAAAAAATTTAAGGGCCTAAGGATCCACAATAATTGAAGCAACATTATTGTTTCATAAGTACAGGCTGAAATGATCCACCCCTTTATCCATTCAAAAAACCAGACCCCTGAAGGTATTTGACTTAGAGACGAATTGTCCCTTGAAAAATGTCTGTGACAAAACATGGTGGGCTACAATTACTTCAGAGACATTTTGCTAGAAAAACCAATTTTGTCTGTTACCTCTAAAATTCTTTGGAATTTTAATGGGAGACAGCCAGTGAATCATATATGGATAACCAGGATAACCAATCTCTTTTCTCACTAATTTTTTAAGGACAGAATTAAAGCCATGAAATGTAGCCCTCCCATTTCCTCACAGATTGTTGAAATTAAAGTTGGTAATTACCAGTCTGATGGCATTTATCTGTAGTATTATTATTACTATTAATAATAATAATAATAATAATAATGATTATAATAATAATTATTATTCAGTAGTGGCGATTCCAAATTTTCAGAATGTGTTAAGAACATAAAATAATTCAAAAATACATAAAAAACATGGGATTCAGTTTTACGTTACTATTAATGAGAGTATGACTATGACTCTCATAATTTTTTAAGGGAAAAAATGTAGAAAATTGTTTTCAGTCTGTGACTCAATAATGGAAATAAAAGCAGTAACCAATTCAGAGATGCTTGACACAAAACTAAAAACAGTTGGGTTGGAGCAACAACACAGTTCCCCCATATATAACTTCTGTGGTTTTAAGGTCTGTGGGAGAAAATAAATTTAATTATGGTGAGGAGTAACTAAGGCATGTAAGTGCCAGCGATTAATTTGGGCCTCTGTTTATCTTTGATTACAGACTAAACCCAAGAATATCACTTTTTTTAAAGTTGTCTGTTGTGATTTTTTTTTCAGAGTCTATTTGCCTATAGTAGTTACTATACTATAAATAAAAGCTGAATAATCCATTCATACAATTCAAAAAAATTACGTAAAATTTTTGAAATAACTGCACTGTCTTGATTTTGTTTCCACTGATAATATGAGAGGGTTTGTTGTTTTTTTTCACCCAATGAATTTAATGGAAGCTTGTAGTGAACATTTTGAGAATTGCATCCTTTAAAAGACAGCTCAAGGACATTTTCAAGTAAAATATGCAATGCTTTGAGTGGTCCTTCTGTATATATAAACACAACCAAAAATTAAAAATAGTCTCTGCTTTAAAGGAACTTTGACTACTTTAATCATTGCCCCAGGCAACACATTCAGGTAATTTTCTTCTTTGATTTTTTTGTGTTTTGTTTATTTTTTTCCTCTGTGTGTTTATTTCCTATATCCTAAATTATTTAGCAGGTAATGTGTATTCTGTATTGATTTTCAAAAAGAAGCAATTGAATAGAACCAAGTCCCAATTTTCAAAGAGATTTCACAAATAGCAGTATTTTTCTGAGTAAGAATTTTTCAATAAAAGTAGGGTTTACTTCTTAAGTTTCTCTTGGAATAATCTGATGGTATATTAAATAAGTTGAAAAAAGAAAGTCCTTAAACTGAATGTGATTTCACAAGGTTTTATATTATGTTTGAAAATCTTATCAAAAACTACAAACTGACTCACATTGAAAAATCTCAGGAGGAGTTCTCAGATAATATCTTTTTAGGGGTAGCATACCCTATCTATGGTTTTGGGTTTCCTAGCCCCCTAAGATATGTAAATATGAATAAAAGAAGTAGTGATTTCACTCAATATAAGTTAGAAATCAATCTTTCTAAGCCATAAATAGAAGGTAGAAAATAATTTATAGTTTCACTGTAACTTTGTTAATTTATAGCAACTCCATTTCAATTACTGTGAGATTTTTGAGCTTGATTGAGACCTTGATAATTGAGATCTTACTGTCTCTGACCTTTATCTTTACCTACAAGGCCTGAGAAGCATTGGCAGAGTGCACAGAGCTGCTGACTTTGTTAAGCTGTAGTGTCTGGAAGAGATTTGAAGTGCACTAGTAAGACATGATAATGCATTCAAATTTTTCTTCTTTCTCTTGACATTTGAAATATCGAGAGTGATACAAAACCATTTCTGACTCCTTTTCCTTTGGGTTCTTGACATATCTCAAAGGAACGAAAGTTGTATGAAGTTCAAAACTGAAACCAAAACCACCCCATCCCAATCCACCAGGTGAGTAAAAGATGGCTGTAGTTTGAACCCCAGTCTTTTGCACTATCATATTTTATCTTGTTCAGACTGTTTTTTTTTATTTTCCAGCAAAACAAAGCATTTGAGAATTTGTTTGGCTTGAGTTATAAAAACTAGAAGAATACAGCGGGAATTTCTGTCTCTGACATGGCAAAAAAATCTACATACCTGCCCTGGCATGGTTGCCCAGGGAATGGGCCATCACTGGAATGCTCCATCCTGGAAATGTTCAAGGATAGGCTGGATGGGATTCTGAGCAACCTGGTTTACTGGAAAGTGTCCCTGTTCATGGTAAGGCCCTTGTAACTAAATGATCTTTAAGGTCCCTTCCAACCCAACCCATTCTGTGATTCTGTGATTCTACACATGCACGACAAAATATTTAATGGCATGATTCACCTGTTAAAATTTGTGGATCCAATGATGGGCAGAATCCTGGCTTGCCTGAGCTCTAGCTTAACATTTTGCATGTAAAGGTAATTGAATTCTCAAATGCTATCTTGAAAGTGCTTGTGTTTTCCTTTTCAACTCTTGTTTAAACTTTCTCTCTCTTTGCCTATGTTGGTGATGAAATTCACAAAACTTTCGTGATTGATATATGGGGGGAAGTGTTCCAGATGGTAACAACAACTTGATTAAGAGAAAAATAACCTGAAAAATTTTTGGGAGTGTCTGGAGAAATTTAGAAGACTGCTCTGAGTCAACTGCAAAATGATTTCAGGGTAGAGCATAAAAATTTCTTCTGTTTGGAAACATACATAGATAAGGAACAGGAATGAGGATTCCAGGGCATATGCCTTGGAAACAAAATGGGCTTATCTCAAAAAGAGTTGTGCAGTTTGTTTTAAAATGTTAAAGCAGCAAATATGACACAATTCTGCTCATGACAATAGAGTTTTTTGACTATTTTCTCGACTTTCTTTTTGAACTATCAAGCATATGGAATTTTCAACTGAAATGTTTTGAGCATCTGCAGAATTCGCTATGGTTGTCTGAACTTGTTAGGTGTGTTCTGTAGACATAAAATATTTTTCTCTATTTTCTTGAAAGCCATCACCAATTTTTTTTAAATCACCTTACACTTTTCTGCACTTCTGAAACTGTTATGTCACTCTTGTACAACTTTAAATGAACACTGAATGGTTCATTACTGAGTGGTAAGTGAGAAGAAATACTAAATCCCTTCCAAATGCAACTATTCTTTCCTCTAGTTTATATATCCATGTCTATACTCTAATCTGTATATCCACAGATATTGGTACTTAATGCTTACAAACTGTTTATTTAGAAGTAAAACAAACCACTATGGATGATATCTGTGTCATGACTTTCATTCCATTGGCCACAATTTTAATGGGTGTAAAAGGATCACAGGGTCATAGAATCACAGGCTGGTTTGTTTTGGAAGGGATCTCAAAGATCATCTTGTTCCAACTTCCTGCCACTCCTAAAATGTAAATCTTTTAGTCAGCTGCAAGAAAACATGGAACAATATCTATCAACATTAGACATCTAAAGAAAAACATGGAAGAGGCAATATATCAGGGATGAATGAAACAAGACTCTTCAGCATGCTACAGAAAACACCAATGAACATAACTACCTACCTTACTCCTTACTTTTTTAACATACTGAGAAAACAAACAGGATGTTAAGAAATTATAATTTTTTACGACGTACTACTTCTGCCAACAGCATTCAGGGTACTTTTATCATTTTTATGGTAACTCGTTTGAGTTTGTTTATTTGCTTTATTTTCTTCTTTTTATGAGGAGGATCAATTGAATTGAGATAGCAACTGATGTGACTAAAAGTCTTCCCAAAATTCATGGGCAAATTTTTTCACAATAGTTATTAGTATTCTAATGTGAATCTTCCAAATCTAATACATTTCTCTTACTTCTTCTGTAGATCATTCTACTGTGACATATAAGCAGTTAATAACTTCATTAAAGTGTTGGCTTTCCACTGTCATGATGAGTCCATCTTCTTTTTCAGAGCAGCATAACTTCAGCAAGCCTTGCCTTCCTGGTCTATCTAGGGATAACATTTTAGTACTGAATCTAAGTACAGTGAAGGAAAATTATACTAATTTCAATACTGTTTCTTTTGTGTAGCGGAGCAACTACAGGAAATTATGAGTTTAAAATAGCAACAAGCTACCTTGAGGAATTCATGTAGCATGAGAGAAAAGAGAGACATGAGTAAAGAGGATACTTCGCTTTCTTTTGAAACTGAATTTCTGAGACTCAATTTGAAAATCTAATTAATGTTCCAGGCTTTTGTTGCTGCTCTTTGATTGACTTTCTACACATTCTCAGCTAATGTATAACAAAATGTCAGCAGATGAGTACTTGTATAATTGAAATTGCATTCATTTTATGATCCTTCTAGTGATTATGTGGCAAATATGTTTGATGTAATATAATATTATATTTTCTTTGTTTTTTGAAAATGAAATTAGTGCTTATAGGTATCAATTCACTACGCATTCATTATGAAACTCTTGCAAAAAAGTTAAGAAGAATTTATTAAGATGTTGAATGGAACCTCTATATCTTGATTTTTATGGTAACATTGATGTTTCCTGCTGAAGTCATATATCTGAGTCTGGGTTTTGGCAGTCTTCTTCCACACATAGTATTCATGTCTGCATTTATAGCATGTATCCTGGATTCCTCAGTGAATAAACCTATCTGGTAGTTAAGCCTTTAGGTCCTAATTCCTCTAGCCAACTGCTCCTTATGAAGAGGACCTGTGTTTTTGCTTCAACTGTCTTCTTGTTTGCTCTAATTAAAATATATATTTTAGAGTTACTATAAATATTTGTTACAGATTATATGTTTCTACATGTCTAATTATGGCTTTAAATTGATGCTGCAGTTCCTGCAGAACAGAATGTGAGGGAAGTTACTGTCCACACTCTGTGCAGCCCTGGTGAGGCTACACTGCAGATGATGCAGCTGGGAACATCTTCAAAATGATCCAGGGAAGGGCTATAGGATGATCAGGGACCTAGAACACACCAGCCTTGAGAAGAAATGAAGGGATTTGTTTCCTCATTGTTTCATCTGAAAAAAAAGCCTTAAATTCCTTTGAAGGGACATTTCAAAGTGGATGGAGCCAAGCTCTTCTCAGTAGCAGCAAACTCAGGTGTAGTATGAGAAGTGGCTTGGGAACTCAAACCCAAGGAAAGTCTTGTCACCAGAAGTGCAGTGCAGTGCTGAATAGGTTTCTCCAAAGAAATTGTGGCTTTTCCACTCCTGAAGGTTTTCAATGCTTGGCTGCTAAAATGCCAACATGACCCATCCAGTAGAGGTCACATTCCCTCCTGGCCTGTGGAGTTGACCTGCATTCACACAGAGATTGCCAATGTTCTAAATAACATTTCATGGTGCTATGGTTCACTGATAAAAAATAACAACTGGTGGAAACAATCCTGAGAAATGCTGGTGACTAAAATAAATTTTAAATAGGTGTCAAAATATTTTCTCTTCCCAAATTTGTATAATATATGTATGCAACTTTCAGTTGCAGTTGGTTTATTTGTATGTTTTGGGATGCTGTTCCTAAGCAAAATTGAAACCAATTTAAAACAATTGTAAATAACTGTAACTGATATTGAAACAAAAATTTCCCAAATCATGCAAAGAAAGCATGCATGCATAGCTTTTTAGAAATATGCTTATTGAATATTAAAAATCTTAATGCTGTTTCCAGGACCAGCATGTTATATTCTACTGTTCTGTGACTTGTAACAATATTTTTAAGTACTGGAAGGGCCAGAAGAGAGGAAAAGGATGACTCTCCCCTTGGATATATCTGGTTGTACATGCTGCATTGGCAGATGCAAAATCAAGGAAAACTAATTAGTCCTTGGTGTTCTCAGAAGTGGTGAGTGACTACTGCAAAGCTGAATTTTGGAAAACAGGATATCTATCTTCCTTGTCACGTGGGATTTCCATGAGGTCTGTCTACAAGTACGTGAAATAATCCTAATGTTAAATCTTAGCACAGAGATATGCTCTCTTTAACCTTACAATAAATGAGTGCAAATAATAAATAGACACTGGACAGATGCTCTAGTTTAAGATATAATTCTCATTCTTTTCACTTTTAATCTGATATCTATCTTACATTTTCTGGGGAAATCAGCTAACCTTAAACCTTGCAAAACAACAAGTCTTCTGAAATATTTTGTGCAGGAAATTCTTTTGATTTTCCATTGCCTTTTTTCTTCAACTATCTTCACAACTGCTGGTCACTGCCCCAAACTGGCTGCTTTGATTTAAAATGGACTCTAGGAGGTGGTTTCATCCTTATGACTCAACATTCTCTTTAAAATTGATACTTGTTTGAATTGTAATTCCAGACTAGCCCATACAGTTTGCAATTTCTGGAACCCTTAAGTCTCCATAGAAAATGACCTCCTTACTTCTATTTCTTCAGAGAAACCTCCAAAACTAGTTTGAAATGGCTACATCTGGCGTGTAAAAAAGATTTTAGAAACCATCTTATAGAAATAAAAACCACTTTTTCTCATTCAATTTGTGTCAAATGAACACAATGAAATATGCAACAATATTGAATAGAATTTAATATTTACAGAATAAAACATCACAGAGAAGAGAAGAAAAATCCTCTCATTAATAGGGAAATTTCTTTCTTATACTACACACTTGCACTGATTGCCAAGATGATGGTCTAAAATGACATTTTCAATCATCAGGACCCTCAGGCAAACTGAATAAACTAAATAAGTACGGAAACAAGATATCTAAGGCTAACTTTACATGAAAAGGGGAGCTTAGGTGAAATTGTCTTGCATCCTGTCCAGTCACATCCTGAAAACCTCCAGAGATGGGCATTTTGCCACATCTTTAGGGAGGTTGTTCCAGTGATCAACCCTTCTTATTGCATAAAAAATATCTATCAGGATTAAAGCTCTCATGGTGCAATCTGGACTGCTTTTCCCTTATTTTCTTTCATTTAATTCATTGTGAAGAGAGAGCCTTTATCCTCTTTGAAATCACTCTTGAAGTACTGGAATGCTGTGATGAAATCCCTCCTGAGAAAAGGAGGAAATGCCTAATGCTTTAAGTCTTTACACATGGGTGAGTTCTCCAACTCTTTGACCATCTTCATGGCTCTCCTTTGGATCATCTCCAGCCTGTTCTTGCCTGCATTGAGTTGTGGGGACAGGAAGTGCACACAGGGCTCCAGGTGTGGCCTGACAAGTGCTCAGGGGAGTGGGATGATCCCAGCTCTGTCTCTGCTGGCAGTGCCCTTGCAGATGCAGCCCAGGATGTGTTCCACCTCTGTTGTTGCAGTGTGGAAACCCAGGGCACTGGGAATATTTCTCTGTCTGCTCTGGGGTGCCCTGAGCCCCAAGGGAGCACTGAATTTGACCTTCATTCATGGAGAAAGTTTCCCAGACTTCAAGATAAGCTAGAATCCACAAGAGTGTGCAATAGATTATAGAGAGTAGTGCAGGTGTATCACTTGGTGACAAATTTAGGTTTTGGGATTTTTAATACATTGTGGATGGAAGCAAGATGGAGGGCAAAGGGTGTTGTCCTGGGTTTCTTCTTCATGCTGCTTCTTCTTGGGTTTGGGTGGCATTTTGTAATTGGGCAGAAAAATCCACATTGCGGGCTCTGTGGGATCAGTCATTGGGTTAAAAGGGAAAGTAATCTAGGTGTCAGTTCTTAATTGGGTAGTTTAGTCTTAAAAGACCTTGTAACAAGAGATTGTGCCTTCTAATGAAAAGCTGCCAAACTCACGGTAGTGAGACTCTTTTACTGATAAGAAATAATAAACTCTTGAGTCTGAACATGAACTACTGTCTCAAGTGCCTTCAATCCAGACCCAGAGAAACCAGCAACTGGTACCCCCACACTGCAGTGGTACACTGCTGACTCATCTGCAGCTTTTTGTCCACCAAGACCCCCAGGTAGCCCTCCCCTCACTTGTTAAACTTTGTTCTGTTCTTGTTATCTCACTCTTCCAATACGGCTGGTTCTCTCAGTGAGATATCTCTCCCTTCCGAAATGCCCACCTCATCTTTCAGTTCAATGTCAGCAGCCAACTTGCTGAGAATATTTTCAGTCCTATCATGCCAATGATTTATGAAGATGTTTAATGTCATGGAGCCCAGACTTGATCCCTGATCCCACATTCGTGGCAGGTTGCCAGCCTGAGCAAACCCACTGATCATCACTCTCTGAGTACAGCATTACCCAGCTTCCTACTCAGCCCCCAGACTATCAATCTGGTCTTTATTTTGTGAGTTTGAATAAGAGATGCCTGGGAAACAGTACCAAATGCTTTGCTGAAGTAGCTCTAACTTCTATAAAACACTACTAACACTTCTGCAACAGTCTGCTGATTTATGGGATAGCATTAAATTTGGACTTCTAAAGTAACTATACTTATTTTATTTCCTGACATTATAAATTATGCTTCTGCTCCCATACTTAGTCATTAAATAGCTATTGCAGCTAAACTTGATTCAGGCTAAAATTAAGTAGAACTGATGAGCATTTTCTGTTTGATCTGTCCATCAAAGAAATTCTCATCTGTCCTCAAGACTTGAACAAATAAATATTTTAGTTATTTAGACCTTCAAATCATTGATGATGAAAATGGCCAAAGTGAGGAGCGTATTTTAGAAGGTATTCTAAGGAGATAAAAATCCTGCAGCCCTTGTCTCAACAAGAAGGAGTGCGTTTTCATTCATGAGCTGACTGAAGTAATTAGGAAGGAATACTCTGCTCACTGAAGCATGCTGCTTGGAGTTAATGGCCTACAGAAAGAGAAGCAGTGATCTAGGAGGCAATGAGTTCCTGCTGCAGAGCTGTGGGGAGGGCACAGATGGGTGAGTGACACTAAATCATCAATAAGCCCTGATGGAAGAGGCACAGGAATGTTGGCTGTTAGTGCATCCCTTGAAAGAAACCCAGCATTGAAGGTTAAGTGCCTTTAGTTTCACCCAAAATCACTCCCAGCTCACTATTACACAACCTGAATCATTTGCATTTTATGAATGGTGAATTGATTTTGAATTCCATGTGAAACCCCATCTTTCCAAACATGGAAAGTTCTATAGGATAGTTGGAGTTGGAGAGAACATTTAAATGCCCCCTAGGACAACCTACTCAAATGTTTGACCAACTTCACTGCAAAAAATTCTTCCTTATAGCTAGTGTGGATCTACCACCTTTTAGCTTAAAACCATTACCCCTTGCTCTATAACTACAAATATTTGTCCTCATCTTTCATATAAGGTCCCTATAAGTGTTGAAAGGCTGTGAGAAAATCTCCATGGACTCCTGTTGTCTCCAGGCTGAACAATCCCTGTTTTCTCAGACTTTTTTTTTTCATAGGAGAGACTGTCCTCATAGGAGATGATGTCTTTCACTGTCATAGCTTCCCTTACTAAGGTCATAAAGGCACTATGGAGGGGTTAAAAATGCAGTTCTCTGATCTTGGAGTACAGTAATTTTCTTAACTACCCCATTTGCTAAGATACTATTAGGATGGAAGAATAAGGATTCATTCTCCTCAATTTTAAGAATCCATCTACATTTTCAAGTACAAGCACATCATGTGACTTTGTAATAAAAATGAAACCCTCCAATTCATCACTTAACTTGTATTCAGCAATGACTTCAAAAGCATGAAAGAGACAAAGGTTATAACTGTGGGGAGAACTTGACACTATTTTTTTCTTCCTCATTTAAGCTCTAATATTCTTTCTGTCACTCAACTAGAAATGATGTTTTATCAAGTAATATGTGGGAATCTTGCTTTGAGTAGGATTGTCTGTACTATAAAAACAAAAGTAAGAAAGGGCAGAGGTTTCTCTTCATTACAACATGTTTAAAAAGATGTTTCCTTTGATCTGTCAGTCCTCAGTCCTCTATTTTATATAACATTATCAGAGAATGACAGCTAAGATCTCCATTTACTTTTGGTAGAAAAGAGACTTTTAGCCAGATTTTAGGAGGAGGGACCAATTATGGGATCAGAGTTGATTCTGATAACCTCCCCACTGAAAAAAAGAGCTCAAGAATTAGAATACTCTGTAGGGGTTTCACTCTGGCCATTTGCTGAACACATCTGAAATACTTAAATATTTCCTAAACCAAAGAGGGATTGATAGTCCAGCCTTGTGTTTAAGACACTCTCAGCTAGTCTGAATGTTTAATCACAGATGCAAATATGACAGACAGAGTCTGGGTGAGAACCTGATGTGAAATCAAATACGCCCTTTAAAATAGGTTGAAATTCTATACCATTCTACATTTTATTAACACTTCTCTTGCAAGGTGCACTGCTGATTTTTCTTTTTCCTGTGCAAGGTGATAAGAATTTCTAAAGTTTACTTGATCTAAAATATTTTATTTTTCTCTGATTTGGATCAATTCTATTTGCATCTTCTCTGAGCAATGTTTAGTTTAGAATGTTTGGACCATAGTAGTCTGAACCCTGAAAAATTTTCCTAGAATACCCTATACTGATTTACATAGGTAAGAAATGACATTTTACAGTCTCCTTATCTGAGGAATAATGTAAACTGAGTTCTGAACTATTGATTAAATAAAGATAATAGCAGTACCATCTTTAACAGAAAGTGTTATTTGCCTGAGGAGAGTATTTTTTATATCTAGATGTTCTTCCTCTGCAAACTTTACTTCCTGAAACTTCTCAATGATTTTTCACTTTTTTAAAGTTTGGATTCTACATTCTTAACCAGAAAAATTATTCCGCTCCTTGTGAACCTGTAACTGAAAGAGAAGCTTTGCATAGAGGACTCCAAGAGTTGTACAGTATAAATGCTGTTCAGTAAAACTGTTGGTATTCACTCCGTGTTTTGCCTTTTGAGGATCTTCAGGTGGTAATTAAATAATCTTCTGATATTTTATGAGAAGATAGTAAACTCTTATGCCACTTGACTGACTGAAAGATTAAAATTTTTCTTAAAATCGAATTGTTTTGGAATTCCACATTATAAGAATTTGTTGGTTTCATGCTAATATTTCTAAAAGTTTACTACAGAGATATTGTAAAAGCACACCTCAGTATGATATCACTTGATTGTAGAAAACTGTATCTTGAACACCTCCTGCATTTAGGAGGTGGAGAAAAGATACATTCTTGTGCAGAACTAATTGAACCTAGAGAAGAGGAGAGTGAGAATCTGTGAGAGCAACAGCCCTGCAGAGACTGAGGTCGGTGAAGAAGGAGGAAGAGGAGGGGCTGATGGCAGACTGTGGCCAGCCCATGGAGAAACAGCAGTGCCCCTGCAGCCCTTGGAGGTCCAAGGGGGTATCCACCTGTGGATATCTGCAGATACCCACCTGTGGCCTCTGGAGGTGACCCACAGTGGCTCAGGTGGATGCTTGAAGAAGGTTGGACCAGATGATCCACTGTGATCCCTCCCAACCTGACCCTTCTGTGATTTATTGGGCATACATTAGGTGTAGGAATGAAAGGAAGAGCAAACACAAATGTGAATTAACACCCATGTATAGAATTACATGGCTCTGGCTTTGCTGGGAACAATTTACCTTCACAGTGCTAGTCTGAGCCTGGCATCAGGCATACAATGGATACAATTCATAACCAAGTCAGATTTCACTATTCATAAAGGTATTAACATGTTGGTTGCTCTTTTTTTTTTATCTTCTAGTGTTCTTATTTGAATTATGATGGAAACAGATCTTTTTATGGCTATTTGAGATGACAGCTATTTGCTAAGATTAATTAGAATAAATGACATTGAAAGTTTATGTGATTGCAAGAGAGAATGCCACAACCAAAAACTAGATGTAGCTAAAAAGCCTCAAGTCTCAACTTTTATGCTGAAGTAAAGATAAGGTACAAGTGTCCAGCTTTGTAATAATAAGCAAAATTAAAAAGAATATAATATACTTTATCATCATTTCAGAAGGGATATTTGACTTCTTATCAATGCCATGAAATGAGTTCTGTGTTTATAACATCTGATAGCCTGTCCAAATGCAATGAACCCTTTTTCTCAGTTTGCTTTAAGACATGTGAATAAGATGCAGTTAATAAGCCCAGTACAAACAGTGAAAGTGTTCTGTGAAAGTTCAAGGTTATAGTAAATATGAGAAACTTTATTTTTCTTTTTCCAGTTCATTTTTCACAGCTCTTAATTTAGTCTCTTCATTAACTGATATATTTATCATGAAATTCAGCCTTAGCAGTTAGAATTCTCTAGAAGGGAATCATACTAATAACAAGATTACCTGCAAATACATAGGGTGGCTTAATTAGTATAATGTAGAGCACAGATATTTTTGTTTTGTTTTGTGTGTTATTTTAATTCAATAAAGTCCATTAAAAATATTTTCTCTTTTAAAGCATCCAATTTGAGTGGAGAAGGGTTGAGCCTAAAGAGCAGTAGATGGTATGACTTCATGTCTTAGTGAGTATCTATGCAAAAAACTAATTAGAATATAATTTGTAAATGAAGGCTAGAATTTGCAGAATACAGAAAAGATGCTTTAGAAAGTGAAATATTCACTGCCTTTACTTTTGTTCAACCAGGTGACACTAAACTGAAAACAGTTCTTTGTGGATGAATTCACACTGCAAAACAAACAATTTTTGTAGGATACAGTGTTAGGTTGGTTTTTACTACCTTCAAGAGACTTTGAAAGTAAAGGGTATTTACAGAAGTTTTGTGTAAACTGTTTTAGGAATCTGAATAATTATTGAATCTAATTTAAACCACTCCGGATGCAATAATGCCTTTTTTTTTCCTGTAAGCTTAGCTGGTCTTATTCCCAAGAATTTATTTTTTTTTTGAAACAATGGAAATGGCTGTTCTTCAGTGTTGTTCACTTGCAAAAAATTATCTGGGATCTCCTCTTCACAAGCTATCAAGAGTATTCTTCAGTGCCTTTATATGTGGGTTAAGTAATGTCAAGAGGATTTCATACTGAAATAATTGTTATGTTTTCTACACTGAGAAGAACAACCTGAGAATTTCATTGTCTTCTTAGTTTTATATCAGCTGACTTCAAAAAAAGAAAAGATTTAATGTTCTGACACTGAAAATTTTAATTTTAAGGGAGTCTGGAGACTGAACATAAATGAAAAGGCGTTTTAAAAGGGACGTAAACATCAGCTGTAAGAGTATTTTTCCTTTTTTAAGATAAATATATATATGGTTAAGATATAATAATGTAACAGTTATGTAAAATCAACTTTAGCCACTTTATAATCCAATCATAAAAAATCTTAGGCATCTTAACATGTCAGCATAAAAAGGCACTCTATTTTGTATTATGTAAAAAAATACAAAAATTTAATTCTCTACACTGACTTTATTTTCATGTAGTTATATGAAATATTCGTATAAATATAGATATCACTGTCAATTATACTATAGAGGTCACACAGAGTTTTTAAAGTTTGAAGGCCACACCAGTGATTGATATTGCTGTTCTGGGTTCTGAAGAACCAGTGCAGACACCAGTGATGTCAGACATTGATAAGCTGTAAATAAACTATCAGGACTGTAAAAGGCAATAGGTTTATATAAGTAAGTGAGGCTACTTCAAACTATGCAGGTAACTTTTTGTGCACTAAGTGTTGTCTGAATCTCTCTCATGTAGATTTTACACACATAGGTGTCCTTAAGTAAGTTTTCTTTTTTCCTTGGGATTTTTGTAAATTTAAATTTTAAGAAATAGATAACTTAAGTCAGTAGCATTAAAGTTACAGTTCTCTACCTGTCAGTTTTGCTCATTTTACCCAAGAAACAAATCATAATAATTTTAATATTCCTTATTACTAGGGACTATTTCAACCTATATATCATTAATAAGTATATCATTAATAAATTTCAAGGTTTTGAGTTTTTTTTAAAGCCTCATATTCTCAACAGCCACTGTTTTGAATTTCTTACAAATCTTGTGCAAAAAACCACCATGTTCATGGCTAGAAAGAAGAATAAATGAATCAAGTTTCTCTCTGGCCTTTGTGATAAAGTAGAAACAAAAGTAAAAAATACAGAAAATAGTATTTTAACTAGAAATATTGATAATTATTATTATTAAGACTACTCTTTTAAAATTTTGTTACAGTTCCCACCACCACAGTCTTTTGTAGACAGATCCTTAAGGACTCTTTCTATAGTGATATTATTCACTGAAGTTTTATGAAGGCCTTCAAAATTGAAACTGGAACCAAGGTCTCCTTCCTGGCTGATTAGATTGATTTCATTTGTAATCTGTTTGTCCTTTCCAGTTCAGTGAGCCATTAACTCCTTTATGCAAAGGGAATTAGGACAGGAGTAATGACACCTTGCCATAAAAGTCTGTAATCTGCTGGCCAGGACATCCACACATGGCCACTTTTCAATAATATTCTTAGGTGATAGGAGAGGTAAAGAGGGAGGAATAAAACTCCTCAGTGTGTATTCAGCAGTTGATTTATCAAATAAAATGGGATTGAGGTGGTTATAAAGTGTGGAAAGTGAAGTGAAGAACTTCTTTTCTTAGTGCTGTACTTTAGGGCAAGGTGTTGCTTGTGTTACTCTTTGATGGTTTTTCTTTATTTTTTTTTTTGGTTAGAGTTAAACATACAAATATGTATATTATATATGTATATTTTAATTGCATGTATAGTTTATTACTAACAACAAATGTGACAACTTTTTAACCTTTCAACCTTTGTGTTTTCAACACTGCATTTCAAATATAGAAGGAAATTTGATACCAGGGGAGAAAAAGAAGGAAAAAGACTGTAAGGAAGGGGAATATTCTATAATCTGGCTCACTCAGATTGCTCATGGCACAGTTTCATTAAAAATTAATGTGTCCCAGAGAGTTCAGGGGTGCTGAAGTTTGCACAAGACCCTCGAAAATTTGGAAATGTTTATTTCAGAAGAGGATTCTTGCATTTTTAAATGAACAAAAGAAAGGATGCTCAGGTGAACATGACTCAGAAAAAGAAATCTTTTCCTGTCCTTTGAAATAAAAGTACACTGTTCTCTTCATTGTGTAGTGAAGGTTTAAAATATGCAGAAGTACTGAAAGTTTGCTTCTGGTCCCACATTTCCCTTCTTTTCCCTCCTTTTGATAGCCCCAGCATTTGAGCTGAGTTTCACAGATAAACCTCATCATTTTAAATTGGTATTGCTGCAGAAAGAATCTTCATTCGTCCTATTCCAGAGCTGGCCTGGGCTGAAGAAGATTTCTAGGTTTTTTATTTCTTTCTCTTTCTTTCTTTCTTTCTTTCTTTCTTTCTTTCTTTCTTTCTTTCTTTCTTTCTTTCTTTCTTTCTTTCTTTCTTTCTTTCTTTCTTTCTTTCTTTCTTTCTTTCTTTCTTTCTTTCTTTCTTTCTTTCTTTCTTTCTTTCTTTCTTTCTTTCTTTCTTTCTTTTCTTTCTTCTTGTTAAAGTATGGGTAAAGATGACAAACCTTGTGTCAAAAAACCAAATCAGACAAAGTAAGCATTTGATTTGCTTTAATATGCTTTAATAAGAAAATAGGCAGAGGAAACCTGACTAACAGCTGAGGTATAATGTCAAGTTACACCAACTTCTGATTCCTTCTTCAGGGTAAAACTGATTTATTGTTGTTGTTTTGGTGGGGGTGTTTTTGGTTTTTTGTTGCTTTTGGTTGGTTGGTTGGTTGTTTTTTAGGAATTGCTGAATAGAATAGCTAGGTAATTAGCATCATCATATTTTATGCAATTCTGAAGATATATTTTTTCCCTAATATATATATTTTTTTAAGAAAGGGGAATTGTTTTTATTAGCCAAGGCAGGAACATATTTTAAAATAAAAGTTCAGTGTTTTTATCCAGAACTGTACTTCAATTATAATTTTCAAGCTCTTGTCTCTGCTCAGTTATTTTAACAGGGAAAAAAGGATAAAAAATGTGACATATAAATGGAAAATAGGTTTATAGGTTTATTGTTAAAAAGGAAGAAGTAATGTAAAAAAAACCCGTTTTGTACAGGATTATTTATTTAACATTAACTTATTCATTATCTAATGTACAAACCCTGCTTTCTGGTCTACTTCCAAAGTAAGGAATTAATTACCTATCATTATTGCAAAGCAATTTTTGTTCAGTTAATCATGTGATCTTTAAAACAATCTTCAAAATTTCTTTGCAAGAAAGATCTTAACCATATTTCTTATCCTTAAACTTATGCCACATTTTCTTAACTGTTTTGTTTTGGGGCTTTTTTGGGAGTGGGTGTTGTTTGTCTTTGGTTTTGTTTGTTTTTAATTCATGAACTTTTGGTACAAAATGACCGTGAAATGAAAAAAATAATTGTTTCAACATCAAGTCAGCTGATAGTTAAATTCTGCAATTGTGCATTAATGAGGATGAATGCAACTCTTATTTTATATTCTCTAAATTTCATTATCTCTCTGCTCTTTTCCTACTAAAATATGCTTTTTCATAAGGAACAGACGTATAATAATTTAAGGTCAAAATAACAGCAACCTTTTTTTTATGCATATGCCCACAGGTAAAAAATCCCCTCTCTTGTTGACACAATCCACAGAAATTATTTGAAAATATCCTCTCTGGAATGAACATATTTTTAAATAAAACAACAAATATTAAATTTCTTAACATGTATTTTGTGTGTGAATGTACAATTCTACTGTACCAGAGAATTTCTCCCGTACATTAGACAAAATAAAAAAATTAGTAATTACTGTTTTTCCTTAGAGTCAATGTTATCATCATATATTTTATTATGTTTTTATGCATTGTTTTGGTTATTTTTTCTTTAGGATTATCATCCTCTCTGTCCAACAACTAAATTTAAAATACTATTGAAATATTGATAGGTAAACCCTTTTTTTATTATCCAACACAATGAAATATTCTCAGCACCTTTGGGTTTTTATTGTGCCTCAAATCCATATGCACATATGGCATGCTTTTTATTTTGCTTTTTCTTCTACTGCATCTTCTCTGGATGTTATCAGACATATTTTTCAGTCAGATTGATCAAAGTGCATTCAGAATATAAGCATATTTCTTTCAAATTGAAGATCTCCTTATAAAAAAGATGGAACAACATTATTCTCTTTTTTTTTTTTTAAGTTCATGTCCTTTCTTCCCAGCTTCATTTTCACATAATTCATCCTGATGACTAAAGGAAAACAGTACAATCTCTGGATAACTCTTTTTCTTTGGATAATTCTTTTTCTTCTTTCATCATTCAGAATTATTTGGGTGGGTATTTCAGGTTACTGGAAAACTGGATCTTTGCCCATCACTCAAAGAGCTGGAACTAAATGATCTTTAAGGTCCCTTCCAACACAAAAGAATTATATGATTGTATAATTAAATGAAACTTAATCAAAATTGACCTGGAAAATAGGCACTAAACTGCAGACATCTTAGTTCTGTAAGTCAGTAGCTGAAACCTTGTAAGTCACAAAAACCTCTAAATATATGTACTGAAAAGACTTAGAACTAATTTCACAAATTATCAGTATAATTAAAAAATATTAAAACTTCCATTGAAAATGTATTTAATTGCTTAAGTATAAAACATAAAACATACAGGAATAAGTAAATGGATATAAGAAAAAGAATTAATATTTTGAAAACAGTTATGGTGTCTCTAACTAACAGATGGTGGAGCTACGTCAAATTATTTCCTGCTAAAGAAAGATTTTCATATATGGGGATGGTTTTCACCTTTCAAATGGATGCTGTAATGGGAGCTGATTTTTCTTCATAGCTAATAAGCATGGCAAAGCCTCTGGTATAAACATCCATGACTTACTGGCAATATACCATGACTGAAACCATCATCAGATAGAATTAATAGAAATGGATTAAATGATGGAATTACACACCAGCTGTTCCACAAACTGAATTACCTGGACATAACCTGGCATAGCTTTCTACTCTAAAGTTCAAGAAACTTAATTGTTGTTGAATCATTGTGTGCATTTACAGAACTATGCGTGTCAAAGACAAATTTGCAGAAAATACAAAGAAAAAGGGAAGAAAAATCATAGCAGAAGTAAACAATTAACCTGTCCTGGAGGGGATTTGTTCAGCACACCCCCCCTTCAGGAAAGAAAACACATTTATAAGAAAAGCTTTAAAAAAACCCCAACAACAAACAAAGCACCTAAACAAAAAAAGCAAGATAGAATCATATAGACACATAAAATGGTGCTTTAAGTTTCTGAAATATAGATTGCCACAAACTCTCCAAAATACTTTCAATTTTCTAATGTATTCACTCAACAAAAGATATGAGTATTTATAGCTCTGGTGGTCTCTTTTTTCTTTCTTTCCTTGATTGCTTATCTGCTGGGAACTCGACTTCCCACTTAAGTCATTTATGAAAGGTCACAGCTCATCCTGAAAATTAGTTTGTCCTACTTAAGTGACATAATTTTGGTGATAATTTCTCTGTGAAATTTGATTTAAATTTCAAGGATTTGAGCTTCAGTGTAAAATTTGATGTTAACTGTAAAATTTTACATCCTTCTGAAATCTATTGGCATTGGGGGTCACAGTTTCAAGGTAGAAATTCTGTTTGCATTTTTTGTCTTCTTTTTTTTTCTTCTGTAGACACTTTTTGTTGGAAAGGTTATGCTTAAACACACATGAAATTATACTTTCTCTGAATTCTTTTACTTCGAAGGGTTTTCATTTTTTTTCCATAAATTTTTGGGGTGATATGTGGATTAGGGCATGAGGTAAAAAATTCAATAGTACATTCATTTTGAATATTTGCAATATGTAGATTTGGAGGTGGAAAGACAGGTCTAACAGTATGCTAATGTTTTTGAAAAATAAAAGTTTTCTGACTATTCAATCCTTCTATGGACTAAAAATAATGCTTTCACAACAAAAAGAATTTAAATAAAATGTTATTAATATTTTTTTCCTGAATTTCATGGCAATTTCATTATCTGTGCTAATATTTGTTCATCCAGCTTTTTGAAATCACTGTTTTTGAAACTAAGTAAATTTTAAAAATAACACAATAATTTCTAATCTAAGAACTCAAATCCCTTAAGGTTCTTTAGGAGACCTGGAATGCCTTAACCAAAAATGGATACTTCAGTCAATCCCTTTGATATTGAACATAGTATAAAACAGAAGTACTAAGGGCAGCAAGGTGAAAATGACTTGATAAGTGGAGGAATATTCAATTATAATTTCCATGCTCTTGTCTCTGCTCAGTTATTTTAATGGGGAAAAAAGGATAAAAATGTGGCATATAAATGGAAAAGAGGTTTATAGGTTTATTGTTAAAAAGGAAGGAGTAATGTAAAAAAACCCCATTTTGTACAGGATTGTTTATTGTACATTAAAATGCTAATTATCCTAACTCTGTGTTAATGATGATGCCAGGAGGGCATGAGTTTGAATTAAACTAATTAAATATATCCTAAAGGAAAGAAGAAAAGAAGAAATCATGCTTCTCTAAAACTGAATATATATAATTAAAATGAGAAGCAGTGATAGAATGTAAATACAATATTATACAGATCTACAATGGGAAGATAGCACTGTAAGACATTTAAGGTATTAGATTTATATTTTAGTGGTATAATAATTTTTTGTCTAATGCTCAAAGCACATAAATATACATACTTTCATACCCATGTATAAAACAGTCAATAAACATTGCTAATATAGAAAGTAAATATAAGTAACATTCCACAAAATTTTAGAAAAACAGTCCTTCTCTTGTAACCTGTTGAGACCTTCAGCAAGAATCATTTGGCTTCTCAGTGTACACAAAGAAAAATTGGTCTCAGTATGGCCAAAACTCTCTATTAGGTCAGATAAACTGTACTTTTTTAAGAGGAACTTAGATAGTTTCCATATGACAAATGTCTGTAGACAATAGATTAATCTCCTATTTTATACAGTTTCCAAAATCTTAGAATGACTGCAATTTAGATGTTAGAAGTTAGTTGGAATGGAGAAATAGTGCAGAACATGAAACAAAGCTTAGATTCAGATTGGAAACAAGATACGAGCTATTTTGCAAAGAAGGTGTGTTATTTTTATTCCAAACAAATTCACAGCTAGATCCTTCAAGTGCTTATAAATCTGAAAATTCACCATGAAGGAATTTTCTGTTGTAATCATGTTTTGCATTTAAGGTGAAATTTTCATGGATAGACTAATTTCTTTGGGGGAAAAAAATGAAATAGTACATGTAGAAAATACAGAATTACTTTTTAAACAAACTTGCAAAATCATTGAATTTTGCCTGCTGTTTTATATTACTTGTTTAAAAATTCCACACTAAGTTTTAAAATCTTGTCATTAGGATGGACCAGTAGAATTTGCTGTCCCTCCTATGCATATTTAATTGTCATTGCCTGGTTTGTGATAGTCATGATGATACATTATCTGCAAAGAGAAACATTTGTCTTATTACTGAAGATTTAAGTGTTTCCACTTGCTTAACATCTGTGAAACTTTTTTATGTACAGGAATCAGCTGCAGGGTGGATTTAATTTTCCTCAAGAAGAAAGAAGGAGTGGAAAACAAGATGTGTTGGCAGCATCCTCAAGTCTTTGCCAGCAGGACCCAGAGGCTCGTGGTGGGAATTTCTATTCATTGCCACATGGAGCAGGATATTGGTGTTATATACATGGAGTCCATTTGAAATTCTTTTTTACATGTTTTCCAGTTGCTGCCTGATTCTTTTCCTCTCCCTAGGGAAGGGGTGAAAGCTGCTGATGTGCCTGATGTGCACAGCCCTGATGTGCCCTGATGTGGCAGGGCTGGGGATCAAACAGGCTGGACCCATCCAGGGGGTACCTGTGGGCACCAGCTCAGCCCTGGGACCCACCACAGCCCCAAACCTCTGCCCAGGGATGGAAAATACACCCACAGCTGCCAGCCTGCAGGACAGCAAGGGATGTGCATTGCTGGTTGGATCATGCCATGAATTGTCTAATTTTTCCAGCTCAGGAAGGGAAGTTCCTTGTGCTTTTTGAAGGTCATCATGACACAGGTGAAATAATTTTTGTCACAGCGTTAATGTGGTGAAGGTCAGGCAAGAACTTGCTTGGCCTCTAGCAGGGAATATGAGGCAGCAGACTCCTGCCATATGCACTGCATCCTTAGAGAGGCATTCCAGGCTTATTGCCCCAGGACCTGCAGTGTGGATAAAGATGGCATTGTCAAGGTTTTAATAATAGTATGGGACTTCTCCAGTGAGAGGGTAAGTGCTCAGTAGTTGTGAACTCAGCCATTAAACCCTATATTTATAAATTTTCAGAATAAAGATATTGGGTATAATAAGACCCCAAGGGCATCTGCATGGAATAGTGCTGGACATTATTGTCCCATCTAGATGGAAGTACTATTTATAATTACCCTCTCCTGAGTTAGACAGACAGCTTTTGATTCATTTAATTGTATTCTTCTTCAAACCAATTTGACTTAATTTCCCCATAGGATATGCTGTGACACAGCATCAAATACATTCTGAGAATCCAGGCATGTCTTCCTCATAGTTCTGCAATTGTATAAACACCAGAAGAGTGATTGGGATGGCTTGGGACCTTTGGTTTCTATGGATACATTATGATTCTAGGTTGCAAATTATCTCACTCTTTTCCAAGTAGCAGCTATTAACATTATACATCATTAACAAATACAGTTATGTGAATGATATTAGGTGCTAACATCACATTTTCATATTTTAAGACTGCAGCTTAACAGCACTAAAGGCTCTAAAGTTATTCCACTCTCTGAGGCTTGGTTTCCGTGGTTCCTCTGCTGTTCACATTCATCAGCTAAATAAGTCTTGAACAAAGGCAACCTTTGTGGAAGGTTTTTAAGTGCTTGTTTTTAACCTAAACTGTGCTTTTCTCCCTTCTGGTTTAGTTTCAAAGCTAATAACTTAGCCTTCTGTTTTGGAATACTTGAGTGACCTCCTTTAGGTCTTATCTTCCTGCTTATAAATTTCTGTAACTGCAAGATGTGCTTCATAATTTTCTTGCTCTTGAATATCTGATATTCAGTTCTTTTGTTAGTTTATTGGCTTCAGACATGTAAGCCAGCTGCAATCCTCTATTTTTTTTTCTTCTTTATGTTTTTTCCATCCTTTAACAAATTTTAATGTCTGTCAGTAACACCAAGAACATAAACTGTGGTTCCCACATTAGATCAGACTGGAGAATCATCTTGCCTGATCTCTCTCTGACAGAAGTCAATATATAAAACTTGTCAGAAAAATGCAAAATGATGAGATAAATTCTATTTCCAGGAAAGCAAACTTTGAAGGATTACAAAACCACTAATAAAATTAGAAGGAAGAAATAATCCTTCATAAAATATTTCAGCTATTTCTCTCTCTTAATCAAAAAAATTATGGCATTATCTTCTGATTTAGAATAATTAAATTTAAGTGCTGATTCTTTCTAATAAGATTGTGCCTGGCAGAAGCACCCTTGGATTTTTAAATGACCTTTCCAAAAAATTCAGCTATTAGTATCTGGAGACAAATGTTTAAAGAGGAACATAATTTATCTTCTGAAAAAGATATGAGCCTAGATGTATCCAACATATCACAGAAGCTTAAAGTTTAGGATTAAAGTTATTTAAACTTATAAAAGGGAAAAAAAAAAGCTGTACTTTCTTTAAGGTTTCTTAAGAGATTTTGAAACTGTTAAATGCTTTTTATACCCTCTATATTCTTATTAAAATTGCTTTAACTGTAAAGAATGGGGCCTAGTTTCTGATATTTGGGTTTTTTTAGATAATGAAGAATTTCAGAGCACTTAAAATTTTTGCTACGTTTAGCAAAATGCCTAAATGTTTATGCATTGAAGATTAACATTTATGCAAAAGACACCATCAAATGTTTTTTTATCACTACATATTTTGCTAAAATAGTATTCCTTATGGCTTAAAATATTATTATCTATTACAGAAATAAAATTTCCTCTTTAATTTAAACTTTTTAAGATTTATAATTGCTTCATTAATATGAAAATGAAATTATGACTTTTCTACTTTCTATTTCTCAGCTATGTATTATTTTACAGCTCTTCATTTAAAAGTTAGAGACAAAGTAATTTTGGTTAATAAAACACAGTTTATAGCAACTTCTAATGACTATTGTGTTAGCAGCAGCATAGGCATTCGTGTAAGCAATATCTTGTGTTGTAGGGTTAAGAAAGAGCATCAGAGTTTTCATCTTTATTTTATAAATTTTTGGTTCCTAAATCCAGAAATCTAATGTTGGGCAAGACTCTATGATTAAGGCTTTTCATCAATGTGTGTAGTCATGGAGAATTGTTCTTGTTAATTTTTCAAGTTTTTTTTTCTTTAGATCAATCAGGAACACACATGAACACACACACAGGTCTTGATAAAAGAAAATGTCAAAAATTATGCCATGGTAAATAAAAATATTTCACTTGGCACACATTTCTAATTGCAGACACTTTCAGAGACAGGAACAAAACGTTTGAGTGAAGATAGAGCTTCTAACTTTGATGAGTTTAATATGCAGTCTGGTGCAGTTTTGGATATCAATTATGTGTGGTCTTTTGACCAAAAAGACTAAATGATGGAATATTTACAAATTCAAGTGACCCCATTAACGCTGTTTTACAACATTTCCCAAAGAGTTTTGGTTATTTTTGAATATGTCTATGTAAAGTGCTCATGAATAATTTCACTTTTCAATAATGAAGTTCTAAGAAGTTTAATAAGCTGTCATGATTTGCATCTTACATATTTTTAATAATAGACCTTGAGGAGGAAGCTACATGTACATCCAAGTAATATTATCTAGACAACATCTTAGAGGTATATGAAAAATAGAAAAAACTAATGGAAGTTCACTTCAGGACTGAAGAGCAGTTCTGGATGTCTAATAATAATTGTTATGATTTCAGCTCAAAAGATAAGGGTGACTTCACAACTCTTTTTTTTTTTTTGGTATTATTTCTAAAAGTATGTGTTTAATTTCATAGTGGAAGATGAAGAAAGATGACCTTTTCTCCTCCTCAAACAGAACTGTGTTTTCCAGGAGAACAGAAATTGAATTTATACCATATAGTTACCATTACTGTATGGAAAGTGCCTTCAAAAAAAAAATTAAAAATCAAAGGCATGTATGCATGGTAAAGCTGTGTTTTTGGAGGAGAGAGGAGATATTTTTGTGAAGCATAGGGGAGATAATGTCCTAAATCAAAGATACAAACTTATATGCCTGTGTATATATAAGGAAAATGTGAGAATTGGAAAAGAAGTGCTAAACCATTTTCACATTCTTAGTTTGAAGAATGGAAATGCAAATTTTAGGCTACTTTTAATGAAAGCTAAGGAGGCAATTGTATGAAAAAATATTTAAAAACTTAGCTCTAAGTGGAATTCTTGAAGCTCAGCTATAAAGAAAAAAATGCTTATGGCATATTAAAAGTAGATTCATAATCATGGCATTATATGGTCATAAATTGAATGAGCCATGATCTGCATCCTGAAGGTGGTTGGTACTTCCTGTAATTTACATTCATGTGCAAATATGCTCTTTTTCTAATTTATGGGATTAGTGACATTGCTTGCTTGCTTGCTTGCTAGTTTTTAAATGTGGCTGCTTTCGTAATTTTCCTTGGTTTGGATTTTTTTAAATTTAATTTTTCCATTATTTTAGGCTGTTACCTAACCTGGCCCACAACAAGCAAACCAGAAAATTTTCCCCTTACAAAGCTGCCATTACCACGATGGAACTTAATATAAACTGAAGGAAACAAACAAATAAACAAAAAGTAGAAGCAAAGGCTTCTGGAGAAGGATTAGAAATTGGCAGAGAGATGCTGAGGCAGATGCTGGATACAAAATAAGCCCAAAAAATCTAGGTGAGAACCTAACACATAAGAGAGCTCATGTGAACTAGTTTTGTAATCCTCTTAAATAGTACAATATAACTCAATATCAGGGTGAAGTACAAACTCTTTTCTAAGGACACCAGAAAGGTTTGACTTTGGGACTAGCAATGTGATTTTATGCTAATGGATTTGGAGGCTGAAGTTAATATCTGGGAATAGCGATTATTTTTCTGAAACAACTGGAGTTAGTTAAATATAGTTGGTGACACCAGGGAGATAATGCTTAAGTCCCAAGACTATAATGCAATAATTCTTGTGTACCCAAAGCATTACCTGGTGAAAAGCAAGAAAAGTAAATATTTAGCATTTGTTTAATGGAATAAGGACATAAACAAATATCTATTTCAAATGACCCCGGTGTAACTTGTTACTTGGGAAATGAATAAAGGAAATTAATCTACAAAACTTTTAAAAATCAATAAATAAATCGGAAGCTGGTTTTTTTTTTTCAAATAAGATGATTTATGAATATAATCTCCCATTTGGGTTTACAGTCCACACTTGTCAAGTCCCCTACAGGGTGGTGTTTGGTAACAATTCTGCAAAATGACTTGGAGTTTTAGTTAACAAACAAATGTTATTGCTGTAAGGGACTTTGTGACTTTCTTAGAGAATTTAGAAATTATGTACAAAAAGAGCATTCGAACATATTATTGCCCCTCACTATCACTTTTGAGAGAATTTTTATAGCTGTGCTTGACTCCAGCTGAATATCTTCATTCCATTAATTGATTTCAGCTGAGCTTTTGATTTTTTTAGTTGTCTCAAAATTACAGGTGGAAAAGTTTTTCCAGTTTTAGACTTTTATTTAAATTTATAAACAAGGAGAAATTATTGAGTTTTTGCAGTTTTCTTTATTCCAATATTTTTCAACAAATGAAACTGAAATGTTCTTGCATAAATTAAGCTGCTTTGCATGACTCAGAAAAATCACTTTTGCATCATACCTCTAGCAAAATCAATAACACTGACAGATACCTTGAGAACATTCATAAAAAACAATTACATTTTTATGCATTACATGAAAAATTTGGATAGGATTTGTCTTATTAAATCATGATAGGCTACTCCATAAAAGCATAATAAATTAGAGGTTTTCATTTATTTAGTTCTGACATTAATATGCTTGACCTTACTCTTGCCAGTCACCATTGGAAATATTTTTAAGATCATAGCAGTGGTTTTAAGTCACCACTGTATATTCCAATATTTTAGACACTGGACTATATTTTTCTTTTTCTTTAACAGCTGTTTGAAGACATCCAACAACTTTGCTTAGAAAGGAATCTTAAAAAGAATAAAACTCTTTCTTTTTAATATATGGATTTTTCCTTGTGACACTTTTACCCACAGGAAAATAATGCCCAGTTTCGAAAACTGTTAAGATTGTATGGAGTAACTTTATTGCAAAATAAAGAATTCTCTAGTAGAGCTTCATTAAGGAACCTTGTACCAGTTGAAAGCACAGAAGAAATTCTGAAAGTCTTCTTTTCCATGACTGAGGTTTTGAAACAAATTTATGTTTATTAATCTCATATTTCAGGTAGACAACTGTTTATTTTTAGAGGACAGAAAAGAATAATTTAATTTAAAAGCAAAATAACTCAGCTGATGTGCTTCTGAATAGAAATTAGCCATGTCTGGAGATAAGAGGTAAAGAAGATTGCACCCTTTTTTATTGCTATTTTAAAAAGAGAAAAACCAAGTTAGTGATTTTTGTTATATTTCTGATAGTGTTTGAAGATGAGACTTGAGACAGGTGTAAATTGACTCTCTCTAAAAAGTAACTTGTGTTGATTTATTTTTCTTTCTCTGTAATGTAGAGAGATGTCTGTTTTGCCTGCTCTTTGGGCAACATACATATCAAAGCACAGGAAAAAGTATTTTGCAGAAACTGTGAAAATTCATTCCTCTTATTTTCTTCAATTTTCAGAGTATGTATTTATTGAGAGTGTTTTGATCTTTCCATATAGAATTTTGGCTTTTCCACAGGGTATTTAAAAACCCTTTTTACTTTATGTGTGAATGGAATAGACATTTGAGCAGATGTTTTAGAAACCTTTCAAAGTTGGACACCTTTGGAACTGTCAGAGATGCTCAGAGTCTATATTTGATTCCTCAACCTTACTAAAGCTAGACTGGGTTTCTTTTTTGGCCTGAAGAAGAGAAGGCTTGGGGGGAACTTATTTTGCATCCTTTCAGTATCTAATATTTGGAGAGAGGAGATGGTATCAGACTCTTCTTAGAAGTAAACAGCGAGAGAATATAATGCAGCTATCACAAGTGGTTGCAACAGAAACTCTCTAAACTTTCTGTTTAGAGAATGTTGGAGTGTATCCATTCTTGGAGTTCTCCAAATTTATTAGTCCTGATCAAGACAACCCAAGTTTTGGTTAGTTTAACTTTGGGCAGGAGGATGCATGAGGTGACTTACAGAAATCTCTTTCAAAACTAAAAAACTATGAATCTATGTAAAAAAAAAATTGCTTAGTGAGGTATACAGGATTCTTTGACTTTTGTATGACTACTTGTTTCTTTTGTGCAAATAGTTTACTACTATAAAATGTATTGTCTGTGTAGTATTCAAATGCTGATAGTTTTCTTGGTATGGTCACACAGAGTTGCAATGTAGTTCTAATCATATTGGATTCCATTAGAAATATCTGGTTTGGTTCTTGCTTCCCTCTTGCTTCCCTCTGATGAGCAGGTGAGTTACTGTGTTAGTAAATAAGTGTGAAAACTTTGTCATGTAGGTGTGCTTCTTTTGTTTTTACCACTGCAGATGATGTGCTGTGTTCAGGTTTGTGTGCCAGCATCAGGCTGAGAAATTTCATCTCATTCAGATAACAAAATCCATTCAGATCACAAAATCCATTTTTTGCAAGGCCTGTGGAGAGTATCCCTTGATCACAGAATCATTTAGGTTGGGATCTAAGACCTCTGAGGTCAAGTCCAACCACTGACTGACCACCACCATTTCAACTAAACCACAGCACTAAGTACCAGATCCAGCCATTTATTGGACACCTCCAGGGATGCTGGCTTCACCACCTCCCTGGGCAACCTGTTCCAATGCCTTACAACCCCTTCCATGAAGAAATTCCTCTTGATGTCCAACAGGAATCTCTACAGGAGCAAACTGAGGCTGTGACCTCTTGTCCTGTCATGTGTTGCCTGGGAGCAGAGCCTGACCCACACCTGGATGCACTCTCAGATTGTTAGGGTGGCAAGATCTCCCCTGGGCCTCCTTTTCTCCAGGATGAACACCCTCAGATCCCTCAGCTGCTCCTCATAGGAATTCACCAGACCTGTAGTCATTCTCTGCAGTGATTCCAACACCTCAATGACTTTCTTGAAGTGAAGGAAACAGCTGCTGAATCTATTTCCTACACAGATTCTTATTCCACTGCAGACTTAAAGTGTGTTATTTCAAATGTAAATATTTCTGTATGTGTGCCTGATGTTAAGTAGCTTCCAATGGCAGTATCAATTGTGAGCTGAGTCAGTTAAGTACTATGTATTTTGTAATTTGTTAGATACCTTTCTCACATACCTTTATCTAGAGTCTTATTTTAACTACTGCTGATGGAAAATGAAAAGAACACCACTCTAACCACATATAAAATGTGATTACAGTGGTCTTCTCTTCATTGTCATCAGCAGTAGTGGTCTGGTATATGAGAATTCTGACACTTAAAAGCACATTCTGGAAATGTGGTGTTGAGTGAAATGAAAAAAGAATTCAGCAGCAGTGAGCTTAAATTGACTCATTTCATGTAGTCATTACCTTACAAGTCTTGTAGCACTGTTTCATTGAAATTCCCATTTATTGCCATCAGTAGCTGGGGAAACTCTTAGACAATAAAAGTATTGTACCAATTCTTTCCAGCTTTTACCAGGATTGCATTTTGACAGCCAGATTTAAATGTAGAAACTTGTCAAAACCAAGATGATATGCAAAGAATACTCATTTTAGCCTGATTTTATAGCTTTAAAGTTCCACCACTGTTTTCTGTTTTCAAGCAGGGAAGAAAGTAAAAGCTCTTCATTTAAAATATAATAATATATAAGATTAATGAAGGGTTAAAACCCTTGGCAAATTGGCAAATTTTAGACATCCCTTTTGTATGCTCTTGTAAAAGTATTTTGAATATAGTTCCATAGTTGGGTTTTACATTCAATTATCTTGGGATCATTTTTCATATTATTGCTAGAAATAAGCTGCAAGCTTAGACATTTTTCAGGATTTTGTTGGTTTGGTTTTGATGTTGTTGTGGATTTGGTTGTTTTGATTTGGTTTGGTTTGGTTTGGTTTTGCTAGGGTTTTTTGAAAATGAGATCCACACGTGCCAGGCAAAGAAAGCACTCAATTTTAGTATTTTATTTACTATGTTCCAGCTATCAGGCATCAACTGTCAGGAGTAATCTTATTATCTCTGGGCTTTTGTCTGAACACTGAGCTTCATATTTTGCCAGCTAAGTTTTCCTCAAATTTATTCTTCTGCTGTTCTCAGTCCTAACTCAGCTACTGAGAGAAATCTTCTCTGGTTACTTTCTAATGTCATGTTTTCATTAATTCTCTCTTGCATTCTTGCAAGCAGGCTGACAAGAATGCATAGATCAGAAAGCCTGCTAGTATAACCTCTCAGTTATCAAATCCCACCGTCTCATTCCTTTATGGATTTTCCAATTGCAGTGAAATAAAATAAAATAAAAAATCCAGTTATTAACTTACTCAATTTTTAAATTGGTATGAAAAGAGAATAGGTAACAATGTTCTGTTTAAATATTTTATGCATATTCAGTTTCCAGAATCACTGAAGAGAAATGAATGGTTTGTCTGGCACTACACAAAACAGGAACAGAGGAAAAGAAGTGTTAAAAGCAATTTTCTTTTTCTTTGTCAATAATAATTGGTCAGAGTTGCTTAAATTTATGTCACTTGTACTCTTTTAAATAAACTTGGATAGCACTCAATGTCCATTGTTTGTGAGTTTTGATGGAAGTATTCTTTCACTCTGCCTTCAAAATTTGTGGGTTGGTGATCTCAGACAATTATCATTATCAGACAAATCGCACACTTACTGCAGTCACTCAGTTCCATTGCTGCTTGATGTCAGAGCTCACTCAAATCTCCCCAACAGAGCAAGTAAAATTCAGTTTCATATTCAGTGGATCTGGGGAAGATAAGAGGAAAATAGCTGAAGGGATGGAAGCTGCAATTTTGAAAGGCTAGAAGGCAGGAGTAGGTGCAGCCTCAACTTTGAACAGGACAGGAGGGTTGTGTGCCTCAGCAGGGCATAGGGAGGCCACTTAACACTCCCTTCTCTAACTGGATTAAGATCAAAAAGTGCTTGATTTTACTTTCAATTTCCTAGGGATTTTAATTACCAGTGAAGCCCAACATTTATTAATTTATTTCTTTGTTTGAGATATCCAGGTGATAAAGACATTGAAACAGGAGTTTAGCTAGCCTGAAAATCTCTATGCAGCATCTACTTCCCTTTTCCAACACAGCAATTATGGGGAGCTAAAATCCCAAACATTTTTTGTATCCCAAACTCTTTTTGTAGTTTCTTTTTCTAAACCCTTATTTACTATTCTGCTATCCTAACACATTTCTCCCCAGCTCTTTAATTTCCTATTTTGCCCATCCTCTTAACCTGCGTCTTATGCTATAAATCACTGATGACAGAAACAAGCCCTGTACAGAGTGAGGTCCTGGAAATGCTTGATTTTCTGCAGAAATCACTAAGGGAGAAATGTTGAACAGACAGAGACATGTGTCAGCTGGAAAGCTTCCTCCTGTGCAAGGCAAACATTTTTGTTCAGGTTTGTTTTTATGTGCGCGTTCCTTGCTGTTGAACTTGAACCAGGACTGGTTTAGGCCTCAATCTACATAGCTGGTAAATCATGTGAACTATCTGTGAATTACAGCTTGGTTGCTTCTGCACAAAAACTTTTCAGGGAAATCTTCCAACATTTCCATGATTACCTGAAAAAAATACTTTTGTCTCTTTTTAGCATCATTTGTGTAGCTCTTCCTACCAGCTGAGAGCTGAGCAGCCCTCCCCAGATTAAACTGGATTAATCAGAACTATTTTCTCATTTTCCTTTCCTTTTTATTTTTGCTCTCAGAGCATTTATTTTGTCATTAAAGAGGCCAATTAATTCTTTTTTTTTTTTTTGTTCCATCCCAGATCTCTTCAGACTGTTTTCTGAATGATTCATTGGTCACCTGAGGTATTAAGGCTTTAAGTTCAAACAACAGGGATAGTGAGAACGGAACCAGGAAATTTATTTTTTAAAAAATTGCAGATTTCATTATTCTTCACACACACCTTATCAGGAAGAATTTTATCATGGAAAATTTTGATAAGTACCTGAGCTGCCTAGGGAAGTGGAGTCACCATCCCTGGAGGTGTTCAGGAAAGAGATATGGCACTTGGTGCCCCAGGGGGTGATCAGTCAAGAGTTGGGCTCAATTATCTTGGAGGTAAATTCCAACCCTAATCATTCTATGATTCTGTGATTAAAAGAGTTTCTTTAGGGGAATGGTAGTGTGTATGTTAGAAATAAATTTTTATTTATGTGCAAAATTTTTTGAATGCATAATTCAAATTAATTGTAGAGGAAAAGAAACCTTGTGGAACCTTTTATTACTTCACAGCAGCAGCTGAGTTGCACATTTGCACATGCAATTATATCTTCAAAGGTTCCTGCTTCATAACCTTTTCAACAGACCAGGGGCTAATTAATTCTTAAGGAATAGTTCTCTGATCGTGGTTGAAGGTGATCTGTCTTTTTTTGTACTTCAGACTGACTTGTGGTATTATGAAACTCTGTATCTGGTTCTTAATAGTCATGTCATACTGCATTAAGTCATATCCTGAAAAGATTGATGCAGTGAGTTATCTCATGTCATATCTTTATGTGTCAGTCAAGGAAGTAGAGCATACACAGATGGATCTTATCTGTAAAAATGGCTTGAATATGTGGAGTTATAAGAAAAAAAAGTCATGAAAACCACAGAACTTGAGAAAAACTGCTTTTATACTAAGTATAGTATTTAGAATTATCTGTTAGACTGCCATGTCTTTGATATGACAAATTCGTTTAAATCACGATAGTTGGATATATATGACAAATAAAGAACCCTTGCTGTGGAAAGAGCTGTTAGGGATCCATTTTGAGCAATGCACAATAGAAATCTTCACAGTAAACTTTGAGGACCTATTGGAGTCTAACATCTTAAAATTTAAGAATTATAGGCAGTTCGTGGGGAATATTTCAGCCAAAATTGTATTTTGGTATATTTCTTCTTGATTGGTATATATGTCAATACCAAAAAACATTCACAAACAAATTGGGAGCAAAACCTGAAATCTTTCTTTTGAAATTTCATCTATAAGATAAGGAGTTGAAAAAATTATCTGAGAACAGAACAATTAGGAACTGCCTGTTAGGTCCTAGCTACTTTAAATGTATAAAACTTTATTTTCTGTGGGTAGATAATAAATTTTAGGCCCGTTTTCATGGCTAATAAACTATTCCTTCAGTGTGCCTAAGTATGCGAGCCATAAACAGCGTAGGCATTTTTGGTAAGGATAGTTGGCATCTATGGATTTGTCTTTGGCTCCTAAGCTGAAAAATTTTATGGCAAGTATTTTATGGCAGTCATTGAATTTCTGTACAGTGGTGATGCCCATGACTTCCAGCTCCATTAAGACATTTTGAGGTCTCAGGAAGCTACAACTGCTTAATGCAAATATATAAAATTGTATTTTATACAAAAAATGGCTGTAAGACATTAAAGATAAAATTGGCTACTAACTTTAATGCCATGTCCTAGATTTCTGAAAGACATTGCTCAGGATGATGTCTTATTTCCATATTGTAATGCCATTTCTTCTAGTTTTATTTTATTTTTTCTGTCATTACAGCATTTCTTTGGGAAGAATAACAGCTGCTTCTGTTCAAGGTAAACATATTTTCAATTTTTAAGTTTTTTTAGCAGATATTCTGAAGACAATAATGGCTGAAGGCATTGATGTCGATGGATCTCCTGTTTAATGTGCCAATCTACTAATTAATTTAACTACTTCACACTAATTTCCAAGGAGTTGGTTATAAATTACTTATATTTCAGACAAAAATCCTGGAATTAATAAGAAGAGATCCTTTCCAAGATTTTAGTCCTTTGTATGAAAACAAACTATCACTAATAGTAAAAGGGGAATTTGCACACTAGAGGTTGTTAATTTTTATGTACTTCTATAAAAGTAATGTAGCAATAGCACATTTTTCACATTTTCTGACCCAGTTATTTTCCTGCCCTGGATTTTATGGATATCTCATAATTAGAAGGTCACCTCTGTTACCATGTTCTATTTTTATATCAAATGTTCATCAATTTCTTTTGCTGAAAGAAACATTAGAAACAATGTTTTAGAACATTTCAGCTACAATAAGAAATGTGCTTTTTAAATACTGCAAGCTTTTTTGATTTATAAATAAAAGTCACAGTGGTTGATTTCTTGAAGAAAAATCATATGTCATTCCCTTGTTCTTTTACATCTGTGGATTTTAATTTTCTCTGTCTACTATGGCCAGAAAATATTCAACAGATAAATACTGTTTAATGTGGAAATCGCCTTTTTTTTTTATGGTTAGTTGAATTTATATATCCCAGTGGCAGTTACAGAGTTCGATGTACATTTGTCCCATATTAATACTTTAGAATGACCAATGGATAGAGATTTTTTAATGCCATAAAATCAAGATGCCTTCTAGAAACACAGGGATCAGTAGATAAAAATGAGATCAAAGGACTGACAAATAAAATAAAACTAACACAGAACCAAATAAATAAGTGGAAGTATTGTCCATACTCACTCAGTTCTTCAGAAATCAATAGCAGGTGGGCAGCAATACAAAAACTTCTCTGTGCAGCAGAGGTTGGATGGGGCTTCTGTTCAACATCAGAATGAGGGTATTAGAAGTAACTTCTAAAATTGCCATAAAGGCATTACTACTTTGTTCTGGCGTTCTTATAATGGGCCTTTATTTTTTCACAGAATAAACACATAAGTCTTAATAACTTTTTTACCACATACTGTGGCACATCAAGTTTGTAATAGCAAAACTAAAAGTTATTATCTTTATGTGATTTAATGTTTCCCTTTGTTTATTTGGTATGACTTTAATAATGGAGTTTATAAAGTACATTGTCTCTTGAGATTCCTACTAGTAAAATCATATTGCCAGAAAACTACATCTTATATTCTACCCTAAAAGCTGTTACATGATCTATGTTGTTTTGGGGTTTTTGTTTGTTTGTTTGTTTTGGTTTTTTTTAACAAAGATCTCCAAAAAACTTGATTTTGTGATTCTGTTAACACTGAGTTGCATTTTCCTGGAATTTACCTCATGAGATGCAACGTTTCATAGCTCCCTCAGTTTACCTTTTTTGACTTTGTACTTAAATAGGAATGTGTCACAGAAGCAAATAACAACTAACACCCATCCGGATATTTTAAACTTGGTTTTGTTTGGGTTGAGTTGGGTTATGTGGTTTATTTTTAATACTTCTGTAGCAGATTTCGCTCAATTTCAATCTTCATTTTGATGACAGAAAAGCCAATACAGTGTATGGAAAGCTAATGTTTCACAGCTTGAGGAAAATTGCTCTACGATCTTTGCTACTCCTCCTTGGAAGGCCTTTTGGAAAATTCAGGAACAATGATATAAAACTGATAAAAAATGATATGAAACTCTTAATGTATGAAGACGAATAGCATACAAAGCCAAGGGGTGTCACAGTCTGGTCATGAAGCCCAAGAATCTTGTTGCCTCCAGTTATGTCAATTGAACTCAGGACTCTGTTGCCTAACTAATAAAAAAAAAGTTTAAACATTAGAGAATTTTGTGTTTTGTGGGTAAGCTTGAAAATTTAGGTTGCATGGTTCTGGGAGCAAAGATGAAATAGTTTGAAAATAAGGAATAATGCCTTAACTCTTGCAGTATGTCCATGGCGAGAGACAGACCTTATAATAGCTCATTAATGCCAATCAGTCTTCAGTTTAATATATGATCATTTAAGTGGAAGGAAATTTATAATTGTAATTTGCAAATTTGTAATTTGTAATTTGCAATTTGTAATTGTAAACTGTAGTTTGCTTGATTATGAAGGAAATATCTTGGAACAAAGGGAGTACCATGATCTATTTGGCCACTTACTGTTCTTGCATAACTTGTTTCAGTGTTTCAACCACAGTAGAAATTTAAAGCAGGATTTGCCATTGTAACTGGCACTAAAATATTCTTTGAATCTGTAGAGTTTAGAGCCTCTAATCTCTGAACTTCAGAGGGTGACAATGATTTTATTGTCTTGCTGACTAATTTATCTTATTCAAAGTCAAGTATATAAGAATATTAAGTTTCCTCAGCTCTCTGACATCAACAATTGCATTAGCTAGTTGTTCCTTTGAAGCTGCTGTGAGAGCCTTTGCAAAAAAAGGGGCAGTAAAATATCTGCTGTTTTCAATTTCAAAGTACACACCATTCTAATATGTGGAATTTTAGCTTTTCTCTGCTAGTGTGGAAAAAAAAAGAATTAATAGAATCTATATACTATTAATGTTTATTATTGATGATTATAATTAATTAATTATAATCTATATACATACTGCAACAATTGCAATAACTCCATTTTGAAATCACTTTGGATGAATTTTTTTATACTACTCTGAATTAGAAAGAACAAATTCAGTCTCTTTCTCTCTAGAAAACTATTCTCCCTATGAACAATTCAAACTTCACCAGTAACTAAACTGTGATTGTAAGGCATGAGTGTTTGGTCCTTTTTGCTTTTTAAATTTCATTAACAAAAAATCTGTCTCTATCTTAAATAATCTACTTGTATATCAATCTATTTGATTTTTCTTTGTAAATTTGGAACCTGCTTGCATTTTCAAACTCGAAGATTTGTAAAATGTCACTTATTAAAAGTTGCATAGGATTTGAAGTAGCAAAATGCATAGTTTCTTAAGAAGTTTATTTCTTTTTTCCTTTTTTTGTCCTTTCCCCTAATCTTAACTTCTATTTAACAGTTAGACAGAGAACCCCATCATGATTTTTATGTAATATGAGTGTTAGGTTAGAGAAATAGACAATTTCACGGTAGGTCTGAATGCTCACAACCCTTTTTTGAGGAAACCTACTCAGTGAGCAGAATAACAAGGCAACAAGTAGGTGAAGACACACAAGAATTGCCTGTAGGCTTCCAATATGTTTTTAGATGATATTCTTACATTTTTTATGTGATCTGACTGAAATACTAGCAAGTTCGTCTCCTGTGTTGTGTTAAATTTAGCCTGAAACCTTTCTACTAAGATCTGGAAGCCATATGGTCTTGTTAGTATTTAAATAAGAGACTTCCCAAGAAAACTCTGATGTGGCAGCATAAGGCTGTTCAGCTTCATTCCCTTCTGTTTTTCTCAAATTAATCCTTGTTTTGAACAAAGGTACTGGCAGTATGTCCTTCAATAACATTTCAATGGAGTTTCAAATAATTTGAGATTCAGACCTGTAGTAATTTGTAACTTCAGAGGCATTTCTTTCTCTTATTGAGAAATGACTGATTTTAATGGAATTGTGGTGTTTTCTTGATCTTGTGAATTTTTTGTTTGTTTGCTAATGATCTTAAATCTGTGTTGGTGATTGCAATGTGTAGGTGTTGATGGAGTGTTTATCTTTTAGTCAGTGTTCTTCGGGAAAATGTTTGTCTGAACATCAAGGAGAGGAGACAATAGATGGAAGAAAAACTTGTATGAATTAGGTAGAAAGTATTGTAATAATTTTCTATAAATTTAGGTAAAATTACTTTTATGTTATGTGTATTTTACAGCCATCTTTGGTAAAATATTAATCATTTCCTATTAATATTTAAAAGATAAAATCTGACCTCAAAATCCTGATTGTCAACAAATTCTGTATTTGCTAACCCAGTTTATAGTACTTTTCAAAAAACTATGATAAAATGGACAAACCAAATCAAAAAGACCATAAATTATGGGGAGGAGCAGTGGAAAAGGAGGCAGTTGTACATGGAAAATCTGTATCAGTTTAAATCTTATTTTGTTGAACTAATGACCCCATTAATGACAGACTGATTCAGATGACACTTTTTTTTGAGAATTTTAAATTTGGCTTTATGTGTTGCACTTTTTAGCCCGAGCATCATTGGTGATACCAAAAAAGAAACTGGGCACATGTTTAGAATAAAACTGCCAAGTCCCTTAACTCCCATAGGTTTAAGACTCCTTTGAAATGCAGCTGGAAATTTTGTTTTTTTCAATAAATACAGAGATATTCAAAGAACTGGGTTTGTTTTTTTTTTTTTATTTTTAAGACTGGCAAAAATTATCTGTTAGTGGGAAAAAACCTAGAAGTTATCAAAGAAATATTAAGATTACATAAGCACTTCAATTTTGCATTTTAGAAACCATCAGTTATTTCAATCAAACATTAATGATTTCAGGGCATGAAAAGAAAGCTGAAGGTGTTTTGATCCTCCAGTTTAAAGATTTCAGATTATTGTTTGCTGATGACATTAAATGTCTTAATCCTGTCTTAAAGTAGAAATGCAGTTTTCAACCACATTGTGATTAGATTAACTGTGATTGCTTTGTTTTCTCTGCCAATATCCGATGAAAAGAAAAGGTATTAACTGTGATCTCTAAGATTTATGTGAAATATTTGCACACTGTGCAAGAAATTGAAAAATCACTGGATTTCTAAGAGATCCATTTAGATGAGTAAGTGATTCAGCTTCTGAACTAGGTAAGAAGATTGATCTATTTTCCCAAAGGTCAACCTTTCAAACGATCTGCCTCAGCTTTAATGCCTATAAGAGGTTGGATTCTTCTACATTCTATGAACGAACAGAAGTCTGCAAACCATGAAAGCATTCTATAAGTTTGCTCTTATCACCTTTTACAGGTGCTATTTGCTACCTATTAACAAGTAGCCCCCATTATTTAATTTATTGGACGTATTTTCGAAACAAGCTGAAAGGGAAGGGGGTGGTGTCTTTCTGATTCCTTCAGAGGGATAAAAAACAGAAGAAAAAGAAAGTAGCTGGAGGCAGTACCAGCACAGGGAACAGAGGAAAGAAATAATAGAAGTAGGAACTGTGTTCTGCCTGTGAGCTGTGTTTTGGGTGATGAAGGTGGTGAGGGTCAGGAGGGGAGGCCGTATGAGGAGCAGCTGAGGTCACTTGGTCTGCTCAGCCTGGAGCAGAGGAGACTGAGGGGAGTTCACTCACTGCAGTTACAGATTCCTCATGAGGGGAAGAGGAGGGGCTGCCCACCCATCTCTTTGCTCATTCCCTGTGCTCAGCAGAGCAGGAGAAGAGATTAAGATGGGAAAGCTTGTGGGCAGAGATAAAGGAGACCACTGACCAGTTCTCATCGTGAGTAAAACAGACTCAAGTTGGTCTTCCCAAGACCAACTTTAGTCCTTCATTCCCAACTCTTTTATATCCTTCTCTCGAGTGATGCAGGGGGATGGGAATGAGGAGGTTGTGGTCAGGTTACACAAGGTTTTCTCTGTCCTTCCTTCCTCTTCATAATTTTCTCCTTCTCTAGCATAAGTCCTTCCCATGGGGTGCAGTTTTCCTCAGGACATATCCACCTACGCCAGCGTGGTACCTGCACAGGCTCCATCACTGACCTCTCCATGGGTCACACTGCAATACCTGCTCCTCCTTTGTCTCTCCAGGGGCTGTGGAGGGAACTCTGCTCTGGTAGCACCTCTCCTCCTCTTTCTCTCACTTCCTTTTTGGCTTTTTTTTTCCTTCACAATGAGCAAATAATTTCATTAGTTACTTTCAACGATTTCATTATAAATTAGGATCGAAAGATACAATATGAAATTCATCTTTCCATATAAGGAAACCAGAAATTGTGTAATTGTCCCCAGTGATATAGCCTTGGAAACTGCAAATACATAAAATCATAAAAAATATAGTAAGACAATCAAGTGAAAAGTAATTTACAATTTATTTAGATTAGTCATTTCTTTACGGGTTCAGACGTTTTTGGCACCACATTTGGCCCTCTGAAGAGATTTGCAGAAACTATTTTTCTCACAGAGCTCAGGCAGATGAAAAAGTGAAGCCTTGTCTATCAAATTTGACATTTCATGCAATTACTCTTTTAAATGCCATCTTTCCATAAAAAGCATTTCCTAATTTTTTGTTTGTGCTGCATCTACATTGTTTTTGAAAGGCATCCTATGATCTTGTCTAATTTTTGCAAGGGTGATTGGCAGGAAGGCCAGGACATGCCCCCAGTGGTCACTGACATCCATGTGACTGATAAGGACTGGCAAGTCAGCAGCTGCCAGCAGAGAGTTGTCTTGGAAAGATTTGGAACACAAACATCAACTTAGCTTCAGTGTTTTCTCTTCCTAGGGTGTCCTCTTCTGCCCTCCTTTTCCCTAGCAGGGAAAAGATGTTGGGTACTGTCTCTCCAGCTGACTCTTTCCAAATGAAGTGCACATTTCTGAAGTCTCTACAATTTTCTGAGATGAATATTCTATCTTTTCTTTCTCAAATCAGCCATGTAAGTAAGAAGCCTAACCCAGTATTTAATTAAATCATGTGTATGAGGTTCGTTTTCTATTCGATTAGTATTTTTTCCCAGTTTTTAGGAGTCTGAATTGTAAGTCTGTATAAGCAATAAGATTTGTCAAATGCTTTCTTTTACCTTCTCACCAATCATTACTAGAATCAAAACAAATCAATAAAAACCCAAATATCCTTTAAAAGGGTGAGTAAATAAGATATCCTAATTTACTGGTGTTTACTCAATTACTCCCTTCAATATTTAAACTTGGAACTAGTTTATGCATCTAAAAAATTATAAAATTCTTGTGTATCTGCCATTAATTTATATCTTTCTAAATAATTGAGTGCTCTAAAAAATTTAATAATTTATTTTTTATTTGGTAGTGGTATTATGAGTTTTATGTATTTAATCTTGAAACAAATTAATTATATTTCTCTTTAAATATTAAATTGAATAAGAATGAACAATAGTAAACAGTGAAAAAACATTGTAGGGGTATGAAAAAAGTAAGTAAAAAGTATAATAATCTCTCAGTATATGTTTGAAATATAGACAAGACACAGTAGACCTTTCAAAGAACATAAAAGTACAAAAAGGGCTTGAGATAATTTTAAGCTTCAGGTTGAGATTTTTAGTAGCCATAGGTCCTCTGTCTACATTAATTATTTTGCTAATGTCAGCTCCTGTGTCTGCCTTTGGATCTCTGAGTGATATTCCATAAGGCATTTCTCTTTTTCTTCTATGTGAGCAAGTGGCAATAGAACTCTTTAGGAAACTACATCACACGCTCACAATCAAAAGAGATCTTTGGCTGCTTTAATAGATTTCCCATTTGCAGTATCGGAGACATTAAAATTGTGGTGAGTTGGGAGATCCTCTTCAAAGCAAAATACTTACCTGTCAGAATATAAATACAGAGGAAAAACTAATGAAACAACATCAATCAAAAGAGAGTGTTTGCTTTTCACATTTTACTCTTACTAGAGTTCCACAAAGAGTGAACTTCTTTTTGTATTTAAACTTAATGCCTTTGCTCTTCTTTCTAACTAACTAACTAACTAGTATGTTTTAAGTCTCCTCACTAATAAAAGACTGTTCTTACTGACTTTGATATCAGGGGTATTGGACCTACTTATTCTGCTGCTGTGCCCTCTGCCATGATTGTATTCTGGAATACCTGGTGTGAGAATGGGAAAACATTTCCCAAAATGTGCTATTTATTAAAAACTGTGGAACAAACCACATATTTTTTTTTAAGTGTGTCTAATGTGATTCAAATCCATGGAGATTCAAATCACTGAAATGTTCAAATGGCATGCTTGATAATGGAGGAATTTAAAATAATTTATCCATTGGAAACTAGTAGGATGTAATCAAACTTTTAAAATATCTGGTCACACTGTCACTTTATTCACATGATAGTATTGTGCATTGCATGGGAAAAGGACAGAGCAATTTATCTTCTTATATTTAACCAAATACCTTTATTATAGACAAAAAAAAATTCAACCTTTAAACATAGGGGCTTTTAGTATTTTTTTAAAAACAGATTACTAATTTTGGTAAATATTATTACAGTGAAATTGTAGGGTAAGGTACTTCTCTGCTTGCATTAGAAAATGGAAGATTATTCTTACCCTAAACAGAAACAAACCATAATTTCTGGGGGGAAAACCATGTACTATATGTCAACATTTCAAATAAATGTGCAGAACTTCCAAATATGTAGTGCTGTGTGGTGAACACTTTTCGAATATTAGCTTCCAACTTCCCACAGTCTGATTCATTGCCTTAATTTCAGCTTTAAGCTCAATGCTGGAAGTGCTCAGATTCTTTTCTCACAGGAGTTTTCAAAAGTATTAATTAAAATATAATAAAATAAAGTGAGCGGTTGAATGGTTTTCGGAACTACTTTGAATTTTACTACAGAGAGGAGCCTGGCAGGGTGCACACAGCACATTCCAGGGAAGCTGCAGCAATGTAGGGCAGCTCTGCTAATTCATTTAGCTCCAGGAAGCCATGCATCAGAAGTTGTGTCAGTGGAAAAATTTGCCAAAATGATGATTGCTTCTTCTGAAGCAAGGGAGTGCAAATCACTTCAAAAACTTTTCATAAAAAACGTAGCACTGTGGGGTTCAAACCCAGAAGGCCACATTCTGCACTATGATATCTAGTCCCCAGTGATGGGGAGCATTGGAAAAAGTGGCAGCTCTCTCCTCTAGAATCATAAATTTAGGATGTCCAAAACAGGATCACTTCTCAAAAAGGTTATATATCCCTTGTTTATATTGGCATATTTCTATGGAAAGCAGGAAAATTATGATTTACTTAACCCTATTGCAGGCCTCATTCAAGCAACAAGGCTTTATCAAAAGTTATAGTAATGAAGAGTTACATTCCTCAGACCAAAAGTTGAAATACCTTAGATAGCTGCTTAAAACATCCTATGGAAAGCTGTACCTCATGAATGTAAGGATCAAGCTAACTCATTACCCTGTTTCTGTGGTATGCATTGGCATAGGAAAGTAAATCAATATATACTGTGAGGCTTAAATTACTTTTTTCTTTGCGAATTGTTCCAGGTTCTGACAATATTCAGGGTGAAATTTATATCAACAAACATCTCAGAAAAATCAAAATAAAAAAGCAGAAATTAGTATTTTCTGGTTTTAATAGAGAATAGAAAAGGGAAAAGATGGTCAAAACGTTTAGGGAAACTTTTCTAACAGGCCTCAATAAATCTGTCTTGTTCTTTTTTGAACATATTTATGTTTCTAATTTTTACAGTTTATGATAATAGGCTCAGTGTTTTCCTATGTAGTGCCTGGGGAAAAATGTTCTTCTGGCTGGTAGTTCAGAATTACTGCCTGATTGTTTGACTGGGTGTTGCTTGCTCCTTGCCTTGGGAGCCAGTTCATTTGAAATAATTCCTTACAGTTCTTCATAGCAACTGTGACCTTCTCTGCAGAGGAACTATTTTGGACATGCACTGGATTTCTTTCTGTAAGATGTTGGGGTTTTTTTCTTGGATGCTCTGTTTAATTCCCATTGTTATGAGAATTGTCCCTAAACTATTTTTAGGTAAAACAGGGTAAAATGTGACTTTTTTCTGAGAATTCCAAGTGCCTGTGTTATTTTTCCAACTGGTTTGAATTTTGTTATTTTTCCTTTTAGGCTGAGATGTGCCTGTCTCTATTATTGCCTAGAAGATCTCACTAATGGCATGCATTAGAGTATTCACTTAACTTGAAAAATATTACATGTGATACATTGATGAGGATTCTCTTATCCTATATGCTTAATTTTTCTCCTTTTATGTTTTATTCTCTGTGGAGCAATCTATTAATTTCTCCTTCAAGATGTTAAAACACAAGATTTTTTGTTATAGTTTTTTGGATCAAGCTCTGAAGAAAAACAGGAGGTCCTTCAGCAAGGCTACCTCAGGTGACAAAGAGGTGCTAAAAAAGCATTCCATATGTACACAGATGTATTTAAGCACAGAATTGCATGTTTGATAAGTTTTTGTTGTTGTAATTTTTTTTTTTGTTTTCTTTTTGAAGATACTGAGTTTCACCTCAATTCAAGAATAGATCCTAAATACAAAAGTAGCACTTTTCATCTAGGAAGTAAGGTGCCCATAAAAGCTAAGACAGCCAGAGGATAATGTTAGATCTCTTCTTTTATTTTTTTCTTTTTTTTTTTTTTCATAAAAACTTAATGTAATCTGACCCAATTATTTATCTTTCCTTTTTTTCTATTATCCTTAACAAAGAAACATATTTGTATCCTAGTTGCTTTTCAGCTCTGTCTTCAACAGTAAGTATTCTTTTAAAAAAGTTTATTTTAATTCATATAACTTCAGAATTAATTTTGGTTTCTTCTTAATACTTCTATTAGTTTCTTCTAGAAGCTTAGATTTACTTTAGATAAACTAAATCTTCTAACACTCTGGAGCGAGAGAGACCAACCTAAAAATATATCTGGCATTTTGCCTCGATTTTTTTCTAACAGTTTCAAAAAGAAACAATATATAACCTGGGGAAGTTATCCATGTGCTGAATTGCTTTAGGAGATTCTCTTTTATCACTTAAAGTGCTCAGTGAATTTTACTTCATGTTGCAGTTAAGAGCTGGAGCACAGGGATCTGATTCATTTTTGAAGATATTTTCTCATTTTCTGTCTCATGAAGGGAGGAATGACTCTTTCTTTGACCCTTACTTGGTATATTTAAAGCTCAGTCATACAAGAGTTTGCAGAGGGCGTTTTGTTTTGTTTTTTGAAGTGAGCAAGTAAAAATGTCAGTAGTGATATCCCAAAAAACAGGTGCTTTCATAACATCCACTGTATTGTAGTAAGTCAAATGCAAATTAGCATAATGGAAATATCTTCATCTGGAGATCAGTGTGGAACAAACTATATGTCTAACAATGGAATGAATTTTTTTTCCTTGTCCTACCTATCTTTGGCCTGACAGCATTGATAGATACCTTTAACACCCTACTTCTTTAATGGTTTAGGATAATTCACATATGACTTTCCTTTTAATGAACTGAGACAAATCATTCACTCTTTCATCCTCTTGATCCTGTTTTTTGCACTCCTCCTCCCCTTCCTTCCCCACTCTGATCTTCCTATTCTCAGGAAAAAAAAAGGTCTCTTGGTAATAAAGTGCACAAAGATTATTTTCTAACTCTTTTGACAAGAGCTTTTCTTTGCCAGTGGCATCCTTGGCTGCCCCTTGGTCATGGTTTCAGCTGGGACAGTGCTCATTTTTGGGAGGGGATCTTATCAATGCCTACAAATATCCTAAGGGCAGGTGTCAAGAGGATGGGGCCACACTTTTTTCAGTTGTGCCCAGTGATCGGACAAGGGGCAGCAGGCACAAACTTAACCAGGAGAAAACCCATCCAAATGGATTTCCATATGAGAAAAATATCTTTACTCATAGAGTGACATAAAACAGCTTGTCCAGAACAAACAGCACTAAAATAAGTTGCCCAGAACCTTCTCTGGGGTTATTCCAAACCTGGCTCTTCACAGTCCTCTGCAGCCTGCTCTAGATCAACCTGCTCCAGTAGGGGGATTGGACTAGGTGGTCTCCAGAGGTTCCTTCCAACCCCAAATATTCAGTGATAATATGTAGATTTATTTATTTATCTATTTATAGATTTAAATGAATAAATTTAAATTATTTTTATTTAACCTCACAAAGTTTTGTCACTTTTACCCTTCCAATTCCCTTTTCCCCATCTGCTGAGGGGAAGAGTGAGTGAGTGGCTGTGTGGGGCTTAGATGCTGTCTGGGGTTAAACCACAGCAGAAACCATAGATCATGAAGAACTCTTCTTTGGAAAGGGAAGATTTAGTTGCAAGAATGGAAAAAAAAACTTGTGGGTAGAAGATGAGAATGCAAGTGATAGATGAGGTGATAAAGCAGAGCACAGGAGAGATTAACAGGTTTAGTTCTCTTCAAGAGATAGCAAATTCTTAAAGCATCTCCATTTCTTGTCAAAACAAACCCTAAACTCCTAACTGCCTTTTTCAGTTGGTGGCACTAAGTCTTTTCGTCACTGTGGTTTAAAAAAAAATGAAATAAAGAAAACAAAGAAGATTAAAAAGAAATATTCAGTCACCCAAAGTTTTCTATTTTATGTGTCTTCATAATTTAACCATTGTTTCTTCTGTTTATTTCTTGGTCTCACACTCACAAAAATGTACCTGTTTTGACAGTTGTTGGTTAATCTTGATGTAAGGACACTACACATTTCCAATATTTTATTTTTCTTATTTTGCTCACAAAGATTTGGCATTTACAGCTCCTCTTACACTTCCCCAGAGGATTCTGAAGAAAAACCTGACTCAGGAACAGATTGGCACAGGGCAAAGTCCTGGTGTCAACTCTCTACTAATTAGGTAAATGTACACTGGAGGTTACATTTAGACTATCCATTTGCATCAGTATCTCAGATTTAATAGTGTAGTCACTATGTCTCTTAACTTCTTCAAAAGCAATTATTTTGACAATTATTAGGAGATGTTATAAATAATTCAGGACATAATAATGCAAAATAAATCCATTAAGACAAAAAACCCTGCGGCAGATAAGCCTGGCTCTTGAGAAGTCATGAACAAAACACTTTTCTTAAAGACCAAGTTTGCTACCATATATCTGTGTGTAAGAACAGCCAAAACAGGTCACAAAATGTGTGACATTATCATTCTAACATTGTAACTCCCATGCTCAACCCCTACCCAATGCAAATAAGGGAACTGAGATTCCTTTGACTAAAAAAAACCAGAAATGTTGTGTTGAAAAATGTCAGGTAAATTTGACAATGTTACCGTATCAAGACTGAAGACTCAGGAAAGATGGGAGGAAGGGCTGGAGGAGGCCTGGGTTACCCTCATAGAGATGTTCAGTGTGTTGGAATCAGAGACCTCACTCTGTTCTGCAATATGTAGCAGAGAGTGACAGTTTCCTGGATATATGTAGAGAGATAATTTAAATTTTTTTTTCCACTTGCTTTAGGCTGTTGATTTTTAAATCTTCAAATGTAGATAATGAAGCTCAGGAGGATAAGCAGCACCTGCAAAGCAATCCCCTGCATACCTGCATTGTTTTTATTCAAAGCAAATGTGGTGATTGTGTCAGGCTGTATTTGGTTCATAATTTGTAATGATTCTGGGTAAAACAGTATAGTTGTGTACAATACATCATGAAAGAAAACTATTCTAGGTGGAATCTGGTCTGCTAGTAATAAAGAACATGATTGTTTATATGTTTTAGGAAGCTTTATTTGGTACAATAAGGTTGAGTAATATGCTCAAAATATGTTTTAATTGTTTGAAAAATTGTCTGATTAATGTAATAGCCTAGGTTTAATGATATGTATAAGATGCACAGTTGTTTCCATTATGCCTGCAAAATCCTTGTAGCCAAAATATTATCATATGCTTTTCTTTCCTTTCCTATTTTTATGAATAAGCTTTTGCTATTGCAATCCATCTGTGCCTCTTGGATCCTATCCAAAGGCTTTCCGTGCTTCATTGCCAATACCTATATATCCTATCACAGAATTAAGTAAGTGGACACATACAGATATCTATAAATATGTGGCATTCTTCCATTAAAATTATATATTGAAGAGATAAATCATCAAAGACTAACAAGGCATGACTTCTAAAAAAAACACAAACCAACCCACTAAAACAATTTATCCTGCTTTAAGGTACAAAAAAAAAACTAGTACAGCACTTTCTAGAGAGATATTAAAAAGGCTGACTTTACTACAATTTGTCAATTTTGTATTGTCAAAAGGAGATGAGAAGTTCTAAGCAATTCTGATTAAGAATGATTAATTCAGTAGTATTTAATTGCACATTTAGAATGGAGTTGCTAATTGGATTATTTGACTTTCTGAGCCTCAGTACCCATCATCAATTTTGCATGCTGAATGTTAAATATTGGTTAAATCATTTGATTCTCTCTAGCACAAAAAAAAGGTGAAAATTATTATTTTTAAATTGCATGTCACCAACAGTGTAAAAGAGATGTGTATCTTTGCTCATAACTGCTAGTACTTAACACCTCATAGCTGCCCAGATTTTTTTCAGCATATCTCCAGACAGAGGAAGTACAAGAAGGTGTCTGGGTCCTGCCAGGGGTAATTTTTCAAAAGTTAATTGTGTCTGGACAATCCAGTTGCCTGTTTCAGTGAGATGACTGGTTTTATGGACAAGGACACAGCACAGGATATTGCATGTTGCTGTGGGTTGACCCTGGCTGGATGCTAGGCACCCACCAAAGCTGCTCTAACACTTCTGCAGGTGGGTGGACAAAGGAGAGAAAATAAGATAAAACATTCAGGAGCTAAGGACAGAGAAAGGTCACTCACCAAATACTCTCATGTGCAAAACAGACTCAACTTGAGAATACTGATTGACTTTATTACTAAAAAAATCAGAGCAGGATAACAAGAAATAAAACCCCCTTCTCCCCACCTCTATCTCCTTTCTGGGCTCTGTTTCCTCCCCCCAGCAATGCAGGGAGACCGGAATGGAGATTATGGTCTGTTCATCACCCATGGCTTCTGATGGTACATGGAGAGTAGTCCTTCCCATGCTCCCATGTACCATCAGAAGCCATGGGAGGGACTCTTGGAGTCCCTCCCATGGGAGACAGTTCTCCATGAACTTCTGCAGTGTGGGTCCATCCCACAGGCTGCAGTTCTCCATGAACTTCTGCAGTGTGGGTTCCATCCCATAGGCTGCAGTTCTTCTTGAACCACTGCAGTGTGGGTCACTTCAGGCACAGGCTGCTTCAGAGTCCCTCATGGGGTCACAATCCTGCCAACAAAGGTGCTCTAGAGTGGGCTCATCTCTCCATGGTCTGCAGGTCCCTGCCAGGAGCCTGTTCCAGCATGGGCTTCCCAGGGGGTCACAAGACTCTTCTCAGGCATGCACCTGTGCACGCCTTTTCCACAGGCTGCAGGTGAGCCTCTGTTCCTCCATGGACTGCCATGTGCTACAGGACACAGCTGTCTCACCACTGGCAGCAGGGGAATCTCAGCTCCAGCACCTGGAGCAGTTCCTGCCCCTTCTTCTGCTCTGGGTGTCTATAGGGCTGTTCCACTCACATATTTTCATTCCTCTCTTCTCTGGCCACAATTACATTTTTTATTCACTTCAATATGCTATCACAGAATTGATACTACCATTTCTGATTAGCTCAGTGGTGGGTCCATCATGGAAATATGTAGCATTGGCTCTGCTGGACATGGGGAAACCCTCTGGCAGCTTCTCTGGGAATCCACCCCTGTAGCCCCCCAGCTACCAAAACCTGGCCACACAAACCCAACACATGTCCTGACTTTGTCCAGACCATCAGCAAAGTCTCCTCTAGCATTCTTACAGCCATTGCTGCATTAGTGGACAGTAACATATGTGGAAAAGGGACTGAACCATCTGGTTTAAAGGGTCAGGTCACTGGTACAACATCCAGCTGGCAGTTTTTGACAAGTGGTGTCCCTCAGATATAATACAAAAGGCAGAATGCTCACTTAGCCAGTCTGTGAGCAGTACCAAATTGAGGTGGAGGACTTTCTGCTCAGAGAGTACCCAGGAGACTGGAGAAATGGGCTGAAGAAAACCCTGTGAAGCTGAACAAAGCAAAGGGCAGCTGGAATGGACTGAGGTCATATAGCGATAGGATCAGGGTGCCAACACAGCACTGTGTCCAGTTTTGGGCTTCTCATTACAAGAAAGAAGTGGACATACAGGAACAATGGTATTTTGGAAGACCATTAGTCTTTTGGAAGATTGTTATAGGGCTGGAACACATGGCATATGTGGAGAGACTAAAATAGTTGAGTTTTTCCATTCTCAAGTAAAGACAAAGGACAATCTAATTGCTGTATTCATGCTGGCTAATGGAAAGAGAGAAAATTAATTCACAATTTTACTAGAAATTTCAACTAAATACAAGTTAAAAACTTAGTCACCTTGGGTGTGTGTATTATATTATCCAAAGAGATTACGAGATCTCTGTACTTTGAGATTTTCAAAATATGACTTGCAATTGGACCAGATAACCTCAGGAGGCCCATGTTAGTTTTCACAGTTTTCAGAGCACATTCTGAGTTCCTCAGGCTCCTTTAGGTCCAGTATTTAGTCCCCCTTAATCCTGTTGTTCTGTGGTTGTACCATTCTAGAAGGCAGAATCCAGAAATCTATGAAAACTCTTTTCCTCTAAGCTTCATTAGCAATGTGAAATAGATAAGACACCAAAAATTCTTCATGTCAAACATAATGCCTGTGTTCATCACACTGCTGACCTCAAAAAGTCTTGCTTATTTGGTAGGCAGCTGAGAGGGCTGGATCATTTAGTCTACTGCAATAGTTGCAACCACAACACTAAATGACAGTAAATTGTACTTTACAGATGATATATTGCATATGGTTTACAATTTCTAATTTTTTTTAGCATATTTATCAAAATCTTTCTCAAGATTCCGGAAGTGACGCCAGATTCATTGATATTCATATCTGGCATCACTTACACACAACAGTTCTGAAACCTATATTCTTTATTCCTTTGTTCTATCCAATCAGGAATTTTTGGTGGCAAATTAAGAATTTTGGAGGCCACAATAATTAACCATTAGCAGTTTAGAAGAACAGTTTATTCCATGTGCTTCTGTTAATTGTTCAATGATAATTCAAAATTGAAGTTGCTCTATAAAGCCCAAACCTCTGTAAAGTCTACATATAACAACTTGTGTTTTGTTTACCACTATGTAAGCAGTATAGCAGTCTAAATTAAAATTTTAAGAAAGATTTGTTCTAACTTTAAAGAACAAAACATTGGAAGAAAAACAAGGTAATCTTGTAATGTTTAAAAATCAATGTACTCTAGCAAATATCTGGATCAGTGGTGAAAGATCCATTAAAATTAACAGGATTCATCTAATGGTCTTTTGTTCATTTAAAGTGTAATTAATCCAAATTAAACTTGATTCTGGAGAGATTTTAAGAAGAAAGAAAGGATCTTATGTCTCATTTAATCATAAGAGGGTATGAGTTATGCACACTTTACTGTCACAAGGGCAAATAGGTATGTGCTACCAAATTTAAGGGACTTCAGTTTTTGTTTCTCTGGACTCAAATATTCTGGTTGGAAAAAAAGAACATCACAACTGCCCAGCAGGTCTCAGAGGGTTAGTTTAGAAGCATCAAAAAATGCTTCCTTTTAAATTCATGATCTGGGCTTATTCAACCTATGCTTGAGCACTTTTTCATCTTTAGTCTCACAAGAATTTCTTGTAGGAACATTTTCTCCATTGGTAGGCTTTAGCAAATGAAAAATATATTTATAACTTCAGAGAACACCAGTTCATGGACTATGGAGGAACAATCTAAAAAGAACAGATGAACATTTTAAAGCAAATGAAAAAAATCAAGAAAGATTTTTTTTCTTTGGTAATAATTGGAAAACTTAAATTCCATATTCTTTCCATATCATTTTTTTTTCTCCCTTATGAATAGGAGTCATAATGAAACTGAATTTGTGGCCTTTCTCTCAAATAAATAGAGCTGAAAACTGACTAGGGTTACATTTTCAAATTGATTCACAAAATCCTCTGAACTAAAGAAATTTCTTGGATGGGTTTAAGTGTGGGAGTGTGCACAGTTGTCACACAAGATTTTACAGCTGCATGTTACTCTTATGCTGAGATGGATTTCTGCATGAGCAGTAAAATCATGAACAACAAGTGAGCTTGGTTGTCCTTCCATGGAAATGATGTTTGTTCTTAATTCTTCTGTGAAGGTGGTAAATCACTTAATTTACATAAGTATACAATGATGAACATGACCTCAGCATTTAATGTTTTTCTTAACTAGATATTAATTATATCAAGAGAGATTTTTCCATTAACACAAATATGTGCTGGACTTTGGGCCCTGAAAAAAGCTTTGTATTTGATATGGGATTTATACCCCTATAAATCTGGAAAACAGAAAGGGAATGTATATCATATGCATTCAAACAATAACTTCAAATAAAGCTTGAAGCATTACTTTATTTATTGCTGCTGATAAGGTGTTTCTGCAAGAAACTGGCATTTATTTGCATGTTTCTTAGCAGCATGAGCAGGTTCCAAAATTATGAATTAAAATTCATGTCAACCTGTATTCATGCATTGCAAAAGATTAAGGGGAAAACATTCAAATTTGGCTAGACTAGGTCAAGTACTGATTTGAGAGTGTGTAATGTCATTTGCAATGCAAGTGATAAACAGGAATTGGACACTAAAAGAACTCTTCAGTCAGTTATGGCTGCAAAATTTGCATTTCTGTTATAAAATTGCCCATATTTTTGGTACCTAAAACCGGGCAAAAATTGAGCATTATGGCAGAAAGAATCTTGTCAACACCTAGTTTGAATTTTCATGAATTTAATCTGAAGGGGTATTTGATTTCTGTAATAAAACCTCTGATAAGAACATTAATTTCTCAGTAATTACAGTGAGGAACTCAGTCTTTTGGATTTCCTGGAGTTTCTGCTCATGTCCATGCTGGGACATTTCTCAGGCAATGTGATATATGCACTCCATTTTCCCAACTTGCAGCTTGGACCTTGATGAAGATATTGCATGATAAATGTGGCTTCCCACAGGAGCTGGTGCTGAACAGCAGAAACAAGAAATCTTGTTCTTCCTGAGCACCACTTCCATGATCCCTTACTTGTAGAGAAGGGAATCTCCATTGTTCTCTTGAGCTTTGCTGTCTCTGACTTTCTGCAGTCCACGGGCAACTGGTTTTGGGTCTTCAAGTCCATGGTAGACAGGCAAGGGGTGGCAGCCAGGGAAGTGACAGCAGAATTATTGATCCACAGTGAGCGTCAGAAATATTTATTATCCTCTAGCTGTCTTTTATTTTATATTTATAGCTGACTATTTACTGCAGTCTCTGAAAGTGTGTCGGAGCATTTGCTGCAATTTGAATACTTTCAGATCCTTTGTGAGAGCAGCAGGAACAGTAGCAGCAGCTCTTATTGCTTTCCATGGAACACAGTGTGGCTGTCCTTCCTGAGAAACCCAGAATTTCATCCTCTTCCTGCCCACGGGTGCCCATGTGCACCTCCCTTGTGAAAGTGCCAGTTCCCAGTTGCAACCCTGATTAATATCAGGAGCATCATGCTCCCGTCTGTTGGGCCCTTCAGGACCTCATTGAAAATTGGATTTAGCAGTGTGTCAGAAATCATGTCACCCCTCCTCAAGAGGCAGTCTTGGACTGTGATCTCCTGCAGTGCCATAAATTCCTTGTTCAAGGATGTTGGTGAAAAATTTCAAACTTGTGTACTTTTTACTTCACACCAAATTCGACTTTCAGCTCCCTTTTATTTGTCACACTTATGTCAGTCTAAGCAATTTTTTTTTTTAATTTAAAACAAATGATCCTAAACTTTTCCTATAATTTTAGACATTTTCAGTGATTTCTAAGGTTAAACCTTAAAGACATTTAACCGACCTTGGGCATTTGGCCAAGGTCTACAAATGTAAACATGCAAAACATTGAAGAACTTAGAAATTTAAATAACCAGTCCTGTTCTGGCTGGGTTATGAGACCAGAAAAGCAGAGAAATAGCTCATCCTTTGTCATTGCTTTATATATTATGAATCACTTTTAGGAAATAATCACCTTTAATCACTGTACTTTGAAGTTGCATTTCCTTATGTACTTATAAAAAGTACACCTTTTTAAAGTGTATTTGAAATTGCCAACTGTAATTTAAAATAAGTATTAGAAACTTATAAGAAAGTGATAACAATGAGAAGGTGGTAACATTTGAAAGGTTTAAAAATAAAAATAATGCAATTTCACATAGAGCACTTCATAAAAAGCTACTCTTGTGGCAGCAAAACTATTCAATTAAACAAAAAAATGTAATTTATATACCTCAGAACTTATGTTATTTTACAAATTTTCAGTAAAATTACTGGGATAATAAAATGTAAAATATTGGTTTAAAATAGCTGTTAAGAATAAGAGACAGGACTGCAAAGAAAGCAGAAACTTGACAGTTATTCCAGTTATTAAAATCTTTTGGTCTGTGAGCTTCTATACTTCAACAACAGTGAATTTTATACTAGTCATACGTGTTTCACTCTTAAAAATCCCAGAAAATGACATTTTGATATGAAGCTGACAATTTCAATTTGCAACTGCTAAATTCAGAACATAATTTATTAAGTAGCTTTTTCCTTTGCTTTTATCTAATATTTCTTATGTGCATTTACAAACCAATAAGTTATAACACATAAAAATAAATCAAAGCAGATATTTATGGTTTACTGGAAGATGAAAAAGCTCCACAACAAGTCTATACAAGAGGACATGAACTTCTGACACTGCGGTAAGGAATATTTTAAAATGCATCCCAGATTAATTATTAAATTTTGGAAAATTAAAAGCAGATGTAGAAATCTCTGTTTCCTAAAGTAATAAAAATAATTTTTAAAAGCAAATATAATTCTATATTATTGTTATTATTTTATATAGCATCCCACAATGCTGTTTTTTTATTTCAGTTTTTCCTTTCTTTCTATGTTTTTCGTTTCTTGAACTATGAGCTCTTTGTTGCACATCTAAGTAAAATTTAGTTCTAGATAGGTTTCCTTCATTTTTTAAGTCAACTTCAGTGCATACCATATTAGGCCAGTAAGGAATTCTCAAAGTGGAAGTAGGAATTCTGCAAAAAAAAATTGGGTATATTATAATGAAAATTTTAATGAGTAGTACCTGTTGTCTTCAGAAAATATCTTATTGTTGGCATTACAAAGAAGAAAAGACTTCAAACCAAAATAGATTTTCAAATGAATGATTGTAAATAGTGTAGACTTCCATAGGAATTGTAATTCAGTTGCCTTTATGTACCTTTTTTTTTCATCAGGCTCATTTCCCAACCTGGACAACACTTCCTATAGCGTATCATTCTGATAATTCACGACAACCTTCTTTCCAGGAGATAATAAGAGAGCACCCTTTGGGAAATAGAATAAAATTTGACAGTTTGGCCTGAAGAGGAATGTGAAAACAGAGCTAATCATACTGCAATCCTCATAAGGCAGAGTAGAATCTTTCACTCTTTTTTATTGTTATTAAAACAATTTCATACATTGCCTTTAGCCAAAATAAACAGGGCTTTCTGAGGTAAAATTAGAAAAAAGTATGATTTAGTTTTCTTAAAAATATATATGTATATCTACTTCTCTGTAGACATTTTCTCAAGGAAACAAACTATGTTAATTTAAACAGCACAGGGAATCTTAAATCACTGCTTTGTAAAGCTTAGAGAAAAGACAGAAAAGTATTCTTTTATTCCAGATGTGCACAAAAAAAGACAGGAAAATGGAATAATTCTTGTTGTCTACCCATTTTTTTCCTTGGTGCATAATACACAGAGGACTTATGTCAATTACAGATATTCCCAGAGGATGAGGTGAGTCTAGACAGCAAAAATCCTGCCCTGGGAGTTTCTGTGCTAATAAGTATTTGATGCCTCCCAAATTTTCTAATGAAGTAGGCTATCAGGTGTTTAACTTAATTAAATAATTATTTTTATGGCGTTTTGGAGGTTTGTTTGTTTGCTTGATGAAATATTTTCTCCTGTTGAGGGATAGAAGGAACTTAAACATTTTTTGTTTGTTTGTTTGCTTGGTTTTACTTTGATTTGTTTTGGGGTTTTTGTTTTTGTTTTGTTTTTTTCTGATGGGGTGTTAAAATTTTTCTTCAAATTGAATTTTGATGTCAGTTTGCATTAAAAATATACAAAAAAAAGGTGAATTTTATTTATCAGAATGGTTTGAATTTACAGAGTAATCTTTCCATGAAATTCAGAATACCATGTTATAAAATCCTGCAAGTGTATGGGGATTAGATTTAGTCATCCACATTCACTGGGTTGCTAGTGGTGACAGAGGAGAAGGAAAGACCTCACCTGGATGCAGGCTGTTAAAATTTCCTTAACATTTTCTTTTATTGAGGCAGTAAATACTGTTAGTATTCAACTGTACAAAAATATAAAAAAGAAAAATCTACAACCAGAAATACACCATATTTGTATAAATATCTGTGGATAAATATGTTTGCAAACTCAGGTCATATTTTAGTAGCCTTTAAGCAGTATTCCATTTTAAATAAGGATAAAACCTTTGTTTGAGGTAGCCTACCATACCAATGCTATCTCATACCTGACTGATTTTTGTAAAGAAATAAAAATGTGTGCTAAGAGCTGATGAGTCACTGTCTGTGTTACTGTGTTTGGTGTTCCATTGGCTTAGATTTAATGGGACAATGGGGAAATGAGGTAAACACAGTGATTGATACTTCAGTGATAAAATATTTCTACTTACAGGTATTTTCAATTAGTTTTCAGAAGTGAGGTTCTATTCTGTATAAACATAGGTGTTCTGAAGTACATATGGAGTATTTAATTATGTGTCTCAATGTCTTTCTCAAACACATTTCACAGAGCCTTTAGCAGTGCTTCACCTTTTGGTTTTTTTTTCCAGATTGCTTTTGAGCATTGATATTTTTATCCCAGTTTGTACCATACCACATTCTTTTCCAGTCTGTGCTCTGATTGTACTGGCAAACTTTTCAAATGATCCAAATGAGTGCAGAAAACACCAGTAAACAAATTATTGAACTGGATTTTGACATAGGATCAAACAAAATTCCAGGAAATGTATACTTTTAAACAGTGTGTCTGTTGTCTACAAGTAATGATTTTTTTGTTTTAAGGCAATTAAGAAACTTGCAATTTTCATTTTTTTTCAGTGAAAACAAAGATTTAACATCTTTCAGAGAGAGATATCTATGGAGGAAATACCCAAGGCATCAGAAGAAAATGACTCATGAATATGTGAAGTATGCATTGTGCAGCATTGGTCAAGGGGCTCCTGAGGTTTACTAAAACGTGCATGTTACAAAACCTTTTACACTTCATTCACTAAATTTATAGCAATAATGAAAAATTCAAACAAAGCAATAAGCTTTAGAGAACACACTGTCTTCAAGATGTGTGTCTTCAAGATCTCTTTATTGTATGACCTCCCCCAAGCCAGCCTCAATAATAAATATTGTTGGATTTTCTCATTAAAAGTGTGTGTTGAGGGGAGGGTTGTCAGCCCTTATTCATTGCTTTTGGGTTTGTGTAATTTTAATTTTGCTGTTTGTACAATTTCATATCTGAATCCAGGCATTTAAACTCTGTGGAATTAGAACAGCCATGTTATTAATTTGTTTGTTTTCCTGTAATGTCACTTACTGGAGCTGCTGGGCTTGCAGGAAACATAAGATTTCTTTGAAGCTATATTTGTATTGTTTTGAGAGATTTTTTATTTCTATCACATAATGGAAATTTAATACTATAATGATAATAGTAATCATTTTGTATGATTTGTTTTACTTTATGACTCTTGCAAGTAAAATATGTCATGAAGTCATAATAATACAATAATTTGGAACCTAATGTGACCTGAGGGGGGAAATGCTTTTTTTTTCTTTAAGATCATTATGATGATCTTATTCTCCTAGACTCCTAAATCTCCTGCTCTTTATCTTATTAACATAATTCACATATGTGACTGAGACAATTGAGAAAATGTGACCTTTAAAAAAGAATTTTTCCAGAGCTGCCTTAGAAATACCAAAATATCTTCTCTGTTACTCCTGGAAAACTTTGTTAAATATTATTTTGGAGGAGGGATGTTTATAAAAATATCCAGTTCTTATGACAGTTTATTGACAAAACCCCAAAAATATTTCATAGTTCAAAGTTCAACATTGCTCTTTTCAAGACAGAAATGGTATTTCCACTTTTTTACAAGTTTGCTTTACATGCAGAATACCTCAATCTAAAACTTATTTCTGATCTGGTACATGGTAAATTTCAAGTTCAAAAAGGTCGGTGTTTCTATTTTTTTTTTTTAAGATAAATTTTAATGAGATTTTATTGCTGAAAAAACTTTGGTTCTCATCATACTTCTTTAAAAAAAATCAGAATTTCCTAAAAATTATATTAACTAGCTATTGCACAGAAATTGTACAGAGCTTATAAGAAATAGATATATTTCCTTTGAGATCTTATCATCTTTTAATGAATCTATCCAGAAATCTGAGTTTTAAAAGGAAAAATCCTGAACTGAAATTGGAAGGCAAAAATGTGAAAATGTTTTCCAAGAAAAAGTGCTTTGAAACTCTCAAGTGTTCTCAAATTTTTTTTATTCTTTATATACACTTTCAAATTGAAAAAGCTCTGCAAAGTGAAGATTAGATTGTTTCCTAATCTTTTTCTAACTTAAAATCCCTTGGAAGGATTATATACAAATTTCACAAAGTTTAGAAAATATTTTGCTACGAAAAAATTTCTTAATAATTTTTCAGCTGATTATGACCATTTTCACACTTCCCCTACAAGTAATTTTAACTTACATTAGGTTTAAATTCTTTGGCTATTACTATATTAAGAAAAAACAAGAAACAACAAAACAATCAAAAACCATTCTTACTCTTTAACAGTTTTGATTGTTCGTTTGACTTCTCATCCTTATATTTTATGTTCTTCCTGTCCAAAGATATACTATTTAATTTTTTTTATTAGACAGATTATCTAATTATTACTTTCTATTAATAATTAGAAAACTTTAAACCTCCCTTCACCTTCATAAGGTCGATAGAGCTTGCACAAATTACAAACTCATGGTAAGTTATGGAATATTTACTGGACTTCTTGCTTCTGAAAGACAGCCAAATGTTTGTTGAGACCAAGTTTTTCACATTATTTCTATGTAGTCTATGGCTGTCTCTTACTCCCTCCATTGACACTATTAAAAGCCTAATGAGGAGTTGATAAATAGGAGTTGATAATTTGACTGTTGACATATGGTAGATGATGGTTTGTGAGCTGATCTAATGCCTGACATCATCAACTCAATCCAAACACACATTAAAAACCATAAAACTTATTTATTCAGTCTCTTGTCAAAGAGAGAATGGGATAATAATTAGAGCACTAGTCATGAATTTATGAAAATAGAATTCAATTAAATACACTGTCATTTGTATATGACCTTAGATAAATTACTTGGGTTAGATTTTCAACAGTACTTGGTCGTCAATGTGGAATTCATCTCACTTGAATTTAACTGTCAAAAATGGAAGTGTTTAACCTAAGTAGTTGTACCAGGTCTCTTTGCAGGCAATGAAGGAGGAAGATATGTCCCTCTAGAGCAAATATCATCCCACTTCTCTTTTTCTGCCTCAGATGGAACCTATATAATTAGCTTCAACTAAATGCTTTGCTCTTATAACCCTGTCCAAATAGAGCTGATGATTTTTGTGACTAAATGGTGCTTTCCCTGCAGAACCTGAGGAAAGCTGTGTTATGTGAAGTGGGTCAATGCATTTGAAAGAGTGGCATTGGTTGTCCTGAAAGAAAACTGTATTCTTGACCTTCAGGTATGTGAGACACCTACAACATTCTGAAGCTGGGCAAGCGATCGATCACTGCAAGAGCACAGAGTCCCCTCTGGGGACAGAGGGTTTCACATGTAATATGTATTTATGGAAATGGTGAGCCCACGTGCATATTTACACACAAGAATGTGAATTAATGCAATACCTATGACTTCATTTTCATCTTGAACACCTGCTGCATTGCCTTCAGCTTTGCCATTGCAGGAGAAAGTCATCACAGGATGTTTTTACTTAAGGGCGTAGCAATACACTCTGAAAGCTAGGTTTAAACGTGAGTTTTAACACAAATGTTTTAGACATTCAGTATGGGCACAAAAGAACTAACAGCTATGTCAGGAGAGGAGGAAGAATAGGGATTTTGGAGCCTTATATAACATAATTTGGCACTTGACAAATTATATGTTAAGGATTTAATTATGCAAATAAAAACTCTGGAAGAAAAGGATCACAAGACTCCCCAGAGTGCACATTAGAAAATGAAGAAAAGCACAATTAGAAATGCAATATATACAGTTTACTATCAGAAATGGATCTTTCTTTTTGTCATTGAATCTTATTTTTTTTTTACACTCATTGAAATTATGCCAGTATTATTTCATTATTTATCTCCAAGTCCTCCTACTATATTGCCATTGCAACTTTCCCTTTGTATTCTGGGAGGTTTGTGCTATTTTTTTTTTATTTGCATCAGAATTAATTTTATTCACTCTCTTCAGACTAGTTAAATATGATGGAAAAATTTAAAGAATAACAGAAAAATAAATTGGCCTGATTTTTATTACAAAGCTTTTTAGGTTATTAAAAGTCGGTATTTTGAGCTCCACTTGATTTTGGCAAGTAGCCTCCTTTCATCTTTAGTTGAACATGAAAATATGTAAAATGTGTGCCTGTCAAAAATATCTTCTGTTTACAATGCAGTAGAAAATATGCTCAGCTTTCCATTTCCCTGGGTATGGGATACTTACATCTGAAAGTTCCTTAATGAAAGTCTGAAAACATACCTCCAGGAGGCAATTTCTTTATTTCCTTCACTTCTTAATTTATTCATTGGGGGAAATATCACTCAAATTGTGGCAAGGATCTCTGCCTCTTTTTTTTTTTTTTTAGCCATTTTGAGATTCTCTAATTGCTCTATAGAGTTGAATAGTTGGTCTGAAGCTTGGTTAAACCAGTTGCAGCAGTGAAACCCTTCTAGCATAGGCAGATGAAGAACCAGAGGGTGTTTGATCCAATGAAACAGTGGCATGGGATACAGATTATAGAAATCCCAATTATTAATGCTCAACTCTAAGTTTCAGCAGGTGACAGTGGACAAAAAGAGGAAATCAAGGAGGCACAAGCCTTAAGCAACTTCCAGATGTGTAGGAAGTGAGTAAATATGGTTTCCCAGTAACTCTTGGCAGGCTGGGTTGGATCCCAAGGGTGTCTGGGCTGCCCTTGCCTTGAGCTGGGTTTCCCTTTGCTCAGCCTCTCCGAGCTCCAGCCCTGGGACTGACACCAGGGAAAGGGATGGCAGACCCTGGCAGCTCCAGCCAGGCAAACAGCCTCTGGAAATACTGCAGGGGTGGGGGTAGTTATCACCTCTTTCCTGAGAGCAGGGGGACAGGAGCAGGCTGGGGAAAAACAGCTGAGTAAAAACATCCCCAGGCAGACCCATGAATGAGAAGGAGTACTCTCCTTCCTCCACGAATATCACACTCCTCCTGGCACAGACAGGATGCTGAATGCCAGTCTCCCTCTTCTCAAGAAACACTGAGAGTGTTCAGCCAACTGAAAGTGCCCAAGATGTGCTCTGGAAGGCTGAGTGTAAAACTAGTAAAAATATGTATATAATATATAATGGGTTTTTTTGATGTAAAAATTGTACAATGATCTATAACTCTACTGTCAATGAGGGCTTTTTTTCTGATGCAATTAGAATCTGATTTAATCTGATTTGGACTGTAAAACTATTAAAATATTAGTTGAATTGCCAGTAAATTCATGAGTCTGTGGCTTTTGTGGTTTAACCTCCGGTGGCAACTAAGTACTGTGGAGGCGTTCACTTGCTCCCCACCACTTTCCACCTCTCACAGACTTGGAAAGAAAAGGTAAAACTCATGGTTTGAGACAAGAACATTTAAAATAATTTAAAATATTGGTAATAATAATAATAATAATAATAATAATAATAATAATAATAATAATAATAATATAATGATTAACAGCATCAATATATTAATAATCTCAAGAATAATAGATATTCTAATAATCATATTAATAATATAATGATTTTAATGATAAGAACAGAGAAAGAGAGAGTAACTGAACCCAACATAATTGCTCAGCACCACTGACTGATGCTCAGCCTGTCCCTTAATAGAGATCAGCCCCCTTCCAGGTAACTCTGCCCAGTTTATCTATGGAGCATGATGTTCTAGCATATGGAACATTCCTTTGGCCAGTCCAGGTCATCCATCCTGCCTGTGCTTCTTCCTAGCTCCCTTACTGGCACAGATAAGAATCCAAAAAGTCCTTAGGGTAAGCACAATTTAGCAACAGCCAAATAATCTATGTGGTATCAACCTCTTTCTCATGCTGAATCCAAAACACAGCACTCTACCAGCTACAGCCAATAAAATTAATTCTGTCCTGGACAAAGCCAGGACGGTGACATAATCTCATTTTGTACATAACAAGACCTCAAGCAAAACATTTAATTACAAATTCAGTAGTAAGTATATGTATTGAAACATCTTGCAGTCATTACATCTCTTTCTGCTTTTACTCAGCACTCCACAGCTGGCAGAAAACAAACATATTTTTAGTAAAACCTAAATTAAGCGTCTTAGGGCCACAAATTCAGGACATAACTTTATAGAGCATAAATGCAACAGCAGGGTTTTCCTGTGTTGGTGCTCAGCTCACAAAAACTAACCCCAAAAAACTGAAAAAACAAATTAAAAGAATGTAAACCTACATCACATGTCAAAATGTGCACTTCCTTCAAATGCTGCATTCAGATACCACTGCAATGTAGGTGGTTATTACTCCTCTGCTGCTAACATTTTGTTAATATAAAATAGTACATTAACTATGAACAAGATATTAATATTTACCCTAACATAAAATTTCGTTAAAATTCCAAATTCAAAATTTCACCACAAAATTTAGATTTTCAATGCTGAATTCTGCAGATGCCAGAATTAAAATATATTTGCTTTTTGGCATCTTTGAATTCAAAATATGTTAAAATTGCTATAAAATATGTCCTGTAAATGGAGAACATTGTATGGCTTTCACTGCAAAATATTCAGTCACTGTTTAACTACAGAAGGCAGATTTGCCCCTTCCCTCTTTTTAATAGCCACAGACATAAAAGTTCTGGTTTTGGTTTTAGTTAAATGATGCAAAGGGTCTGGAGCAGAAGTCGGATGAGGAGTGTCTGAGGGAGCTGGGTGGGCTCAGGCTGGAGAAAAGGAAGCTCCAGGAGAAACTTTCTGGTGCCCTACAACTCCTTGAAGGAGGGTGCAGCCAGGTGAGGGTCGGGCTCTTCTTCCAGTCAACAAGTGATAGAAGAGGAAACAGCTCAAATTGCTTCAGGAGAGGTTTAGATTGGATTTTAAGAAAATAATTCTTCATGGAAATGTTTGTCAAGCATTGAAACACGTTGCCCAGAGATGTGGTAGAGTCACCATACCTGTAAGTATTTAAAAGAGGTGTTGTAGCAACTGGGGACATGGTTTAGTGCTTGGCAGTGCCAGATAAGCAGTTGGATTACTTGATCTCAAAGGTCTTTTCCAACCTACTTCTATGATTCAGTGTGTTGGAATTTGTTATGGGTTTTTTTTGTGGGCTGGTTTTTTTTTTTTTTTTTTTTGTTTTTTTGTGGGTTTTGTTGTTGTTGTTTTTTGTTTGTTTTTTTTTTTTTTTTTTTCTTGAGGGAGTGGGGTGGGAGATTGCTTGGTTTGATTTGGTTTGGCTGGGATTGGCTTTGGTTTGGTTTGGTTTGGTTTGGTTTCCCTCCTGGATTTCAAGTATCAGATATTTTGAAGTGTAAGAAAAGAACATGCAAAGATAGCAAAACTTCAGGTATTGCTTTCAAAGAAATAGTCAAAGAAGATTTCAAAAAGTACAGTACAATGCTTGCTGGCATAAGCCCTTTTCCAAGTTCACCTCTAATTCTTATAGCTCTTATTTATTATTCCTTCTTTTAAGGATCTGAGCACTTATTAACTTTGTGATCAAAGCAATGAAGTCTTAGGATATGACATAAAAACTTTAAGAAAATATTCTGTATTTTTGACACATGCTGTTTCAGTGGATAGAACTGCAATTTTTTTATCATTATTAGCTAAAATTCACTTATTAAACAACAGTCTTTGGTTCAGTAATGAAAATAGTCTCTTTTTTATCTTTTACTTGTTAGTGTGTCTATTATTATAACTCACGCTGTGTAACTGAGTGTCACATCAATAGGCTCAAGATGATGCAGTGAAAAACTTTGAGGTTGCTTTGAATTTAGATCCATAGGAGAAATAGAAAAGATTTATAGTTTCATTTTTTTACAGAGATTGCCACCAGGCTTTTATTGTTTTATTATTTATGTAGGAGTGTATGTATAGACAGCATGTTACCTCTTATCAGTGTGACTGACCAATGCATCCCCCACAACAGGAAAAGGCTCAGAGAAGGGCTCAAGTGATGTGCTGGTGAAGTTTCCCATTTTGGAATGTTCTTTGAATTCCTGAGACAGCTGATGCAACACAATTTTTTTTCAGTCATTTGATATTTCTGCCCATAACTTGAGGTGAACAGGAGGTGAAATTTGTGTCAGAGAGAGCTGTAATGCCTTTCTGTGGGTGGTGCTGTGTGGCCCTGTAGAGAGGCACACAGCACCACCACCTCCTGCCCTTCTTGTCCTCCCCAAATTAATTTCTGTGTTTTATTTCATCTCTCACTTGATATATATACTCTTCATCCTAGACAAGGAGCTGTCACTTGGTTCATGTATTTATTTTTCTTTAGCAGAAAAGAGTCCCAGTCTCTAATAAGTGTTTGGGCAATGCTGTAATCAAAATAAAAGAGCTATTTAATGTGATCAGTGTTCTTAATAATTAATTTCAAGATACACAGTTCTTAGATGCCATCAACAGGTTTTTAAAGTGGCAACTTTACATATACATAAATTATTAAATTGGCCATTATACATTAATGTGTCTAAGTTCCTTTCTTGCATTCTCTTCCTTTTTTTTACATGAATCTATCTTCAGTCTTGCATTCTCTGTCATGTTGGCTTTTTAAACACTGTTTCTTGCAAGAACTGCCAGAAAAAAAATTTACATTATGCCCTACTAACAGTAGGCAGAAGAATACATGTGGATAGTTGTTTGAAAGCTTCTGAGCTCATTTGAGCAACTCTGAGAGCCCACCTGCCTCTCCTGCCTTTACCTTTTGGAAAGTAGGACAGAACTTTTGAAAGCACCTGTTCTCTTAACTAGAGGAGCAGTCTCAGCCAGTCAGATGATTAATGTTATTTTTTTAATTTTTAATGTTGTTCATTGAATTATTTGTGCTGTTTGAGATTCAGTTTTGCTTATGTCTGTCTACTAATACTGTTAGAATCACACTTAATGATTTTATTTCATGATTTTAAGCTTGCTATGCACACGCAGACTTTAATAACAGCTGGAGAGATGAACATCAGCAACAGAACAGAAAAGTTGAGAATGTTGAGAAGAGAATTTTTTTCTTCAAGTTTACAATTACTTTGTAATGGCTGAGCACAGATGACCTTAAATCAACTACTTTTCCATTAGCTTGCAATGTGTTTTCATATTTAGATTATTTCTCTTCAATTATTATTAGCTGGTGAAAGAACAATTTCCTCCTCCATTAAGGAAATACAATCATAACCTGACAGCATATTGAAATTTATTAAAGAATATTTTTCTTTTACATATTTAGCCTTGACAATTTACATACTTAGCCTTGACAACTTAGTGTATTGGGGGGAGGGGAAGTAAGCGTGGTGTACTTTGGGGAAATAAAACCTATTTTTTCAGTTTTCCTATATTGAAAAAAAAGCAGTGGATAGAGGATGATCTGAAGGTTGCTATCATATAATCTTGAATTTTTTTATATGGATATACATTTTTCCTTAAAGAATGTCTTTACTAGTCTTTCTGAAGTTCCACACATCATGTAAATTCAGTTAATCTCTGAACAAACAGTACCTGGGATTTTCAGATGGACCATAGATAATTCTTCACTTTTTCTGCGAAATGAAATGTTTTCTTCTTCTTTTTGCAGTATGATCAGATCACAGAATCCTTAAGGGTGGAAGGGACCTCCAAAAAGATCATGTACAACCAATCATATATTCAACCTGTGTGATTTAAAATTTTTTCTAAATGTGTGAAAGGGTGTTCCAAAAAAAAAAATCTTATGGTGCTGCTGCATTGACTGAAAAAAAATTAAAGTTGTTTTTAAGGTAAATCAACAGGAATTTCCCCATCTTAAAATTATTACAAGCTTTTAGCTCTTCAGTGGTGTTTATGTGCCTTCTCTTAATAATTTTATGCAATTAATCATTACTATCTTTTAAAATTCTTTCACCTTCACATAGAGGAGAGGACAAACATTTTTGGTGATAATAAACTGTTCTGATTAGTTATGTCTGAGTTTAAATTTAGATTATTACCTGATTACTGTTGTTATGTTATATGCTTGAGGAAACTGAGTTTCTTTTTAGAATTTGTCTTTCTAGAGAGAACCAACACAGGCTGTAAATGCAATGCCATGCAGAAATTTTAATATATGTGGTACAAGTTCTGTTGATAGCTTGATATATCCTGGTAAAAGCTATGAGCATTTCTCATTTTAAAATCTCTTATTTGTTCCTTCTTTTTTTTTTTTAATTAAATGAAGTTTCTCTTGCTTCAATTAGGATAATCAAGTATTGTTTAATAGAATCCTGCAGAAAGCAAATCAACCACATGGTTATGTAACCACTCTCCTATCTTTTAGGAAGAGTAGGAAATGAATTTCTGTTTGTAACTGTCCTAATCAGATCAAGATTAGTGGTTTTATTATTGCAAGGATGTATTGATGGTAACACTAAGGAAAACTTACAGATCTCTTTTGGTGTGATTGCCTGGAAGAACTACCCATGGAGTATGTTTCATCTGTTCTTTAAATGTTATTAATTAATGTGCTTGCGGTAAAAAACCCAATTTGTGTTGTGTCTTGACATAGTCAAGAACTGCTCAAGTCTTTAAAAACCAATCTTTTCAGACATATGCACACTTGGGAAAACATACAGATTATGTGGAAGAAAACAGGAGAGAAAAATTATCCAGGTGTTTTCAACAGAGATTCTCATTCTGTCTTTTCTGAATATGCTCGCAGCTGGCAGCCTACAGAATTTTAAAAGTGCCAAAGTAATTAGAAACAGATTTAGCAAGTTTGTTGTGAAAATTACTTTTAGTATTTAGTATTGAATCCTTAAGTATATTTTACATGATTGATGATGAAAAGAAGAAGAAGAAAAGACAAAGCATGCAATACAGAATATTTAAGTCACATGATACTAATAGATAAATATAAAATTAGTTGAAATAAAATTAAACTAGCTTTAAATACGTTTTTTGGAAAATGTCGAAATTTTGGCTCTGAAAAAAATCCTAATTTAAATGTTTTCCTACAGGATAAAGCATTGCTCAGAATAACAAATCTCTCTACTTCATGGGTTTGGATTGGTTTCTTTCTAATGAAAATCTGACACCTCCAAGAGTGTAAAAAACCCACTCTCATTCAGATCTATCAATCTCAACAGATCTATATGCTGCATACAAAACTAAACTTTGTGGCAGTTACTGGTAATGTAACTTAATCACACAATAAGAGAAATCTCAAAAAGGAAAATGCATTTGAATCTGTTCTTTGGTCTGGGTTGGGTTTTTTGTTCCTATATTCAGCGTTCCTTGCAAAACAATAAATGAAACACATTTATTTCATAGCGATTTATATATACAAAATGCACACACATATGCAAACGTGTACTTTCTTGGATGGTGTGGCAATTGTTTTTTAATGCCTGCCTGTGAACAGCTTTTAAAAGTTGCTGTTTTCAGCATCTTTCAGAAGTGCCAGAGAGCAGCAGCCTCCTTGCTCCCTCCTCTTCAACGTTCGTTTGCTGCCTCTCTCAACAGAGATTCAGCTCATCTGTCATCCTCAGCAATAGCTAAAATTATTTTCAGCTCTGTCAGTTGGGGACTCACAAGGCAAGAAGACAAGTCTAGAGTTTCTTTTAAAAATGATTTCTAAATGAGGTGTGGATTTTATGCTTCCTGACCTATTTTTGCAAATGCTTGATTCTGAGTCAATGTGCAAATGCTATTTTTTTATACCCTTTGAATTTATATTATTGATAATACTTTATGAAATAATTCCTTTAGTACACATATTTTCTCCATGAATGTCTATGTCAATATGACCATCTAACCCTAACAGTAGTAGCAGTAGTTGGGTTGAGCCAAATATATAAATTACTTTTGAAGGATCAGTTTGTACATGATTATTTTAAATGGTTTTCTAGACTACATAGATGGAGAGCTCTCATTCATGATTTTTATTTCTGATTTTTGTACTTACAGAGGATAAAATGTTTGGGAAATGCTCCAGTTTGTTAGCAAATCTCATCAGGAAGAGATGCTTGTTTGGGGAATATATTTGTCAGTGGAAACTCTAGTGGTGACTTATAAAGATCTCCCTATTGGTGTGATTCAGAGTCTTGACAACTATGAAGGAACACACAAGACATATCTCCAATATTTTCTCAGCTATGGAAAACACATTTTCTTGCTCAGGCAAGAAAAACATGAAAAATATAGGATTTTCTTTTCTTATTGCTTAGTGGCACAATATACTGATATTTTGTGTATCCATAACTTTTAAATATTAGATGAATGATTTTACTTACTAAGAAAAAAATCTACCAAGAGTAAATAAGGTGTTTATTGTTTTGTTGGTTTTTGTTTGTTGGATTTTGTTTTATTTGTCTTTTGGTTTTGGGGTTTTTAATTTTTTGGTTTTTAAATTTTTTCCTTATAAAGTAGATGGCATTTTGCTACCAATTCTTCTGTGGGGGAGCAGTAACAAGTGTAGGAGAAGATCAGTGTGAAGCAAAATCATAGTTCTTCTCTGCACAGAATCTTCTTCAGTTTAAGTTGGCAAATTTTGCTGCCACTGCAAACAGCAATAACAGATTCAATACCCTGCACCACTAAATTAAATCAAATGCTGCCTTTTTTCAACCAGTTCTGTGAGGTAGTGATACTGAGATGCAGAGTCATGACTTACTCTACAGCTTTTACTATTGCAGTTTCCTCTGTCCTTCAGAAATAGCAAATAAAAAGCACTCTGAACATTGGATCAGGTATTCTGCTCAGATCAAAATCTCAAAATCTCAAAATCTCAAAAATCTGAAATGGAGAAAATCATTGTTAAATCATCATGTAAAGCAGATTTTTACTTCCTTCTCCCAAGAGATGTGATAGTGTTTAAAAGACTGGTGTTGGAATAGCCATCTTAGTTTCCCTACCTGTTTTTACAGCCTACATTCCAAGACCATTGAAAATTCATTATATGTTTAAAAATATTTGAAATTCAATTACAAACAACATAAATAATTATAATGTCCACACTGTACTAATTACTAAAGTCCTGATAGGGAGTAAATAAATTGACTTTTTATTTCAACATTATTCAAAGATATATTGTTTACTAAATGAGCACCAGAAGGGGATGATGCCTACAATAATTGTTGTCACTGTATCTGGCTGGTTAGAGAGTTAGGTGGAAGGATGTGAACTTTGTGGCTAATTCCCTCCTTGCAGTTCATTTTATAAAAATGTTGGAGGAAAAAGGGATAAAAAGTATTCTCTCCACTCTATTGTCCACTGGTATTAAATTTTGAACCCACTATGAGGAAGTAATGTGAGTCAATAGATTCCCAAGCAAGATACAAAAATTACTCCCTGAAGTTTTCCTCAAAACTGCTCTATCAGCATTAGTATTGTTATTCTATGATATCAATTTTAAAAATCAAACAAAAAAATCACAGGGACAAAAAAAAAAAAAAGACATAAGAAAGGCAAGGAAAAAAATAACAAAATGTCAGTTTTCTCCTCCTTCTGCTGAGTGTTTCTTGTAAAGTGACAGTACAGACTAATATGTCTTTCTTTTTTCAGACTACCAGTTCAGCAAAAGGTAGAAATATCAAGTCCTGTACATATACAAAGTGTATGAATAACATAAATCCCATAACACACATCCTCACTGTGCAACAGTGCATTTTGACAGATTATTGCCTTAAAGGAAGATACAGTAGTAGGATGAGGATTGAGGGCAGATTGGATATTTTTGCTCTCATATCTGATCATGAGTAGTTGCTAATGCTAAGTATCTACTCGATTATTTTTCCTGTGAAAAGATAGTTTAATTGCAGCAAAGCATTCTTTGCAATTAACAAATGGTGCAAGGTAAATATCCATCTATGCATTCAATAACAGTGGCTGCAGACAGAAATATAAGGCATTTTCAGGGCAGTTTGCAACTGTTTTATTTGTAAAATATTATAGGATAAAAACCAAAAACAAATGCAAACCAAAAAAGTCTCAAGTTTTAGAACATGAATATTTTCCTTAGGATTTTTAAAAAATAATATTTAGAATTATTTTTCTTTATTCTCTATGTGAAGTTTTGTGTGATAGACCAACATGTTTGTCATTGTAAGAAAAGAGAGGAATGCATAATTTCCGTGCACTGAGTTGAAGATATCTTCAATATTTTCACAGCCAGGACAAATCCAAACCCATTTTATAGATACTGCCAAGAACACCTGATGCCATCTAGCAAGTGGGCTCCGTCTCACTGCTTGTTAGGATTATTTGATGTACTTCTTCCCAAACCCATCCCAGTGTAGGAAGAGACCTTATCTCTTTCAAAGAAGGCAAATGTGCATTAAGAAAGTCTTAAATGTCACCTGTTTATTTCCCTGATTTTTGTTATTTTCAGGTTATTGTTCTGAAACAGGTTCAAAAATAAATAGAAAGTCTGCTTCTCTTTGTCTTTTTGACAGGATCTGTAGATTTCAGATAGCAGTAAAATAATAACTACATCCAGGCAGACACTAGCTGAGATGTGTTTAAAGACAATTTTCTGCTCTTTTGTTTCACTATTTGCTCATTCATTTACTTTCCTGACCTTTTCTCTTGAGAAGCTGGATGAACTGCAGCTGTTGCTTACTTCCTCATGGAGCTAGACTTCCACATCTGTCATGAATAGTTAATACTGCACAATTTAAAATGCTCTTCTAGGCTGTCATGCATTGCACATAGGTTTAAGTGGGTCAAGTTGAATTTTGCCAAAAAGCAGAAAAGTAATTGAACTGTTGTAATACCAGAGTTAGAAGACTTGATTTACTTCTGGGTCAAAACATTCACAACCCAGTCAGGAATATATTCAGGGGAACTTGAAAGCAGAAGAAGGAAAATAATCAAGACAGGGATGTATGTATGCACACAGATGAAAATAGATGTTGTCATTAACCCAAAATTGAAAAAAAACTTCAGACATCTAGTTCTGGGTTTTTTGATTTTTGTGGGAGTTTTTTGTGGTTTTTTTTGTTTGTTTGTTTGTTTGTTTTTTATTTTGTTTTTGTTTTTCTGATGGTGGCCTTCAATAGCTGCCTAGGGAACGATGAAAAGAATGAAGAAGCAACAGCATGATCCCCTCCCTGACAGTTTTCTGGTTGTGATGATTTTCAGCATATCATTACTTGTGGTGGAACTTTTATTCACAGATTATTTCTATGAGTTTTTATTAATTTTTAACCAATATGTAGGTTCCATAAATTCAAAGTGCCTTTTTTCAAGTTTAAACATCATACACTGTGTGGCCAAAACCAAACTCCCTTTGACTGTCACCTAATTGTCTGTAACATGATATAATTTTCCTGTTAAAAATAATAATAAAGAATATTTTCTTATTAATATTGTCCTGCAACTCAACATCTGTCATGAAGCAGGGGAGTTACCTTGATTTTAAACTGATAGGCCCTGGTCTCTAACATATCACCATAAGGAATTTAAATATTAATTATTAATTATTAATTATTTCATACTCTTATTTGCCTTTTTATGTTCCACAATACCTTTTTGAGATGGTAGATGCACTGTGCAGTTTTCAAGACAATGCAATTTTTAGGATGATTATGCTTTTAATGTTTTTCTTTATTCCTCACTTTCTAACAGTTCTAATTACCTTTCTCATGATATGAGCAAACTGAGAAAGAGTCATCCTCAGTGACTTTTTTGAGTGTTATTTAACTAATGTTAGTTTGAATGTAACATGTAACTAATGTTAGGCTGAATTCAATTCAGTTTCAAGGGGAAAGCTCGAAAATAGGATCTTAGCACATCTGAAAAAACTTTAAAGGAAAAAATAGCAGCAAATAGAAAAAAAAACAAGCCTAAGCTTGTCAAAACCTGTTTACAAGATGAAATCTCATAAATTATTTGGCTGTTCTTATAATTATTTTTAGCCTACTGTTGACAGTGTTAAGTTTTCCTTTCCTTTTTCTTTTTACATCACACATTATCAGCTCTCAAACCTACCTTGTTTTCCTTGAGTTTTAAAGTATCTTTATTAAAAACTTTATTTTTTAATAAAGTTCCGTGATTTTTAATGGGAAGTTTTAAATAAGAGACCTCTGTTTAAAAAAAAGAGATTTTTTGGAGCGCTGTGAATACAATACAAGCAATTAAAATATCTTTTGGGGGGGGTATTTGAATATCATACTTAATTTCCAGTGTTTGATACCTAATTTCCACTGCCAGCCAATGCCACAGATTTATTTTTTATTTGTGAATAAAAAAGGGAAATGTATAGAGCCTGGGGATGACTTTGAAAAGAACTGAAAGTATGAAAATATTTATTGAAATTTGGAAAGCCCCATTCATTGAAATTAGAAATTATCACAAAATCAGTCTCTCTATCACACATATGCACACACAAAATCCAATAGAATGTATTACAAAATGAACCTTTGTGGCTTTATTTACAAATTGATTCCTCAATAATTAGAATACTTTCCTAATTTACAGTGGCTGATAGTCTGACCTTTCAGTGAACAGCAGTTTAATTTGGTTTTGCTGGAGAAACATTTCAGAATCTTTGTACTTTGCAGAAAACAATACAATATCAGGTATTTTTCTTTAATATTGAAGATATTATGTTTTGATTGATTAAATCTTGACAATGAATATCAAGATTTCAAAGGAGCAAGAGAAACAATCAAGTCCCACTGGCGAGAGAGTATAAAAGATTCTTTAAGTAAAATGTTAGGGTGTTACATTATTTCACCATTCTTACCTTCTTTGACTTAAATAAAATAACAATTATATTTAAGCTTTCCTTTTTTATAAATAATTTTTTATTCTAGCTCGACAAGTTCACGTGAAGAAATTTCATGAATAAAATATTTCATCACCAAAACTTTCTCAACGGAAAATTAGGATCTATTTGAGAGCACCCAGTGTGTAGATATTCATCCTTTATCTATTCGCTCCCATTGAAAAAGCTGAAAGAAGATTTATATTTATCCAGCATTGATTTCTTTTCAAATCATTCTGTGTAGTCCACATCAACAAGGATAACAAAAACCCTTCATGATCATTTACTTTCATGCTTACATAGAAAGCCTCTTTTAGTATCCTGTAATAGAAGTTTATTGTGCTAGAGAAGGAAACTTGATTATGGCCTTCAGGGTAGTGATTTAGGCCTATGAACACCTCCACAGTTCTTACTTGCTGCTAGGATCCCAGGATGCCTGTATGGATCTCTTTTTCTATGCATAGTCATTTTGACAAGAATGTGATTTGCTAAAGGTGGCCAAGTGAAGGTTTTGATAACCTTTCCTCATTTTCTCTGATCTCAAAGAGAATTTTTTTTCCATTATACCCAGACAAGGCTGTGGGAAGAGAAGGCAGATCATGAAAAGTGAGGCTATGGCAGTGGTATTAAATAACTGTATTAATGTCAAAGAAGTGCTTTACCAGAAGTTTCTAGAAGCTGCTGGTGTTTCATTTCTAATGACATAACGAGATACAGGAACTCTAAGTATTTGTAAAAAATAAAAAGCCATGATAGATAAAGAACTGATCTTTTCCCTTTCTTATGGCTTATATTATTTAATGATCATCTGTGGAGAGAGAATTAGGCTTTGTACCCAGTGTCATCTGTATCCATGTCATAGAACTAAAGAGCAGAGAATTTAAAGACTTAGGAGAGGATATGGCTGCTATTCTACTTCATAATTAGGGAGGGGAGAGTGAGAATGAACAGGAAAGTGATGGCTGCACATCATGATTATTAGAATGTCCTTCCAATGATCCTTATTTTGATAAAGGGTGGAATTTACTCTATCAAAAACGATGATACTGCAGAGAACATCTTTCACACTAAAACATCAGAAAGTTCTGTACAATGATAAAACAATGCCAAGCAAACAGGGTAAAACCTACATTTCCTAAATGTGTTCCATTTTCCATAAAGTTTAAGAATGAATGTCTTAAAATATTGAGAAGTTTCTGAACTCTTTGCCAAGGACTTCCTAAAAATTTGATGTGAGGAAGTAAGGACTAGGAGACCTGAAATGGCTTCAAATGTATGAATTAATGTTTCTAGCACATTTCTATTTTACTGTGCTCAAACATTGAAGTCTATTGATGACAATAGAAAGCCTCTAATAGATTGGGATATGCTTTGGATAAAATGTGAGGAAATTTTCTTTCACTCATCACCCTGTAATTCTAAATACCTGATTCAGGTGAACTAGCCTGGATAGAAGTGTGGACTAAAAGGATGAAACTTGTCCTATGGTAACTGATCAACTTCCTCTCCAGCAATGTAGACCATATTGACATACAAACTCTCAGCCACTGCAGTGTGGCTTGGAGCTTGGGAAAAGTAGCATAAAAACTGGACAAGTACTCATTTTTGATCAGATTTCCAACAGCCATCATGTTAGGAACTCTCTAGGTCATTCTGCTTACTCTGGGTTTTTTCTTACAAATATTTTGAACACATGTATTCAGAAAGTTCTCTGAAATGTTTTAATAGTGCAGGCAAAACACAATTTTCTTTTCTGATTCTAAATTTTTATGTCCAAAGTGTTAGGGACATTATGCAAAATAAACCATAATTCCCTACTTCTGTATTGTCACTGTGACCTCCTCTCTCCTCACTGTCTTAAATGAATTACACATAAAAATTGTAAAAAACCTAGTAAATATAAATGATGCAGCTGTTAAAAATCTCAACAGTCACTCCAGTGATTTTCAGGCAGAGTTTTTGATATCCATTATTATGAAAAAGTGTCCAAGAACTGTGAGATTCCACCTGCAGTGGGGTTTCAGCTCTTGGACCCTGCCATAAGGACCTGGATTTGTTGAAGTCCAGAGGAGGGTAATGAAGAAGATTAGAGGGCCGAAGCACCACTGCTATAGAGACAGGTAAGACAAAGCTGGGACTCCTTAGCCCAGAGGAGAGAAAGCTCTTGGGACAGCCTTCCAGTTCCTAAAAGATGACACAAGAAAGATATAGTAGGGAGTTGCAACTGTATGATCTTCAACATCCTTTCCAACCCAAACCATTCTGTGATTCTATGTGTCAAATTGAACCGTGTTAATTATTTTAGTTGATAAGCAAATTTTCTTGAGCACTTTGTCATTGATAGGTCTGAGTTTTTCTTCTCTCCTTTCCACATGTGACTTTCCAAGAGGAGTCAGGATTTCTCCTGCCTGTGACCTCTGTTATCATGGGTCCTCAATGCACAGGTCATTGTATACATTATGGTGTTCTGCAAAAAAATTCAATATTTTGTGTGTCTTATCCATTTCTACACATGCCAGTCACAATAGGTCTTTCTGTCTGGGCTCCAACTAAACAGTTTCCCTAATCAGATTATAAAAAAAATCTTTTATTATCCCATCTTGAAGCAGCTTTTTACTGTTTTGTAAAGAGGTCATTGCATTTTGGGAAGGTGGAATCATTCATTCCCTCATGGGCAGACTGACTCTGGGTGAAATTATTTCTACTTCATGATGATTTCTAATGCAGATTTATTAAATTAGTTTTGACTCAGACTTTTAAAATCCCATAAATTTTCAACCCATAGATTGGCATTAAAAAAAAAAAAACCTTTGTCCTCGAATTATCAGCCAGACAGTTATATGATTAATGGAGAAAATAGGGAAAGGAGAAATATTAATTACTATCTCATCTAAATTGTCAGTAGCTTGACTGGGCCTTAATGAATTGCATTGGCAACATAGTTTATTTACGATACCTGTCAAAAGTTCCCAGAGTACTGCAAAAGGTTTTAAGTATCAGAATAAAACATTAATATTCAGGTGCTATATCAATATATTGGAATCAGCTCTTTGCATCACAGATCTAATCAATAATCTAATTTTGGTCAAGTGAATGCGACAAGCAATGAGGATGAATGGAATGAAAGATTATCAACCTTTATTTTCAATCATTGAAGAAGCATTATGTGTGAGGAATAATGATAGTGCCATGGCAGAACTTTGGGTGCAATTCCCTTTCAAAAAATCCCTGAGACTTTCAATTAAAAAAAAAAAAAAAGGAAATAAAATCTGGGTTTAGTTATTATTGTTTTCTCCACAGTCATTTGCTTATAATTTCCTAAATTAGAAATTCCAGCTTAAAAACTTCACAGGGCCAAGGACCTATCTATCCCTATAAGTACACAGTTTTTCGGATGCTAAATTTTATCCTTTCCTCAGTCTACATGAATTCCATTGAAGTTCATGGAAAACAATGATAAACAAAGTTGATTTTCTGGAATTTTTTTCTCTGAATGGCCTACATGCTCATTATTCCATTGTTAAATGTGGCATAATGCAATATCCTTATCTAGAAAGAGATTCTGCTTAAAAAACTCAAATCCAAACCACACTGCTCATACCAGCTACTAAGTGTTTTCACCTCCTGGCCAAATTATTTGTAAATCTAGGCCAGTTGCTTAATTGAACTTTGGTGTCATGTCTATCATGTAGACAACAGTACTCAATTTTTTGTTATGTCAGCTAGAGACTCTATTTCATGTATGAGATTATTCTACTTTCATAACTACAGCACCTTTTCTTATTTTGTGGCTGTCTTTATCTGAACTGCACTGGTACTTTGAACTGGAAAACCTGATAAGTTAATCCAATTCCTACTCTACCCAACTATTTTGACTTCTCTTTAGTAAATCTACTGCAGTAAAGGTGGTTGGATTTTTACATAAAATAAGTAATCCCCAAAGCATTTACATGTAAAGATATTTTACTGCTCCTGTGACATAGCACAGAAAGTTGTAATATATATGATTCAGGTCCCATTTCTACACCTTCCATGTATATCTGCATTTAGCCAAGCACTAAACCTCTTTCCCTTAAAATGAAGACCATTTTAAAATGACATGCTGCAAAGATGTCCTGCCCTGCCTATTAAGATCTTATTGCAGCAATACAATCTTATTATTGCTTCCAGCCATTTCCACTGCTTATCATTTCAGAGTTAAAGTGCTTTGCTTCTCCAAATTCTTTCCTTGCAAAAGAAAGTCCCCAAGGCATTCAGCCTCCTATTCCTTACTGTAGCTAAATGACAATGGAAGGTTTTCAGTCTGAGAATTAAAGGGGAAAAATTTTGTGGAATATTCCTTGTTATTTCCTTTTGGGGAAGAGATTAGACAGCAGAATGATTTAAAAAAATAAGAAAAAAGGAAAAAAGTGAAAAACTCAAAGAGTAATGAAGTGAAGAGAGAGAAGAGAGGAGTGGAAAGAAAAAGAAAAAAAAAAGAAAGAAAAATAAAAAGAAAAGAGAAAAAGAGCAGAAAAGAAAAGAAAAGAAAAGAAAAGAAAAGAAAAGAAAAGAAAAGAAAAGAAAAGAAAAGAAAGAGAAAAAAAAAGAAAAAAAGATTAAAATATCACATAAACGTTATTAATCAATTTTAATGTAAGACATGGGCCACTTTTATTGCCAGTCACATTACGTAATGTAGTAAGTGTCAGATTTGATGTGTGTTACATGCCTGGCCAAAAGAGCAAGGAAAAAGTTTTATTTGTGTTCTTGGGATGTTAAAAACTCCTGAATTCCCACTGGTAATTGTATGTCCATGTGCAAGGGAGAAGTTGCCGCATTAGAAGAAGAATATTTGGGGACCTTTTTGATTTTTTTCTTACAGTTACTTTACAAGGAAAAGAATCACATGTAATGAGCAGCAGTAATAAAACACAGCCATAAAGGAAATTAAAAATTTCTTTTGACAAAATGACAGTATTGATGAGGAACTACCACTGTTCATTGGTGCTACATGTCACAACACCCACAATCAGAGCTAAGTTTCTACTTTTTATAGAAATTAGATCATGTCGTAAATTCATATTTCGCATCAGAGATTATGGTACAGGCAATGAGGTTTGCATTTGTGATTGAAAGGAAACATAAGCAGCAAATGAACTGAGGAATACTTGGTCACATAGATTGCCTCATCTTGCTCTCACTAGGGGTCACCACGATGCCCCAAGCCCAGCGTGAAAGGCTGCGGATGGCAGCAAGTGACAAATGCTATTGCATTTCAACCCTGGTTTTGGAGGACCCTGCAGGGAAAGTTGCCATGGCCTGGTCAAGTCTTCAGATGTATTTTCTTAGTTTCTGTCATTTACAAAGTCCTAGTCAGCTTCATTAACAAAACAGGCAAAATTATATGTGATAAGTATTATTAAAAGCGTAGTTATTTCTTTTATTTAATTAATTTTTATGCAGGCTAATGTATTAATTCTTTGTATCATGCATTTATCTTGTTAATAGCTCAAGTTGTTGTACTTCAATACATACAATGTGAGTTTATGTGAAATGAATAAGTAGCCTTTATATGACAGTCAGATAAGAGTATGCATGAGTGAGGAGTTATTATGACTTGTAGAAGAAAAATAGGTAGGAGTCTGATGTAAGAGAAGAAAGCAGGGTTTAATTTTTCATTGTAATTTCAATGGTCGCTTATTAGATGAATTTTAATGGGTTTCTCCTACTTTTCTGAATTTCCTACCAATTTTTCTTTCAATGAGAAGGTGCATTTAGCCTGAAATGTCATCTTTTATACCAGCATCAGTGGGCTGGCTGACTGAAATTTCAAAGACCAGTTGTTAACAGAAAATCAAAAAAAATAGTGACTAAATAAAATATTTTAAAAAGAAAAGAGCGTTTATTTTATGTAACACTGTTGTAAAAATTTTGATGTGACTTTGAAGAAATCTGTCAGATTTCATATTTCAATCTGTTTTTCATAGTTAATAGCAGCAACTTTTTTGAAATTTATTTTTCTTTCTTAGGATTGACTTGAACCCAAGTATCCAATATCAGACACATTTCTGTGGGTTTTTTTGTCATGTATTGATAATATTAGTTTAAAAGGAAATAGGAGAAAATAAAAAGAAATATAATTTTCAAAAAGATAAGACACAAAGAATACATACACAACTCTGTTAAATTAAAAAAATATTCTGAAATTAAAGAAGACTGGGAAAAAATATGTACACAGCTTAGATCACAATTGATTCACTGAATGTTTCACAAGATAGGTACAGTGGAATGTCAATTAACTGATTTTCTAGCTCTAAACCATAAACTAAAATAAATTGTTGCAGTCTAATTGTGTTTATTTAATTTAGGGTCTAAAAAGGAATGGAGGGATCAATAGGTGGAGTTGAAGGGAGCAGTACACATGCAGAAGAACATTTTGTTTTAACTTCATGGAGAATGTCTATGAAAGTTGCCTGTTTTGGATAAATAAAAAAGATAAGCTTAAGAATATAAGAATGTAAGAAATATAATGAACTTGGTGTGTCTGTTGCAATGCCAAGTCATCTACAGTCCAGAATTTGAATACTGAGGTTGATGAAAGATATTTTAACCAAAAAGGAAAAAAAAAATAGATAGCTACTGAATATGAGTAAATAAAGAAAAAGGTTAGTGAAAATGTTCTAGTCTGCTTCCTAGAGGGATTCACTAAGATGCATGGAAGAGATAACAACCTTTCTGTTTGAAACGTCACTTTGCTCCAGCATTTGTTTTCCAATGACTTTGAACTAAAATTATCAATTTTGAAGTTAAAATTGAATACAGTGCTACCAAGGCTATTTCCTTATCTTGACAGAAATATCCATGTCACCAGTGATCAGACAACAACCAGAAAAGTCAGTAATATTATTATGCATAAAAAACCCTGAATTTCCAATAGTTATCAGTACCTTTTAGTGAAGACACTGCCTACAGTGTCTTCACATGGAGTACTGTCAGATCATCTTATTCACCTTATTTAGGAAATCTCAGCACACCACATGAGAATAAAAGCTAATAAAGATGTAAAAAGGCTTGGAAATCACTTTAAAAAAGTAATTAACTGCCAAAGAATTTAAATTGTCCATATCTTCTTTCCTCTCTACAAATCTCATTTCTTCTATGATAAGGAAAACAATGGAAAAATCAATGAAATTTAAAAAAAAAATTAACTATTTAGAAATGAGCAGGTAGACTCAGGAACAGAATATGTTCATGAGGCTAAAGAACATCAGATTTAAAAAAAAAAAATTCAAAATCTTCGTGGCCAGAAACACAATTTGCAGCTAAAGATGGTGACTTCACTTCAAGTAAATGTTTCTACATTTTCTTAACAGGAATTAACCTTGACAAAGTTTCAGAGGAACCTTCTGATATGGAAGCCATATGAGTTCTTTTCATGTTCTTCTGAAGCAGCTGGTACTTGTCATTTTGGGAGTCTGAACACCTGACAAATTTTTGGCAGTTCTGAACAAGTCTGGCAATTTCTATTAGTTTATATTACTGTCAAAACTGTTTCAAGAGCCCACAGCTCAGTTATCACAAGAGGGCACTGCAGGAATGCCTGCTAAAAAGTACCCAAAGATTCATCTGAAGCATGTTGGTTATTGTTTCCTTTTTCATTTTCTCCTTGCATTAAAGTAGAATAAAGGCAAAAATGCTAAAAGAATTACCAAGATCTCACAGCTTGCTAATGAAAAATATTCATTTGGTGAAGACATTCAAGAATTTATACAATATAGTGTCAAAACATTATGTTATCAAATTTTTAATGTTTACTATTCTTTATGGGGCTCTGAAACATTTCTTCCACCTCTATCTTACCCTCATCATCTTTTTTCATGACCAAATGTTCTCAGTATATGTTCAATGGTATGATCAACAGCCCATTTGAGGTACCTCTATAAAAATACACACAGCATAGGGAAGAAGCAGGAGGAGCTGAAAGCTGCAGTGCAACGAGCAAATCTGTGATCTAATTGCTATTGCTGAAACATGATGGGACAAATCACTCAACTGGAATGCCTGTCAGCAACAGGGGGCTCTTGCTCCAAGGATATCCTCCCTGCATAGAGGTTTGTTTCTTTTTTCAGGTGACAGCCCAAAAAGAGGGCAAGTGTTACTGGACCAGTTGCTTGCCAACACGGCTGGATGAATTAGAGATTTAAGTATGGACTACAGTGATCACACCTTGATGGAATTCACAATGATGAGGAGAGTCAGAACACTGATTTTAGGAAAAGAAATCTTCAGTTATTTAATGAATTGGTGGATGGGACTCCCCAAGAAACTGCCCTCAGGAACAAAGGAGATGAACAGAATTGACAGCTCTTTAGGCATCCTGAGAGTAAAAGAGATCTTGATTCCTACACGTAAAAAATCCAGACAAGGATGGCATGAGACCATCATGACTCTGTAAGGACCTTCTGAACTAATTAAAGTGTAAGAATGAAATGCACAGGAACCAGGAACATGTCTCCTGAGAAGAATATAGGGATGCCATCTAGATGTGTAGGGATCAAATTTGGAAGGCTAAGACACAGCTGGAGCTGTGGAAAAGATGAAAGAAAATGGACTCAGTCTCATAGAAGTAGTGTCCAGCAACATGGAGAAGGCCTGAGGTACTCAAATTTTTGCCTCATTTTCCAATGGAAATTTCTCTTCCCACCTCTCTCAAGTCCCTGAACCTCAAGGACTGGTGAACAAAGTCCCTTCCATCATAAGAGAGGATCAGGTTGAAGGCCACATGAGGAACATAAAAAAGTCCATGGGACAAAATAGAGTACATTCCAGTACTCTGAAGGAATTTTTTGATGTAGTTGCCAATTTGCCACTCTCCCTGACATTTGAAAAGTCATGGCAAGTCAAGTGAAGCCCTCTGTAACTGTAGAAAGTGAAACTATATAGTTGTTTTTAAAAATAGTGGAAAGACCCTGAGAACTACCAAACAGTCAGCCTAATCTCTGTTCCTGGGAAGATTATGGAGCTGATCCTTCTGCAAGGTGTGTTGAGACTAAGGAACATGAGGAAATGATCAGAGACAGCCAGCATGGGCAAATCATGCCTGACTAAGCTAGAAACCTTCTGTAGGGGACTGATTGTGTTACTGGACAAGAGAAAACTATGGGTATCACCTACCTGGCCTTTGATAGAATACCCCACACCATTCTTACCCTTAAACTTGAGAAATTTGGGGTTAGGTATATAAGGAATTGGTTGGATGACCACAAGTTACAGTTGTTGACTCAGGGTCCAAGTAGAAGCCAGTAAAGGATGTTGTCCCTCAATGATCTCAGCACTATTAATCCACACCATCAGTGGGATTGGGTGTACCCTTATCAAGTTTGCAGATGACACTAAACTGAGTGATGCAGTTAGTTTGGTAGAGGGAGGGGACATCATCCCCTCCAGAGTGACCCTGACAGGCATGAGGAGTGGGTCCATACAAATCTCATGGAACTCAACAAGGTCAGGTGCAAGATCCTGAAGCTGTGTTGGGGCAATTCCCAATATCAGCACAGACTGGGGGATAAATGAACTGGGAGCAGCCCTGGGCAGAAGGATGGATGCTATTGGTTGATGGAAAATCGGATATGAACTAGAATTGTGTGTGTGCAGCCAGAGCCCCCCGTGTGCTGGGCTCATCCAGAGCCCCGTGGGCAGCAGGGCAGGGAGGGGATTCTGCCCCTCTGCCCCCTCTGCTGAGACCCCACCTGCAGGGCTGCATCAGCTCTGGGGTACACAGAAAACACAGACATGTCAGAATCAGTGCAAAGAGGGGTAGAAAATGTTGTCAGGTGTCTGGTACACCTCTCCTACACCTCACCCCTCCAGCTGAGGCCAAGCTGAGAGTGGTGGGATTGCTTAGCCTGGACAAGAGAAGGCTCAAGAGACACCTTATTGTGTTTTTTTCAATATAGAAAGAGTTTTTATAAGAAAGATGGAGAGAAACATTTTGCCAAGGCATGCAGTGACAGGACAAGGGACAATGGTTTTAAACTGAGACATATAAAATCTTTTTTGTGATGAGGATGGCAAGACACTGTAACTATCTAGAGAAGCTGTGGATGCCCTGTCATTTGAAATATTCAAGGTAAGATTGGGTGAGGCTTTGAACAACCTGATCTAATGAAAAATGTCCCTGGCAATGGCAGGAAGGCTGGACTACATGGACTTTAATGCAACTATTGCACTCCACATTAGAAAAACCATGTGCCACGATGCAATCCCATGATCAGAAACTAAATCCTGACAAATTTATCTCTCTTTCATTTTGTGGTTGTGGGGATTCCTCTTACTGAAGACTCCACTTTGCCTGGGTAAACCTTGTGCTTTTTCTTTTGAAGGTATGTGTTGCAGGAGGTAAGGTATTCATGTGAATAATTACACCATGTGCATACCTGTGTTTTAAATGGCTCTTCTCTTTTATTCCTAAAACAGTCTGCAGCAGGTATCTGGTATGCTTTAGTGCATCAGCAAGGTTATGCTTTGGTTCTAAAGTTGGTTGGCTGTTTGGTTTTTATTACCAGCTTAGAGACATTATTTTTTTCCAGTTAAATACACTTAATCTTTCTCAAAACAAACTATGAAATGTACCTTGAAGATAAAATATTTACATATTATATATATGGCATAAAACCATATATATATATGTGTTAGGTCAATATTCACACACAAGAATCCCTGCTAAAGCAGAGAAGAAGATTAGAAGACTTTTATTTCCAAACATAAATTAATGCTCATTAAAAACTATTTTCTCATGAGATTTCATGTCATTCTTAATTTTTTGTAAATCCTAAAAAAATATGGCATTTTTTACTCCATTTTACTGCTCCAATATGTTTGTTAAAATAGTACTCTTAGTATTGCTACAACAATAAAATCAAAATAAAAAATTCTGGTCTCATAGATACATTTAAAAAAAATTATGATGTATTTTGATTCCACCAAACTGACATTTTAAAGCAAAAAGATATTGCATCAGAATTATTTTGACTAATTTTACTTACTAACATACCCTTACTAAAATGATTTGAAACATCCTGAATCCTGTGAAATAGAGGTTTTTTTCTGGATTTACTTTAGTCACCTTCCCTTTGGCATGCCCTAACTGAACAGGGACTATCTACATCAGTGAGAACAACTTTTGTTTTCTGTGGGTGAGCTGATGGCTTCTGGCTACTTTATGTTGCACAAGAAATACAGTCTATATCCCTGTGTTCTAGATTTCACAAAATATCAGGTGTCTTACCAATATGAGCTTGCTAGAAAAGACAGAACTGCCCTTCTGTGACTATGAAAGAAAATTTAATCTGCCTTCAACCTTACAAACCTTTTTTTATATTTTTTTTCAGTTTGTGACTTCAGGGTGCCTTTGAAGCTCAGGAAAACCAAGGCTTTGTAACTGGTTGACACTATTATCTTGAAAACTTGATGTAAACAAGTCTATGTATCTCTTTGATACCAAACTAGGAACTATGTTTCAGGTTAAGCATATCAGTGCATTATTTCAAGGTGAATTTTGCTGTTTTTCAAAATAAGTGAAGATGGGTCATAAAATGCAGTTCAGTTCTCCTAAGCTTCTTAAAAATGGTAAGGTTAAGCTAGGTTTAAGAAGCTACTGGGAATTCACATCATAAAATAATCTCTTGAAGGCAAGGAGTCAGCAAGCCTGTGATTTCAAAATAGAATAAAAATCAAATTTCCCAGTAGTACATATTCATGAACTATCTTTTTGTTTCTCTGTCAGCTGCAGCAGATGCGTAATATACATTGTCTATGCACATACTATTTTGCTAGAGCAGTGGTTAAAAAATGACTTTCATTGTACTTAGATTCATCACATTTTCAAGTGCACATTTGTCTTCCAACGATGAAGGGATATATTGTACACTTTTTGAAAAAAAACTGTGAGTTCAGCAAATTTTGTTTCCTCCCCAGGTCCTTTGATGGCTAAAGGTCTTCCTGTGACAAATTTTGTGAGCTGCATTAGGATTTTGGAATTTTTGTTCCTCTCAAATCATAGGCAATTTTGCAAGTGGGTGTATGCCACAATTAAATAGTTTCTATTACTACTGGGGAAATCTTGATCAGCTGTAGCAGGTAAAACTCTAGTTTGGCAAATATGCTGAGTATTCACCAAAGTGGACTTGACATGAAAATTGGGCACTATTCTTTCAATTCTTCACAAATGTTTACAGAAAAATGTTTGATATCCTGAGAGCTGGTATTGATTTCCACCTTTTCAATCCATTTAAGAGGATTTGCTACCTAAGTACTAGCTGAATGGTAGACTAGTGTTGCTGCAGCATCTTTCTGCCTGTCTGAATTCTGGTATTCAAGTACTGTTCCAGCCACTGAGGTCTTTTCACTGATGGTTCAGATCTCAACAGCTTCCTAACAGCACTCTGGCAGAGAAATTCTTATTTTTTTAGCTTGATGATAATGTTACTTAAAAAAGAACATAATCTTTTCTGAGTTTAGAGCTAGGAAAAAAGCACCATAACATCTGATAGACTCTTGTAAAGGATTTTTGATAATCTTGTACGTGGAAAGCCAGCTGCTTTTCCCACCATCACAGAAGGAAACACTCTGTAGTTCCTGAAAAATGTAAAATGCGTTTCAAGTGAGAGCATTCAAGTAGAAAATTCCTCCTGAGTACTAATAGAAATTCTCTAATGAAGAAAGACAGAGAAAGCAGACAGTACAGAAGACTGTGGAGGAAAATTCTGGTCATTATGTTGTATGTACTCATGTGGACTATTTTAACAAAAAAATTTAATAGCAATTTAAAAAAAAATATAGGCCATGCAGAAATGGATGATAATGCACAAAAATCAAGGTGGTAATGGAGATGAGCTCAGTTGGTCAGAGCATGGTGCTAACAATGCTGTGGTTGCAGGTTTGATCCCTGTCCTGGGCCATTCTCTTCAAAGCTGAACTCGCTGATCCTCGTGTGGGTCCCTTCCAGCTCAGAATATTCTGTGATTCTGTAAATAAAATAGAAAAACCCTTTCTAGGTTGCTGCTTGTCCTTGTAAATATTTTACCCACTAAATTTTGATAATATTTGAAATGCTACTACACCTACCAGAAATACAACAGACTAGTATCCCAGAAAATGTTTGAACTCAGAGCTGAGTAACAAGTTTAGTTGAATATTGTTTTTATGAATTTTATTGTAGATGCAGAAAAAAATATGTAAAGGATATTCAGCAGAGTTGAATTCCTAACCTCTGGATCTCATGCTGTGGCAATAATGAAGAAGAAAAATATGGCAATAAGTATTAAAGACTTATAGTTGATAGCCTTACAGCGACAGTATCAGAACACATGCATATATTATTAGAATTGTTCAAATATAATGTAATTACCTTAAAAAATCATTAAAGTTTGGAATAGCCAAGACATATAATATTACATAGTTGAAGAAACTGTCAGGCTGTGTTGGCAAGGTTTTCTGCAAGATTAAAGGCAGTAAGAAACCTGCCAATACTGGCACAACACTGCACTAATAAATAACATGGGATATTTATATGAATCAACAGTTGGCACACAACTTACTTTTCTTCCTGCAAAGAAGTTTGACATCTTTCTCCTATGCTGTAGAAAAAAAAAACCCAAAAGAGCATTGCTATATTTTATTGCAACAGGTATTTGAGGTTGGACTAGTATAGAACTTGAAACACAGATTGTAATGCTTGAGCATTATGTTACTGTTAACATGCTGATTTTGCAGTTGCTTCTGACTTTCCCAAACTTTGACCATATGGGATTGATTTTTTTGTCATATGTTTTAGTATAAACTACTATGTTTAAAAAGTCTGTCCTGACCCTCCAACCCACCACCCCAAATCTTGATATAATTTCAAACAGCCTTGTGTTCTTGTAAGTAAAGCTTTAACATTTTGATTTTAAGTACCTTGCAGATGTTCAGTAGAAATTCTCTGGAGCTCTGTTGCTTGATCCTTCAAAGATTTTCATTGCATTGTCCATTATTTAAGAACATTCTCCTTGCAATTACTGATCTTTTTTTGTCAAAGCAGTGTTAGCCTGAGGTCCAAAGCTGGCCAGTGATCTGCTCCGTTCCCTGTTCTGTTTTTTTCCACACTTCTCATTAAAGCAAGAACCAAGAGACTGAATAAAAATTTTGCCTACCAAATACAGGTGGTATAATGGAGGCTGAGTGCAGGAAGACAGGTTAAAATAGGGAACAGGGACATGAACTTAAAGCAGTTTCAAAGGCTGAAGTTGTCTGGGAAAATAGATTCTTTTGACAGAGCTGTCAAGGCAAAAGGACTAGGAAAATGTGGTGAGGTGTGTATGGCATGCTTATACATTGTAAACAAGTAAAGCAAAATAAACCAAAAGGCTTGTGCAGTATTGCCAGCAAAATTTTCTCAAGTCAGGTAATTTTATTTATCTTTACTATTTGGCTGTGGACAAAAATTTCTGATCCCTGATTCAGACAGTAAGAAAAAGAATATAAAAAAAGGAAGTACTTTGTGCCATTTATCCTGTTCCCTCCTTAATCTCTATTTTCAATGTGTTCACCCTCTCCATCAAAATTATTTCAGGAAGGCATTGGGTTGCAGAGGAGGGAGAGGAGATCTGCATAATTATGGGTTGTTTTTTTTGGTTTTGGTTGGTTTTTTTTGTTGTTGTTGGGTTTGTTTGTTTGTTTGTTTGTTTGTTTTTTGGGGTTTTTTTTTGGTTTGGTTTTTTTTTTTTTGTTTTTTTTTTTTTTGTTTTTTTTTATCATGAGATGATGTTTGGCCATCCTGGACATAATGGCTCCTTTCTGCCACTCTGCACTCAGGGGTTTCCTGACACCTGGTTCCCCTGTCTGTGCACTGGTCCAGATTGGTCCCAGGCCGTGGTGCCCCAGGTCTGTTCCCTCTCAGGCAGAGGTTGCATTGTTTCAGGGGGATCCCTACTCCTTGAACAGTATTGCTAGCACAATATTCTCAAGTATGGTGATTTTATTGGACTTTACTGCTTGCCAGTGGACAAAAATTTCTGATCCATTATTCAGACAGCAAGAAAAATAATAAAAAAACTATTAAATTAATGGTAAAACCACAGGTCACTGCAACACAGGGGCATCCCTGTCCTGGTGTGAGTCACCCATGGGCTGCAGCTCTTCACAGCTGGGCACAGGTGAGCCACAGCCACAGCCTCTTGCCCATGTCCCTGCTCTAGCCTGTATCACCATCATATGTCACCTTCTCCCACAAAGGGTACCACCATGCCCACCTCCTACTGACACCTTGTCACTTCTGACCAATATATGGACTTGTCTGATCACCTGGCTGAGACCAGGGCATTGAGCACTGAGATGGGGTCAGGATTGGCAAGGTCAGACTGAAGCCTGGGACTGAGTCAGGATGCCACAATAAGAGGGGAAGTACATCAGCAAAATTTCAGTGTGGCATCAGTGGGGACAAATTAAAGTCATTGGTAAAATGTCTGCTATAGACAGGATGAAGGAGGATGATGTGGTAGAGGATTCAAAGGCATTAAATTGAAAGTTGTCAGGAAAGAAGGCTCTGTATTTGGCCAACACACAGCAAACTATTCAGCCATTCAAAATTCTTTTGTATGTGCTCTGCTCAACCTTTTCCAGACTCTGGAATTCCCTGTGTCAGTCATATTTTCCTTGCACCTTATGAAGAATATTTTCTTTTTGCCAGACTGACACACAAATGCAGTGATGTGTCTGCACAAATGTAAAAGCATGTGCAAAGATGTTTCCCTGATCTTGCAGATGAATAAGGCACACCATCCCTGGAATATCCCTAAAGGAACAGGAAGGACCTTCACATGGTGAATTCCTGTTGTGAGCTGGATACAGAGAATAATAAGTACTCAGGCTACTGAGAGAGATGCAGGTGTCATGAGGCTATTTCAGGATGGATGTTTCTTACTCTGCTGGGTTTCTACTTCCTTTCATCATTTCTCAGCAGCAGCAACAATAGGAAAAAGAAGGAAAAAAAGAAAGCAACTGTCTGGAGACATTTGTCCTTATGTGGTACTGATTTTTTTTTTTTCACTTTACTGTATCCCACATTGTAAAAAACAATAGTAAAGCTTAGTCTGTTCTTTGTGCTTCTTTGAACCTTCAGGAGAAGTTCTCGTTGTATACAAATTCTACCTGTTCAGTCTCACAGAGCAAAGCCTCATTCTGCTGTAATTAAATCAGACAAAACACCCAGCCAAACAAGAGCTAACAGATGGTGTGCATCATATGACAATCTTTAGGAGTCACTTTGAAGCAGTGTTCTTTGTAATAAGCCTTGTCACAGCATGGTCTATTAACAGCTCCCCATTTTCAGGTTTCAAAAGTGTTGTATGTGGTGTGTTGAAGAAACAAATATTTGTCTGCATTTATTGTTTAATCTTCATCTATATTGAGTATGGATCAGGGGGCCACCATTCGCATCAAGAACTGAATGCACAGTGCAAGTAAAACATCTGGATAAAAATATTGCTGAATTCAGACCACAGAGACATATTCAGAAATGTATTTTCAAGTATTTTCCAGAGAAGAGGACCTTAGAAAATTAAATTCAGAAATAATCAGAGTAGCAATTTTTTCATCAAAAAGGAAATTATTAATACATTTAACTACACTCTGATTAATAACACATTAATCTAATGCAATAAAAGCATTTCAGAGTAATAGTATGGTTTTCTGTCAGCAAAGAGGAAGTGAGATTGCAGGAGATTCCCTTCTGGGCTTGTTTATGTCTTGCCATCCCCATTCCTTGTTTCTGACAGCTAGCACCCACTTCTCATGCAAATCTTGCCTTGAACTTTTTGCTCCAAGGAAAATCTTACTTTTCTAAGACCACATTGTAATTATATTTGTCATTCTTGTCATATTGCTTAAATGTCACTCTGGAGAAAATAATACAGTAATTAGCAGTGATTTGTGAAGAATGTTTGCTCTGGGTCTAGTTCTTCAGAGCATCAATCCTCTAACTTTTGTATTGGGGGATTGCACTCCTTGCTTCCTGTAGGCAGTCAATGATTTTTCTCTTCACCACAGAGGTGGTGCAGATTCGTGTGTGTGCCCACATTCCTGGGCACATCTCTGTGCATTCACAATCACTATTCTGCTGCGCTGCAAACTCTCACCTGTCCACTTCCAGTACAGCACCTAGTGTGGCAAAAAAAAAACCGAGAAAAAAATGTTCTTGCAGTAAAACTGCTTTGTCTTGTCTACTCAGGGTGCTCCAGGGATTTTCTACACTGCCTTAAATTTAAATAACACTAGTCATGTTCTCTATCCAAAATCCTAACAATGTAGAGGTCACTGTGAGCTGCTCCATTCCCTTTTGCTTCAGAATGCCTTCTCCAGCAATAAACTCTATTCTGTAGAATATTTTAAAATGCCTTACCCTAAACAGGAACTGACTCTTGTGGGGGTTGACTTTAACAAAGCTAAATATTCTGATTTAAGGAATGGATTTTAAGCAGAAATGTGACCTGAGTAAAGATATTCACCCCTTAAGAACAGTGACAATAAAATTGAACCGGTGTAGCTGCATCTTGTTATCAGATAAGAATTGCAGCAGATAATTTACACATTGAAGATTTTTTAAAGAATTATTCTGAAATTCTAGATATGACTGAAATACAGATTATTTAAAAAACAAAAATCCCACATCAGTGACTAGGAAAAAAAAAAGATTTCTCCATCCAATGATTTATGTCATCTTTTTTTTTAATTTTTATATAATTATATATGAAGTCATGATACAAAAACCTGCAATACAGGCTATTTCTGATTAATTTTTATATTTCATTTTCAAATAAAACTAATAAATACATGATCTTTTAATACAGATTTCAAAAAAATTGAAGCTGTAAATCTGTAGACATAACGGTTATGTTGGAATGAATCAAATTTTTGTCATTTGAAGCTGTCACCTCAAAAGTATTAGCAAAGATTTTTTTTGAAGTCTTTTGGTGGATTGTCATATTTTAGAGTTTCAAAAGTAGGCCAAAATCTGGGTTTACTGGCATATTAAGGATTAAACTCACATTTTGTAGAATATGAAATAATAAACACCTTTTCTTTAACATGAAGCAATACAACCTCATTCTAGATGATAGTCATGTCAAATTGCTCTTCTCAGCACAAGTGAATACATTTTGTTGCATTTTCAAATTACACATTTCTTGTGTTTTCTTACATTGCATGGAACCATTTACAAGAATTCTATTACTAATTATTATTTTTCCATGGACCATTTCTGAAGTGAAACCTTTGATACTAATAGCTGACTGGAGGACTGGAGGTTTTTCCTCTTTTTTTCCTTCCACATCAAAACATAGTTCCTGTCTTTCATTTTTCTAATCCATTTTTGAAGCTCACTTTTCACGCTTTCTAGAATGTTCATGGAAAGTTCCATGATCATATTATACCAGACATCATATTATACCTACAACATCATATTATACCAGACACTTTTGCATGGTAAACATCTGACTTGGGATCAAAGTTTGGAAATAATATCTATTTCTTAAAAGTGTGGCTTTTTTGCTGCTATGCTAAGGACATTTAGTTACACCTTTCTTTAAAATCCCTTGACAGTGTTATGTTTATAATAATTTCTCATCTACACTAGGATCTCTTTCAGGGGTTCAGTGTTCCCATATTTGGAAGAAGTATTTGGCTCCTCTGATGTATTGTGTGAGATGTGCCATGAGAGAGATGGTGAAGGGATTTCCATGAGGTATGCCATGAAATATAAAATGGCAGCATTACAGTGGGCAGGATGGCCTGTTGATGGTGGTGATAAGTTATCAGGCAGAGGCCAGATGACCCTTCCTGTTGCAACTGGCCATGTGGAAGATGATACTGACATGTCACAGTTCTGTTCTGCCCTCACACAACACCCACAGACTTTGCAACCTCTCTCTTTGTAACTCTTGATTTGCTTCTTTTACATATAAAATTCGTGGCCCCTTGGTCTCTGCACCTTATATGACAGCAACAGGATATTTTAACTACAGTCCGACCCCTACTTCTCCCAGAAATTTAAATTAGCATTTGAAGTCCTCCTTGTCAGAGGATCAGGATACAACCATCTTGCAGACAAATCAGCAAGCCTGCTCACCTCTCCTTCCCAAAGCAGGTCAGATTTCTGCCCCCAGCTGGGGGGGGGGAACATTTGTACATAGTGCTGCACACTGATATTTTGCAGGTCTAGTGAATTGATCACTGGTAATCTAACAGGAATCCATAGTCTGTTGCTTTAATAAACTATACTATTTGTGAATCTGTGAAAGTTCCTGTTACCTTCAGCCAGACTTCAGTGTTCAATTGGTAAATCCTATTATTGGTGATGCTGTGATCATAAGTGAGACCAGACTTACAGTGTAACCCACATATTTGTACTTCTGGAATCTTATTGAATGCAACCAAACTTATAGTGCCAAATTAATAATACAGAAATTAAGCCCAGCTGCACCCACCCTCTTTGATCTCTGAGAAACAGTTGAAAAGTAAGGGGTTCATCTTTTACCAAATTTCTATACTCCTAACATGACAGCACTAACAACTTCATATTCCTGCATGGTTTCTTAAGGCTATTTTGGATGTTTTCCTTTGATTTTTAAACTTTTAAGAGAATTTCTATGGAATTTCTTCACTGTATATTTCTCTTCTTCACTGAGCCATTTATTAAAATTATATATATTTTTATATATATATATATTATATATATTTCTCTTCTTCACTGAGCCAGTAATATTAAAAACTGTTCCAGTCTTGTGCATTGCTCTTGCTACTAAACTTATGCTTTAAAAAATTTGCTTGACTCAAATAGGTTGAGAAATCACAAAGTTCTGGGTTTTCCTGTACAACTACTCCTGAAGATGGAGCTTGTTGTATTCTGAGGTTTTAATATATTTCCTCATAAATATGTTATTGGAATAGGATCCCAATATTACCGGATGGAATGTGCCTGGGCTCTTCTGGCCCTTGCTGCTTGACCAGAGGCGGCAACTGTGGTGGTTTCACCTCAGAGACACCCCTGGCTTGCTGTATGTTGCAGCTGGCACTTGGAACAAGTCCAGGCAAGCAGGAATTCAGTTTTTACCTCTAATGGAAAGGCTTTAGGTGAGGTGAAGAGAAAAAGGAGACGGATTCTGCCGGAGGGTTAATCCAGAGTTTTATTCCATGGTCACAGATCTCCGAATCTTGGTAACAGCTCCAACAGAATGCCGACCGCATGGTCCCGTGTCTTTTTAAGCCCGGGGAAAAGGGGAGGGGAAGGGGTAGGTGTGCCACCAACCAGGTGGAATGGGGGGCAGTCTCAGGGGACAATGACACCCAGACTGGCCAATGACCCCAGGGCTGAGAAGCATCTTTGGAACTTGACCAACCAGACGACGCCCTTGCTGGGATGTTAAGATTGACGGACAGCACTTAGCAAGGGGGCAAGGGCGAGGGCAAGGGAGGGGTTGGCACACCTGAGGGACTGGGAAAGGTGAAACAGGATATTGCTTCACACCACAACAATATGTGGCTCCTCTCCAGTAGTGTCAGATTACTGCACGTGGCCCAGGATTGTACCCAAGTTCTTCTGAAAAATCTCTTGGGAATGAGACAGCTTGGCAGCTTCCTTGGTCAGCCTGTTTCAGTGCACCAGCGCCTGCACAGTAGAGAAGTTCTTCCTCATATTCAGGTGGAACTTCCTTGCATCTGTATCTGCCTGTTGCCTTTTGTCCTACTTATTGGTAATATTTGGTATGTCCATAAAGTTTTTCCAGAAAGCCATAGCATCAGTGTGATCTTGTGTCAAAAACATATTGCTTGAATAAAAAAAAATAATTGTTCGGTTGAGGTATTCTGGAGTATACTCAGACCATAAAATGGTATAATCTAATTCTTTCAGCTGCTGTTTATACACATATTCCTAGCATTAAAACTGGAAAAACAATGAGGTGGGTTTTTTTGTTTGTTTTTTGGTTGGTTGGTTGGTTGTTTTTTTTTAGTTCAATGATAGAAACAAAAGCTCTGGAAAGAAAAAAAAAAGGCTAAGTGGTTGGGGAAAAAACCCTTTTTTCACAAAATAAAAAATATTGTCCTCTCAAAACTTGAATTTCTCTTCTTTTTTAGATGCGAATTTTTCCTCACTTCAACCTGATTTTGCAGATAGCTTTGCTTTCTTTATTTCCTATTTAAATACCCCTATATTTGTTTATAAGCTAATTTCCCACTTGTAAAAGAAAAGAGGGTGAAGAATAAGGAAAAAGAAGTTCACAACCCAGGATCTTAACTACAACTGACAGCAGAATCTTTGGCTTTTTACAGCCTGAAGTCCAGACTCAAGGCATACAGTCTTCAGCTTTTTTTCTGTACAGCAGATTACTGTGCACATCATCAGGGCATTGCAGCATAGCAGCAAGTCAAGTTTTTTTCTGAGGGAAGCTGAAAGGATGAGGAAGAGGTTATGCTACTCTCTCACAGAGGCTGAAGTTTGGAAGATTTTTTGAAATGAATTTTTCTTAAATGACATTGCTACCACTCCTAGATCTTCAAGGCAAATAATGCATCCTTCTATTTTACTAATCCAAATATTATATTTAGGCTGAAGGAATGTAATTAGCATTGGCTTATAATTAGTTGTTGACAATATTAAGCTTTAATATAATTTCTTATTCAAATAATTATTCATGCTTATTTAAAACATTTTAATCCACCATCAGTATAACAAGTTTCATACAGAGGAAAGGGCATGGTGGTGCATAAGCTTTTAATCCTGTACGCCTTCACACCTTCACCACACCTGATGGCCAAAGTTTTCACAGACAACAGTTAACATTGTTTTGTAACTCTTTTAAGTACTTAGGCTTCAGTCCATTAAAAAATCTTGATCATTCTCTTGTCCTATCAAAATATTTCAACATCCAGGTTTGGTTTCTAGGTCTGTCTGATACATGTGTTTTGTCCTCTGACACAGCATTCCAAACAAAGTAAATAGAATATGAGTAATAATGATTGTCCATACATGCCCAGTACAAGTTAATATACTTTTATTAAAAAAAAGGTGTAAATTCATCCACTGATCTATTTGCATCATTGCAAAATTAATACATGTTGTGATGAACACCATTCTCTGCATATGCATTTATGGTCATATGCTTAAATATGATTCTTTATTAAAAGCTCACACTCTATGTTGTAGTTGACAAAGATAATTGTGAAATGCTGGCTGAGCTCTTTTCTCCTTTCCTTCCTCCTCTATGTGCTGTGCTGAAAGAGAGAGGTTGAAACACAGGTTTTCTGTTTACTTTTAGGATGCTGTTACTCAGATTCTGTCAGGGAGGAAGATATATGGTTGTGACTCTCTTGGCTTCTGGGGTTAGCTCATCTTGATTGTTGTAAGCCATTTCTGCTGATTTTGAAGAGATGGCTTACAGGGGACCTCATCAGAGTCTGTCAGTGCCTGCAGGGAGGGGTCAGAGCAGGGACCAGGCTCTGCTCAGTGCTGCCCAGCAATGGGACAAGAGGCAGGAACTGATGCACAGGAAGTTCCGCCTGAACATGAGGAAGAAATTCTTCACTGTGCAGTGGCCAAACACTGGAATAGATCACCCAGAGAGGCTGTGGAGTCTCCCTCACTGGAGATATTCCAGAACCATATGGGTGCAATCCTGTGCCATGTGCTCTGGGGTGGTTGGACCAGACCTGACCCATTGTCTGATTCCATGCTCTTACAGTGCTCAGTGTTCACTATGACAATACTTTGTGTTAATCAGTACAGTCAAATATTGCCTTGTCCAAAGGCAGCGTGTGTTCCTTCCATGGAAGAATTAAAATGTTTATTTTTTAAAATAATTTATGATAAAGGTCAGTTTTCCTTAACTGGAGGAGATAAGAAGCGCTACTATATTTCTGGTAGACACCCTAAGAAGGAAATGACATTTTGACCTGTGAAATTTTGTTGTATCTATGCATAAATGTATGTTCAAAGTCCAGCTGTTCTAAAATGGGTATTTATTCCTTCTTTTCTAAAATTCTTTAGACAGGCAAAATGTGACATTTCATGGTCATGGAGACACTTCAAAAATATTACAGAACTGAGAAATAGAATCTGGCATTTGATCTCTGTAGAAGATTCTCCTGGACACAAGAAAAAGACAAATAAGAAATCAGGAGGTAAGGATGAAGGACTTCTTGATGTAAGACCTTGCGCTACCATGACTGAAATAATGTCGCTGAATTTGACAATTCATGTTATATGTTATTAGGACCCAACCCTTTTGATTTTTTTTTTTTTTACCCTTTTCCTTATGTTCTGGAAGTCTATTATATATTTTTTGATGGTTTTACATCAGGCTGGCAGGCTGTCACTTAGTGGATTGCCCCAGGGATCAATTTTAGAGCCAGCAGTGAAGCTTGTAGGAGTTAAGGAGTGTCTGGACAATGCTCTTAGTCAGAGGGTTTAGGTGTAGGTAGCCCTGCAAGGAACAGGAACAGGAACTTGGATTCAATAATCCTTGAAGGTCCCTTCCAAATCAATATATTCCCTGATTCTGAGATTAAAAATAGGATGTCTTGTACACAAACTCACATTTTTTTATGAATTTGATATCAAAGACATCTGAATCACTGGCTAAAGAGTTTACATTAAAGACTTCTCTCACAAAACACTTTTATCCTGAAACTAGGGAAAAATTCAAACTGAATAATTGATCGAGACAACTTGGATAAGGTAAAGACAAGAGGTTTACTATTCAGTTACTTATCATTAACAATCAAAAAGTTCAGTGTCTGCACACTGCAGTTAAGTTTGCCAAAATTTATTTGCTTTAAATAGACAATATTATGGTTTATTCATAATAGATTATATAACATAGTTGCACTAGCAATATGTTGTACTAGAATTTTCTGAGCTAGAATAATCAAATATTCACTGTTTATTGAAAAAATGTCAATAACCCTGTGTTATTTTCTATATATTTAATCAATTGTCTATTAGACATGTCATAGGGTGGAAATAGAAAGAAAAGCAATGTGTAAATATTTCATTCTTTTCTCAAGAATGAATAAGAATATTCCATCAATATTCACTATAAGCCCATTTCTCTTGGCTCAATTTAATACATTTACATTAATTTAGGAAAAAAATATTATTAATTTGATAATTTGGAGTTCCCTTTCCCCTTCTGTGAATCTATTGATTTAAGATATAGATATTTTCCTTATTTAAAGTGCAATTAACATAAGCATTTCTGTTTCTAGTTAAGATTTCTAGTCAACTTGTCAAGATTAAGAACATTTTACATTGTTTTTATTTTGTTTTTATTACGTAATTGTTGTTCTGTAAAGTTTCCAAGTCCAATTTCGCTCATTTTTTTAAAATTTGATTTTATTTGCTTTGATTGTAGTTATAATAATTCTGCTGTATAGCAGAAACGTCCTAGGATAAACATCTTTATACATTTATTGGAGTAGTTTTATCATGTGGTAATGTTGCAAACTGCTCATTTTAGTACAGAAAACTGAATATGATGGAGAACAAAAGAGGCAAGCCTTTGCCTCCAGGCAAGGAGGTGTAATTTTATCAATGTTTTAAAATATCCATACTTATGTATGTTTTCACAGACCCTTGCTATTAAACAGGTAAAATTTCTGCCTGATTTGCATTTGTTCCACCCTGCCAGAAATCCCGTGTTTCATGAAGGCAGGGATACCTGCATGTCATTCTCAGAGCAAAACAGCTCTAATTCTTTCCATAAACTGAAGAGATTAAGTAGAGTTTGCATGTGATAAATCATAATTTTAATAAATTTTAATAAATTTTAATAAAACACTTTTAAGAGGAATTACAACCTTACACATTTTCTTTAGGGTGTTGGAGATATTTTACTTAAATTTAGCTGATGAAGAAAGCACTAAGTCCTATGTCATAGGATCACAGAATCAGAGACTCATGGAATAGTCTGGATTGAAAGAGACCTTCAAAAATATCCAGTTCCAACTGCCTGCAGTGGGGAGGGACACTTTTCACTAGACCAGGTTGCTCAGAGCCCCATCCAACCTGGTCTTGAACACTTCCAGGGATAGGACAACTTCTCTGGGCAACCTGTGCCAGTGCCTCAGCACTCTCACAATAATAGATTTCTTCCTTAAATCCAATCTAAATCTACCCTCTTCTACTTTTGAAACCCTTACCCCTTGTCCTGTCACAACAGACCCTCTTAAACAGCTTAGTCCCATCATTTTTTGTCCATTTCTTTTATGTATTAAAAGACTGTTGTAAGGTCATCCTAAATCTTTCTCTTTTCCAGGTTGAACAATTGTAGTTGTCTCAGCCTTTCCTCACAGAAGGGGTGTTCCATCTCTATGATCTTTTTTGTGATCCACCTCTGGACCTGCTGGAATAGGTCCCTGCCTTTCCCATCTGAAGATTCCAGAGCTGCAAGCAGCCCTCAACACACAGGACAGATCTAAATAATTAATATGTATTTTCAATGAGTTCTCTATAATGCTAAAGATCTGGTAAGAGGCAAGAGCCTGCAATGTCAATATCCTTTTGTTCATGTGTACAGAAAGGATTTAGTATAGAAGTCTAACAATAAACTTTTGCTTGCAGTACCAAATTAATATTATTGTAAATTAATACTTTCCTGTGTTTGTATATTCACACAACATTCATGCATATATATAACAATCCTGTTTGTGTTTGTTTAGCTTTCTATTCACCATTTAATAATTTTCTGAAATCCAGTTATTCTTTATAGGGATAATCTTTGCAGGAGAAAAAAAATAAAATGCCCTCAAAAACTGTAACTTCATTCTGCCTTTGGGGAAAGGAACAGCAGATGATGCCAAAACCTACACATCAGTGCACAGATGCATGAAGGTTGCAAGGGCTGAATTCTGTTATTGAGGGAAAGGTATCTTGCTCAAATGGCATTAAGCTGATTACAGAAAGAATATCCTGATTACAAATAGCTGTCCCAGCAAATGGAGGCTTTTCATGAGGCAGCTGTGATTCAAAATCCAATGTGATCAAATAGGGTAAATCACAAGTAATCCCTGGAGGTACTAAAGAATCTCACAGAATTTGTCATCAGCTTTTCATCTCCTATCTGCTCATTCATCTTACATATTGACATGAATAAAAAGGAAGAAGTGCAAGTTTTGTTTCACATTTAACATAAATGACTGGACTCTTTTGCATAATCTTGATACAACCACATAGAAGCCAAATCTCTGCTCACCTGCAGTTTTCCTATCAAAAATGATTCCTTTGGTTTGAAGGGCTTTAAGTGTCTTGTTTTCTGGAAGGATAAAGAGATACTCCTGGATCTCCTTCTCAGCTAATGACCTGATGATAACTGTACTTGATGTACTTGGTCACAGTTGTACCCTCAGACACTTCTGCTGATCATATTAGGGTTTCATCATTTCAGATTTCTGAGATTTGGCAAACATTTCTGCCTTTAGCACTAAAGGCAATACCCCTCTTAAATTGCTAAAAGGTCTCATGGGAGAGGTGAAAATCCTATCTGTCATTTATATTGAGTTAAAACCTTAAATCATCTGAATTTGCTTCCTCTGTAAGTGCTTGTTCCTTCTTAAAATTAGATGTTCTGGAAATGTAATTAAGATAGTATTTTTTCCCCTTCAATAAGAAGTACTAATATAAGAGAGAAACATCAGTTTTCAAGCAATGCAGCAATCTGGAATCTGCATCTTAATTGAACACTAGCTTTTCTATTGTTCTTGCTTATTCAGTTTTACAACTCTAGCTTTGATGTGCATCTTTCACAATAAGACTAAAGGAACAATTTAAAAGAAAAGCTGCATATGGCAGTGGAATCTGGAAAAAAAATAAAGTAGTTTATATAGCAGGAAGAGCATCCAAGGTGACAGAAAAGACTACATAAAATGTGTTGATTCTTGTGGGATGAAAATGTTGCATCTGAGTGCATACAAGGTAAATTTTTTGTATATTTGTTGCTTGTTTTTTTCCCCAGGATAAGAATGCATCCTGGTATACTGTAGCTTAATCTTCTGTATACTCAAATATTCAGTGAGAACACAAACCTGTCATGGGTTTATACTGCTGCAAATTGGACTGGAAAGCCCAATCTAATGCCTGACATCTGTCTTACAAGAGCCCAGTGAAGTCTTACTGAAATACAGTATATCACTGCAAAGCTGTAACTACTGTCTTGGGTATTTCTTCCCTTTCTCTGTCACTTCCACGCTACATCAGTATTTTAATTTATTTTGCAGAAATACCTCCAATTCTCCTTGAAAAGTTTCACTGCTACCTTTTGCTCACTCTTTGCTATATAGAACCAGACAACACTCATTTCCTTGTACGGACCTAAATGAAAAGCAGGAAGATAATTTCCTTAATTCCTTTTTTCCTAAAAATTAGAGGGTTTTTTGGTTTGGTTGGTTCTGTTTGTTTGGGTTCTTTGGGGCTCTTTTTTGTTTCTTTGTTTTTGTTTGGTTGGTTGGTTTGGGGTTTTTTCTATATTCCTGGTTTTCTGTCATGTTTTAAGCCCACCTGGCAACTAAACAGTACACAGCCACTCACCTCACTCACTCACTCACTCACTCACTCACTCACTCACTCACTCACTCACTCATCCTTCCCTGGTGGGACAGGGGAGAATCAGAAGAGTAAAAGTAAGAAAAGTTGTGGGTTGAGATAGATGGTGTAATAGGCAAAGTAAAGCCATGTACATGAGCAGAACAAGGAATTCATTCCCCAATTCCCATGGGCAGAGCAGGGCCCCATCACACTTAACGATGACTTGGGAAGACAAACGACATCTTTCCAAACATCCCCCTTTCTTCTTCTTCCCTCAGCTTTAAAAATAGAGCACAACCCCATACAGCATGGGCCATGCCTTTGGTCATTTGGGATCAGCTGTCTGAGATGTGCCCCCTCCAAACTCCTTGTGCACCCCATGTTCCCTCGCTGGTGAGGGGGGATGAGGGGCAGAAAAGGTTTTGGTTCTGTAACAGCAATAATGAAAACATCCCTGTTATCAGCACTGTACAAGCACTGCTCAGTGATAGTCACAACATCCCTGTGTTATCCATGCTGTTTCTATCACAAATCCAAAACACAACCCCACACCAGCTCATGTGAAGAAAATTAACTCTGCCCCAGCCAGAACCAGCAGGGCCTCCCAGATCCCCGAAGCTTCTGCTGCTTTCACCAAACTCTTTTCCTTCCTGAGATACACATCTTCCACCTGGCATCAAGCTTTGTCTCTCAGGCCCAGGACACAAAATGCACTGCCCCAACACCAGTCTGATGCTGGTTTGATGCAATATTTCTCCTGCTGCATATTAATACTTTCAAAGTTGCCTAGTCCCAGGAAAAATGCTCCCCTGGACACTTCCTTGTGCCTTCAATTTTCATTATGTGCACCTGCTGTGCAAAGCAGTTTATGAATATCATGTGCTTTTGCTTGTAGTCACTTCAAAATATGCTTTTCTGAGAAGCCAGCTAGTGGTATTTTCAGGGGTCCCCCATAGCAGGAAGGAAATTATGAATCTGACTCCATTTCCTTAGAAGACTAATTTATTATTATAATTATATTATATTATATTACATTATATTATATAATATTATTATATTATTCTAAAACTAAAGAATAGAGAAAGGATACTTACAGAAGGCCTAACAAGATAATAATAATAATAATAATAATGAAAAACTTGTGACTACTTCCAGAGTCCCGACACAGCTGGACCATGATTAGTCAAAAAGTAAAAGCAATTCACATGTTGGACAAACAATCTCCAAACCACATTCCAAAGCAGCAAACACAGAAGAAGCAAATGAGATAATATGTATTCATTTTTCTCTGAGGCTTCTCAGCTTCCCAGGAGAAGAAATCCTGGCAAAAGGATTTTTCCAGAAAATATGACAGTGACACCAGTTTACTCTAACCCTGAGTAATTTATTACCATTTTAGAAAAAATACTTAGAATATTGATTGGAGACATCTCCATTTAAATGTTAAAAAGTATGTAACCAAAAAAAAAGATTTTTCTCTACTTCTTATTTCATGAATACTTCTTTGAAGTAAAATATTTCTCAGTTAATTGTGTACAATTCAATAAACTCATTGAAAAGAAAATATAAAGTTTTAAAGGAAATAATTTTAATAATAGTTATTAAACAGAATAGTTTGGACATGAATCTGTCTTCTTCTGGCTGACAGACAACCGATTGTAGAAACAAGTAGAGTATCTCAGGGGAATAATTCCTTCATATTCTCATGTTTCCTAAACATTTCTGAGGATTTGGACACCATTAAAGACCAATGAATAGGTTCAGTGAAAACTGATTGGACCCTGCAGAGCAGCTCTTATTTGTGTCCTGTGAGAAAATCTCTGCTTCTAGAAACAAGAATAGGCAAAAATCAAATTAATTCTATGACAAGACATTAAACCTTTCTCTTTGTTTAAGACTCTCCTTCAGGGATCTTGAGAGAGAGACACTGGCATCCTCTCCCTGGACACAACAGTACAGGGAATAACTATGCCAGGTTATTGCACACCTCTTAAGGAGCTCAAAAGGAGAATATATTTTTTTTACTTTGGCTTTAGGAATTACAGTAGCCCATTGAAGTAGGCACCATCGTAGACACTATTGTCTAGGACTGGACATGAATGATGGATGAATGGATATTAAATAAATATGATAGAACATGTACAAACTTAGTTGGTAAATTGAGACACAAGTGAAACAGAAAGGGAAAAAAGACTTTTATTAGGAATTTGATAATAGGATGCTTCTGTAATACATTTCCAATGATTGTCTAAATTTCTGTTCCTTATTTGGATTTTTTATTATTGTTTTATTTCCAGAACTACCTCTGCTGTTTTCTGCAGTTCAAATAAGTTACTTTACTCCAAGCTTTGACGTTACAATTTATTTTTTTTTTAGTTTGAATTTGCCTAACACCTACCAGCATTCTATCTATAAGTTTATTACTCCAAGCAGTTTCTGCTCAAGCAGTGACAAACCACCTGTGGGAATAGATCAGACAAATATGAATCCCAGCCAGATGTAACTGCAGCAGGCAACTTGCTGGTTCATTGGAGTAGTCTACTTTTATTTATTTGTCCCTAATTATAGGACAAGGATTTTAAAAAATAAAATTACAGCTGTTTTCTGCAAGGCCAATCTCTCCCAGAAGAACATGTTTGAACAGTATGGAAAAAGTTTATCTAAAATAATACTGTATCTTTCAAAATTAGCCTTCCTCTGTTTAGGCTGGCAATCAAATGTTACTTAGAATTGTAATCCAAGTAGTATAAAAGGGAGAAAAAAAATCCCAGGAGAAGAAAATGTTCAGTCTTCTTCCTTTAAAACAAATGATCTGTACAGGAGAATGTTTTGAATGCAAGATTAATGTACATTTTATTAAATGAATACTTGCCATATACAATCTCACGGATGAAAGGTTTATTTGAATCATTTTATTCAATTTGAAATAGGCCATTGTAACACTTTAGCATTGTAAAAATGGGCTTTTACAGTGTTTGACACGTGTAAAATGAGTTGGTGCTTCAACATCTGTTCTGAAGTATTTACAAAATTCCCCTATTAAATTTTAACATTGTGCTCTGGAGTATTCTGCACAATGTACTCAGAAATCCTGGTATATTTTGTTTCATTCAAATATTAGATCTCCATGGAGAACTTTGGGATGAAAAACTCTTACAGATCTTCCTGTTGAAGACAGAAAATATTGTATTGATCTTTATATAAAACAAATTGTACTGAAAATATCTGATCACATATAAATAAAGGTTTCTTAATTAGTTTTGACAGATATTTAAGTTTCAGGCAGATTATAAAGAAAAAAATATAAAAGCATTACTACTTAATGAAAAAAAAAAAAATTGAAAACACTGGAGAGAAGTTTTTGGTTCTTCTGGGTTCTGCATTGTAGGGCACCAGGGGGAAAAGCCCTGGAGAATAGAGGGGCCAAAGAAAACTGATTATATTCAAGGATAGCTCCTAATAGCCCTGAAGAGATGGATTCTAGCAAACAGGAAAAGACAAAGTCCTGTTTTGATGAACAAGAAGCTCCTGGATGAGCTCAAATACAACGAAGCCTGCAAAGGGTGGAGGCAAGGACAGGTAGCCTGGGTAGCATGCACAGAGACTGTCCAAGCAGCCAGGGATCAGGTTAGGAAAGACAAAACCAAATTAAAGATCAAAGTAAACATGAACAGGGACATCAAGGGCAAAAAGAAAAGAGTTTTTGGTACATTGGTGATAAAGGAAGACTAGGGAAAATGTGGGCCTTCTCTAGAAGGAAAGAGATTTGGTTAAGTGGGATGTAGAGAAGGCTGCTCTCAGTTCTGTCATATTTTATCGTGATTTTACTCAGAGTCACTAATCAGTCTCTATCTCATTTTTTCAACCTCTGAGGCTGTGATGATAACATCACTTATTGTTTACCTGTTCAATAAAATAATTTTCCACTTAAAAAAGTGGATTATCTGAAAATGCAGTTTCTTTGGCAAGAAAATCTCCTTGGTTGCAAGGAAAAACACTACTGTCATGGCCCAAGAGAGAACTCAACACTAGAGTAGTTAGAAAGATTCTGTGTGGAGTTAAATAACATTTTTCTTGTGCTTTTCATATCTTAAATGCTGAATGATACTGAGAAACAAGGAAAATCTACAATTACTCCAAGAGCTAGAGCAAAAAGGGAGAGAAGATCTAGATTCCTTGTACTGACCATAAAGGTACTTGTATCAGAAAACAAGGTTGACCAGCAGAATCTTATGATTTTTATTAATTGTTATTGGTTTGCCTTCAAGAGTTCTGAGAGTTCTTTTCTGGTCATTGTTATAAATCACATTTCATTAAACAGGGTTTATTTAGCGGATATTTTTTTAACTCTACTGCAGTACAAATTAAATCAAGACCATGAAATACTTACTGGATTTCATTTTCGTTGGTTTGTTGGTTGGTGGGCTGTTTTGGGCTTTTTGGGGTTTCTGTTTTTGTTTTTTGTTTTGTGGTTGTTTCGTTCTTTTGTTTTTTTAATTGTTTCAATTTATAACACTATTAGGAAAATTGGAAAAGGAGAAATAAATTACTACTTTAAGACAATTAAGCACATTGAGTTCTTAAATGATTGTGCCTATATATTCTGTCAATCTGTAGCAGTTCCACTGTCATGAACATTGGCTTAACATCCAATTAGTACTTAGCAGTACTAATGACTTTAGATGCTAAAGAAGTTATATTTCTGCACTGTTGTGATGATTAGAAACTGTGCTTTAACAATGAACAAATGAACAAAAGAAATTTTAATCTTCACAGATTAGAAGCTGTTACTTAACTATGGTATTTTAAACAGCAAATTTTCTGACTTAGTCAGTGATTTGTTTTATTGAATTGATTAGCTGCTTCTGCAATGAATTCAGTCTGTTCACTGATGAAAAACAAACAAACAAACCAGCACAGACATGTAGACTGAACATAATTTCTGATGCAAATTCAATTTAACTTATTTTTCAGTTTAGAGATAACATTCTCAGAAAATGCTAATTTGAACCCTTTCGCATTACATCAACACATAGGAATTTTTCTGAAAATATACCTGGAAAGTGTAGAAGATAAAGATAAAGCCCACAAAATTCTCCTTATTTAGAGGAGGTTGTAAATAATTTTTCAGAATAAAAAATATTAGGGTCTTTAATTGATAAATATTTGGATTGAACTTCTGTAAAAAGATTATATAGACTTTTCAGAATTGTTATAAAAGAAATGCTAGAAGTAATATACTAATGGCCATGGTCAGTGAGGTCTATGTGTGCTTTGGTAATAAATTCCACATATTCCATAATTTACTAGAAAAAAACAGCTGTTCTATGACAGAAGATATTTTAAAAGTTCTATGATCTGTTCTTGTAGTCATTTAGTGCTGAAGATCTTAGTTTTATTCTTCCTGATATAAGTAATAGAGAAATTTTGTACTTTGTGATTTTGTTTCAAGGGAGTCCTAAAATACTGAATATTGGGAAAGCATTAAAGGTGTAAGTGTATGCTTTCCCTCTTCCTGCCCAGAAACCTCTAATTTGGTCTTGCATGCTACTTGTAGTTTTATTTCATGAACATAATCTCACTGGGAAGGTTCAGGCAAGGGCAAGAAGGATGGACAGGTATGGAATGTGTGCTTCACAATGAGTAAATGAGAAGGAGTGTTAAGAGCAGTAAAATAAAAATCAGGGGGGAGATAGTGGAATAGAGTGATTTTGAAAGACCTATAATATCATGACAATATTAAAGCAGATAAATAATGACACATTTCTCAGTGTGCATGGCTACATTACTAGTTTTGATTCAAATAAGAGAGTATTTGAATTTAAGAGTGTGTTCCCTTAAATTTTTTTTTTCAGTCACAGCACATTTCCTACTCTGGGCAACTATAGTAGATGTTATATCAAAAAAAAAAAAAAGAATTAATTTTAAGATCTGGGCCAAGAAAAAAAAAAGGAGGTGAAAATGGGCTCCTGCATTACTTGATTTAGCCCTGTATGGAGCAAAGAGTTTGTATAGGAAGACCTATGGAAATTAAGGGTTTACACGTTGGTATTACTGACAGCAAGGATCCTATTGGGGATTATTTGCAGAATCATGTAGCACAAGATAGTCTGAACTTAAGTGAAGCATTGAGTCCTAATTGAAGATGACAGTGTAGATACTTTCCCAGGAGCAGGTAATTGTTTAAGAGGAGCCTGGAAACTGTGGTACTAGAACAGAAGCATCAGCAAGTGCAGAGAAAGGAGACAAATATTATCACCTCTCTTATTGATCTCTTTGTAGATATATACTAATTCAGCTGACACCTCAGCACAGCCTTTCCAAATTATTTCAGTCTCAGTCAGTCTACCTGTCATTTAGAGTCACAGACAATCTTTGGAAAAAAAAATGTCTATGCCTGTCTTCTAGCACTGAAAGAACTGGTTCTGCATTTCAAGCATCAAACTGCAAGTGACCAACTCAGCTATTAGAAGCAAATTTCAGAACTTTGTGTTGAGTCCAAAAGAATATCATGTCTAAAATGAAGTTAAAATCTATCTTAACATTTACACTGATGGCTTAATTTTAAACTCCACCACAAGTTAACATGGCAGAGGTGATTAATGATTTTGGAGGCAAATTATATTAATTTTTTTCTTGTTGTATTAAAAAAAAAAAATCAACTGAAAGTGGGGTTCTTTGGTCATTTGATAGCTTGGATTGTATTGATTTTTTATATGTATTCATTATATATATATATATATAATATATATACATGCATACACACAGTTTTATATTACAGCTGCATTTTATGTGTTTTATTTTGGTTCCACAAGGAACTACTACTTAATTATTATATTTAGATACCTCATTTAGAGACATCTAATGTACTTTTCCACATGCTTTGAAAATATACTGTAGCTTTTTAATGGATTATTTCTTTAGATGGATTTTGATGTGTTTTGCTGCTTCTACATCTCTGTCACTGAGTGTTTAATGTCAAACCTCCTGTTAACTCTGACACTGTGCAATCTGCTGCTCCTTTGTTTTCAATATTTTGTAATTGGAAATGTGTTGAATAGCAGGGGAATCATTCTCCATAGGAACTCTTATACAAAGTAGAAATCTGAAGATAGGAAAAATTGACGTGAAAATTTTTAAGTGTGTGTATGCAGTAAATAATGCTATTGATTTTTTGGGTTACGTTGCACTTGCGTGTATTTTAATCATAGCTGACTCAGATTTCAGTTCTTCAAAAATTTATGTCCGGTTGTGATGACAGGAAAAAAAAAGAACTTAATGTTTTGTAATTGCAAGAAGTAACTCAAAATCAATTTTTCATGGGCTAATTAGACCACAGTAATAAACTTAAAAGACCAGAATAAACATCTGTGGCTTTGTGCTCATTTTTAACTAAACAAACAAACAATAATAAGGTTAACAATATATGTCCTTGTACCTGCAATTTTTTAGGTTGATTGCTATTTTAGAATTTATGTTGAGGATCATTTCTTTATGGGAAAATTCTTCTGCACCAATTCGTTCCAACAGGTGCTATAAACAGGAATGATTTATTTGAAATTTATAAGACCAATAAAAGTACCCAAAGGTGTCATGGTAAAATTCCATGGGGAGAAATTTCTGCATTCACAATGTAGTTATTATTCTACTTATATAGAAATTATCTCCATCTTTAGTGGAGCAAAATATCCAAAAAATTTAAGGTACCTGTAAGAAATAACAGTTATGTCCATAGTCCATATATCCATAAAAGCTATAGTTTGTTTTAAATAGTTCCTGGTTTCTGTTTCCTTATTTACATACTCAAGAATTCTTCTGAGCTAATCCCTTTGATCTTATCTAATTATCCTTCTCCTTTAATATTATTTTGAAAGTAGTTTCCATTTTCCTTGGATATAAAACAACATATTCTTCATTAATTTCTCATTTTACCATATTTATACTTAATTTTTATTACCATTTTCTGAAAATCATCAAAAATTTTCCTTTAAGCAAGTTTCTCATCATGCTATATTTCCTTACATTTCACTTTAAACTGGATTGTTTTATTTAAGTTCTTTTTCACAGTTCTGCTCTTTCAGTTGTTCTTTTAAGAGGACAAAGCTTTTAGTCTTAATTCTAATTCCACCCATAGAGTGGACTGTGCTACAGTTTTTTTTATTATCTGGCTAAAATAATTTTAATTTTTTTTCTAATATTTGCAGAAATAATTGTTTCAGACATATTTCAAATTTTATAGATTAAATGTAAAATAAACAGAAGAATTAATATTTTTTAACCAATTCAATTAAGAATCATGAAATTATATAGTGAAAGATCCTTGCTAATAAATTATGGATGCACTAAAAATTCCTAAGCCAATCCAAATCATATGTACTTTCCTTCAGGTCTCAGGCTGTGATGGCATGAGAATAGCATCAGTCCATTCCTTCATGAAAACCACTAAAGAAACACTTGTCCTCTTTAGGTAGGTAAGGAGGGTGTTGTGTTTTTTTCCTTCTACCCAAAGCTGATCAAGTCTTAAGTGTTGACATGTGCCCAGAAATCCATGTAATTTTTCTCTACCTACACACAAGATGAAATGAACCTTGGACATATTGTTTTCTCTAAACGTGAAAGAGAGTGACTAAAATAGAGAACACAAATCCTGTGTTCCTCTATTAAATAAGGTATTAAAAATGCAATGTTTAAAGGGTACAAGCACTTACCAGGAGTAAATGTTTCATGCTCAGCTGAGTTTTCCTTAAGAAGTGGTGCAGCTATAGAATTTTATCACATTCTTCTACACTGCGGTACATTGACTTAAAGAGTGAGAATATAACGAGGCAGTGATTCAGGTGTTAAGTTGTGGCAAAGTGTCAATAAAAAAACAAAACTAGGAGCTTGGTGGGTGAGAGGCTGGCCATGGCCTGGCCATTGGGAGCCCAGAGCCCCCCGTGTGCTGGGCTCATCCAGAGCCCCGTGGGCAGCAGGGCAGGGAGGGGATTCTGCCCCTCTGCCCCCTCTGCTGAGACCCCACCTGCAGGGCTGCATCAGCTCTGGGCTCCAGCACAGCAAGGACAGGGACCTGCTGGAGCCAGGCCAGAGCAGGCACCAAGGGGATCACAGGGATGGAGCAGCTCTGCTGGGAGGAAAGGCTGGGAGAACTGGGATTGTTCAGCCTGGAACAGAGAAGGCTTTGGGATGACCTCATTGCAGCCTCCCAGTAGCTGAAGGGAGCCCACAGGAAAGATGGAGAAAAACTAATACAAGGGCCTGGAGTGACAGGACAAGGGGGAATGGCTACAAATTGAAAGAGAATAGCATTAGATTAGATACTGGAAGAAATTCTTACCTGTGAGGGTGGTGAGGCCCTGGCACAGGTTTCCCAGAGCAGCTGTGGCTGCCCCATTCCTGGAAATGTTTAATGCCAGGCTGGATGACTCACTCAGCAACCTGCTCTTCTGGAAGGTGTCGCTGTCCATGGTAGAGGGGTTGGGCAAGATGGTCATAGAGGTCCCTTCAAACCCAGGCCATTATGCAATTCTACAAATCTATGGAAACTTTTTTTTTTTAATCTCTGTGTGTCTGTACATATACAGGAATACTTATGTGAAATTGGGAATTTAAAACAAAAATATGGCTATTACAATGGAATTATTTTATGCAGCTTTCATTTAAAGGGGCCTTTGACATCTATGGTTTGCGCCTTGAATTTCATATCTGTATCTTCCAGGATGTCCTTAGTATTTCTAGGTATTTTCCTTCTGGTGCTTGCAATCACCACTTGCTGGTGTGGTGGAAGGATTAAATACACAGGATCATAAACCCACCTTACTCATGAAGCATGAGAGCCTAACTAAAAGGTTACAATCAGATTAAATATGCTCAATACTACCTAGAATTTGAATATTACTCTACTTGATAACCTCTTGTAGTTTTTTGGGGTTTTTTTTTTCCTATGGTCCTTGAGGAATAAGTGGCTGGTCAGATAAACTGTTGTGATATTTACATTATTCTCACATCCACTGCCTTCTTTCAGGGCCTGGAGCTTCCCTCTTTTTGTCCTATAGTAGCAAGTTTTGTAACATCACTGAACACCCTGTAGTCCAATTCTTCTGCTTCCTCCAGGTGTCTGAAATAATGCTCATAGTTAATATACTTAATATTTGCATGTAAAGTAAATCTACTCCTTCCAACACTACTACTGTTCATGTGTGAAAAATACACGGACCCAGGACATGAGACCCAAGACCCAACTCCTTTTTATGTCATTGACAAAAAGATCCTTTGAATAAGCTGCTCTCCCCTACCCTCCTCTCCATCAGAAGAAGAGTCATCTGCTGAATGTCATTTTTCAGGCTGTTTTCTCTTCCCTTAGTTTAGGGGACAATATGAAATACTTATTCATAACACAATTTAAAAACCAGAATATGTCATATATTTAAACTTAGTTAGTAGCATTACGTTTTCCATTAAAACTTCACACTGCTTTTTAAATACTACTGCTCAGTGATAATACTTTTCTATAAAACTCTTAGAAGAGAAAAATTCCCTGGAACCAAAGTTAGTAGTTGCCCAATTAAATCTACAGAAAAAAACCTGACACAATGCACCTAGGTACCTAAATCCAGAGGTCTTTATGAAACAGTAGCTGCTTAATCCTCATAAAAGTCTAGTGATGTACATCGATGTTTCTTCAGACATAAAAAATGTTATCTCAAATATGTCACTGACTTATTTAAGGTACATTAGTACTTTTAATACTTGAGAAAGAAACATAAAATGGAAAATTTAGTGTATCGTGACATTTGGGAAAAAAAAAACAACTCTAAAATAATATCAAAATGCTATTTGAATTACAGAAGACATATCATACTTTTCTTTAAAATCAGTTACAGATTCCTGGCATTCCTGCAAATCAAATACATGGTTTCTTACAAATACATCATTAAAATGTTTCCTGTTGCTTACAAGTAAGCGTTCTGGAAGAAAAAAACATGCCTGCATAGAGTATTAAATAAAAGACTGGTCTTAGATGAGGGGCAATTATCAAAGCTCTAACTTCTTATTGAAGCAGTGAGACATGGAAGAAATATCTTGAGTCTGAAAGAACACCTGTTGAACTACTGATCTATTAAAAGTTCCCTGAAAAGCACCAGCAGGAGAAATAATGTGTTTCAAATTTGACTGAATTGAAGTGATTAAAGCATATATTCTGTTGAGAAAATCATAATAATGGGAAGAAATCGTTTGCATTTCAAAAGAAAAATCAGCTATTAAAAAAGCCAATATATTTTCCAGAAAATGTCTCCACTTTAGTGTAAGACAGGATTTACATACAAATTTGAAAAACTTGTTGTAATAAAAAAAATAAATAAAATGTTGCAGAAATCTTGTAACCAGAGAAAGGTTGTGTGTTTTGTTGTTTCTTTTCTCCCTTAGAAACCAAAACACAGCAAGCAAAGGGGATGAGAGAACACAGTTTGTGTTAGGTAATGTTACAGTAGCATTTTCTACAACAATGGGGGAGGGGGTGATGATGTTATCATTAATGTTATTATTCAGGTGCTTTTAATATGCTTACCAGATCACTTGTATAAACATTTTGTTCAGCTTCAACCTTTAAAATTTTAATAAAAATTTTTTTGGTATGCCTTTTTTAAAGATGAATGCTGAGAATAATTGAAATTCACACATTTTGTCCCTGGCAAATATCAGAATGTTATTCCAGCCTTTTTTCTTACATAAGTCTTGATATTCGTCCTCTTTACCTTTAAATCTTAAGTACAGAATGTGTATTTTAATTAAAAAAACACATTGGGAATATTTGTTTTAATTCTAAGACAATCCCAAGGGGTTTGTAAGATAGGGAACTCAGTTATGTTAAATGCCAAGATATATCACATATTTAAGAAACATTCACTGTTTCACTTTGGCTGCAACCTTTAGAAAAGAAGAATCTTAAACAATAGAATGTTATATACATTCACTGAGTTTTAATCTTAAAACCAATTAAAGCTTCTGTTGTTTTGCCTTACTCTTGAGGTAGTGAGGATGATCGTATAGCAGAAAAGTGCACTTCAACGTATTTTCCCAAAGATCAGTTTTTCAGTGAGCCTTCAGAAGACATGGCCTGGCCTTTCCCTTCTATAAAGGATATTTTCAATTAGAGGGCCTATGGGAAATTCCCTTTGCAAAGCTCCTAGTCCTTCCCCTAGTGGAAAATCAGGCCTCTAAAAGGGAGAAATCTTCAAAAGCTCAAGTGAGTTTGGGTCTGGTTGGACCAATATTGTAAAAAAGGTGGAACTGACATGGTAGAAGGAGGGCATTAAAGAATTCAGCTTACCAACATGGGGTGGCACCTCAGTTCTTTCCAGCTTTAATATCATATTCTCTTAACCATCACATTCCTTATGTAGATCTACCTTAATGTTAATTTTTTTCCTTATTATCCTATCACACGTGGTTTTGCCTGGAAAGCACCATTTGCTGTGACTCCTCTGTGAAGCTCATCAGTCATTTTACAAGTGCAACAGAAGAAGCCCAAAAAATTTTTTTGCTTATTGCGCCAATTTGCTGATTTAACAGTTATAATTTTTTTACCAAAAAATAACTGTTGCCCTTTCTATTGAACAGATAAGGCTTAGAGGAGATCAGAACAAAAAATGAAAAGCAATCTGCTGACTATAGTAAATCATAGGGTTGAATACAGAAAGGCAAAAATGTTTAGGCGATTTTGGATAATGGAGAACAATTATTTTAGGTGTTTCCCACTTGAACATTTCATTAATTAATATAAAATATTTTATATATGTATAAATGCATACATATTGAGTAACTTCTATTATTTCTATTTGATCATTGTCTTTCTTATTCTCTTCTTCTTCTCCTTACCCTTCAATTACTCATCAGACTGGTACATACCACAGTCTAGCCCTGATAAAATAATTTTGAGGTAGTAGTTTACAATTCTGATGATCATTATGCTTTTTGAATCAGCAGGACCCCTTGAGGCATCCTTACAGCACCCTCAAACAAATTAAGTTCTCATATTATAAAATTACAAATGATCTTAGAAATCATAGATAATGGTATACCTGACCTGTACTGATCTGGATATTTCTTTTATCATTTATATCCTTAAAATCACTGAGATCTTCCTGAGCTTTAATGCAGAATATGCTATCCATAATGAATGAGAGGGCAATAATGATAACATTTACAGGAATTTGACATCGTTCACAGGAATTATCATTAACATGAGTAAAAAGAAAAATAAGTTATCCTCCCATCCAAGTAATTTAAGATTCTTTCTTTGATTTTGTATAATATTCAAGTAAGGGTATTGCTACTTAAAACTAAAGAAATTGTCTGGGTAAGGCTCTCTGGTGTCCAAGAAAAGTAGACTATGAATGAATATGTTTGTTTAGACCAAACCCAATAATGTTCATAGAATCATAAAATAGAATATGCTGAATTACAAGGATCATCAAGTCCAACTCCTGGCGCTGCAGAGGACACCCCAAGAACCCCACCCTGTGCCTGAGAGCATTGTCCAAATGCTTCTTGAGCTTTGTCAGGCTTGGTGATATGACAATGTCCTTGGGGAGCCTGGTCCAGTGCACAACCACCCTATGGGTGAAGAACCTTTCCCTAACATCCAACCTAAACCTCACCTGACTCACCCTCAGGCCATTCCCTCATGTTCTGCCACTGTGAAGAGATCAGCGCCTGTCCTTCCACTTCTCCTCATGAAGATGTTGAAGAACACCATGAGTTCTCCCCTCAATTTCCTCCAGGCTGAAGAATAGTTGCAAGTAGCTTTCCCTGCTCATTTACACAAAATTCCAATGGCACAGTCTATGAAATTTAAGGCAGAGAGATGACATTCAAGTTTGTCCTAAGTTATAATCTTGGTGCAGTTGAATACACCTGATTCATCTGTGCCTGTTTTCATGCCCATAGCAATAATAAGTAAATAATTTCCTGGGAGGTCAAGGCAGTCCCCATCGAGGCTCTCACGGGTGAGAAAACGGGGCTGATTTGAGACCATAAATGATTGTCAGATGAGGTGAATCACTGTGATCTGACAAGCTCTGGTAGGAGTTCTCCAGGTGAGAATTCTGCACAGTCCAGGAGATTCCACCATTGGGCTGCTGCTGTGCCTAGACCAACCAGTAGTCACTACCTGTACCTTCTGATTGATTAATTGGTGCTGGATTGACATTCGGGGCAAAGAATCTGGTTATGAAAGGGACTTGCTGAGGTAAATACTGCTGAGGGTGAAGAAACTGATCAAATTGAACATAGGTAATTTTTAAAAGTCTAAGCAAGTTCTTCTGACAGATGAAGAAATGGTCATGAAAGATAGCTCTTTTTTCCATGTAGTTAAGATTGGTAAAAGGTTTAAGATAATAGCAATGGTCATGCAGATGCTAGAATTATGTGCAACCATACTCAATCTGGACTATAAAAATATGGCAGAACAGTGTGGGTAAGCTCACATCATGTGAGTATTTTTGTGCACTTGCAAAGACTTTCAGTAGAGACTCGTGTCAGCATCTGGACAGCAGCTGACAATGCTGCTGGGGAGATTCAATTCCCAACATATTACACTTTGCAAAAGATTCCACAATTTATTTATTTTAAATGCTTTAAGTACAAATTAACGAACACATCTTTCATAAAGCACACTGACATGAAGGCAATAAGTCTTATTCCTGTGAAATCTTGATAGCTGTTCAGAATCGTGCTATTTTTATCTCTGCTGCTCAGATCCAGCAGTTCATACTGGTGATATATTAATATTATAAAAGATGTTTAATCCTGTAAAATGTCAGAGAACATTACATAGAACAGAGAGATTTAATTCAAGTCACATTGGAGACAGCATATTTTCCTATCTACTCTTACAAAAAAAATTTCTGGGATATATTTGCTAACTCCTTAAATCTTAAGACCAAGTTACAGATGACTCAAAAGAGAAATGGATTTTCTTCCATTTCCCTTCTGAGAGGTGAATTAAAATTTGTCTTTTTGGAAACTTACATTTAAAGACTAAGACACTTCTTTTAATTTTTTTCTTGATTTTGTTTGGTTTTGGCTTACTTTTTTTTTTCCTTGAGATCATTTAAATGTCTAACTGGTCAATTCATTCATTTGTAAGGTTTTGACAGCATTTTGTGCCCAGATGTTATAGAAACATGCTATGTTTTTAAATAGCTTCTTGATTAATTCCTTAGATAGCAATTTCCTCAAAGAATAAAAAGGCAGTGGCATAGAAACTGAGCTGAGAAACAGTGGATGTAGATGTTCCCATGTATTGATATCTTATTTGATGAAATACTTGATTGAAAACAGCAGCTTATATATTTTCCTCAATTTTTATTGAAAGAGTTATAGTGGAATAAAAGTCAAATACACTGAGTAGAAATTATATTTGAATTAGTACAATATTCAGAGTTATGTCTCATTCTTTAAACAAACCTGAGTTTCCAGGAAAAAAAATAAAGAAAAAAAAGGGAAAAAAAAAGATGAAAACTAAGAAATAGAGGATGAAAAACTTTTGGACAGTCATGTAACTCTAATTCATAATATAAAATAGAAATTTTCAGGAATATTAGCATATTTGTTATCTTAGGTGATACAACAGATGGATAGTATTTAATTCAATAATGTAATTCCTTACGAGGATGTATATTTTATGAAAAAATTATATGTACTTTGACTAGGCAGAATCATTAAAAAATAAAATTCCTTTGTGATGTCAGATTTTGGTAGCCCTCCATCAAGAGTGCATGAGACAGCGACATCATTGTAACCACTGTTGCTATTCTGGGTTCTGTTTAGTGTTGGTTTAGGATACTGTTTATTTTCTTTATGTAGTTATTTGTCAAAAATTCCCATTTTTTAAACTAAAACCTAGATCAGGGGAAATAAGCATCATCCCTGATTCAGTTAGACTTCTGTGAGAAATCAGACAAGATAAACTTCTGAAGCAGAAACTCTCCATATTGGGAGCTATAAAGCCAAATAGAAGCAAAAAAGGTAACATTCTCTTTTGCAAATGCAAAAATGAAAATTTATACCTTTCTGTATTTGTATGACACACCTGCTTACTCTAGCTCAAAAAGATAATACAGGTGCTGGCACTTATAAAATGTTTTTCCATGAAAAGTGACTCTTATAGAAAATCAGAATTTTTTTTCCCTTTTTTTTGTGGAAAACTGATATATTCACAGCCCTCTGGGTGTGTGAATTGGTTCAACATTCCATTATTTCTCTTGTGAACCATGGTTCTGCTAAGGATTTTGCATTACTAGCATGTTCAAAATGTTTTTGATTTCAATAATACTCTACTAAAAATGATTGCAGAAATCTCTTTATGGAGAGGAAAAAACCTGATCAAATATATCTGGGCTCAGGCTGAAGGACATTTGGCAGTTCTCAGTACTTCAGTTGCCAAAACAATAAATAAAAACAATGTTCATATTTGATATCCCAAGCTCTGTTTGTTGTGTCAGCATTTCTGGTAAGAACATGGAACAGTAGAAGTAGGTTTTTTTGTTTTGCTTTGGGTTTGGTTTTGTTTTTTGATTTTGGTTTTGTTTTTTGGGTGTTTTGGTTTTGGTTTTGGTTTTGATTTTGATTTTGGTTTTGGTTTTGGTTTTGGTTTTGGTTTTATTTTGGTTTTAGTTTTGTAACAGAGAATAATTCTTAACAAAGTTTTATTGTCTTGGGATAAAATATATTTATGGACCTAAAGATAATAATCAGTCTTGTTTTATTTAACCCTCATGAAATATTTTCTTTGTGGGCAATTTCAGAATAATCTACCTTCATAACAAACATTTAAAAGACGTCATTCAGGTGTAAAAGAAGATGCCACGTGTAAGTATGGATACTTTTCAGAGAAGGTTTTCCTGAGCATGAATACATAAGCTATTCAAAGAATTTTTCTATTCCTGATCAGAGGCAGTCAGAGAAAACTTTTACAATTTATAAATTGATGACAGAGTTCAGTGGCATTTCAAATGAAGGTTTTCAGAACTGAAGAGAACTGAGGATGGAATCTTCTACTGGGTGAATAAGAGGTTAGAGTCTTCTGTGGAAACAGCAGCTCAAATTTTGTTCTATCCATTTCCACTTCTGATGCCCAGAGGATTTAGGGTAAACTTTCCTCTCTGAGGTGAAGACAATAAGAATTTATTCTAATTTGTTGATATTTCATGGTGTGACCTCCTAGTGAGCCCAGCTGCTCACATGCTAGACCTGCAGTTGTTTCTGCTGCCCTGTGCATTTTTGAATTATCCTTCTCTCTCCAGGTACATCGGGGACTTTCTTGGCTCATCCCTCCTCCTGGGCCACAGCAGCAGGTGACATTCAGAGACAAAAGCAGCTCTTGATTCCTCTGCTACCACTAACTCTCATGACAAATTTGAGAGTTATGCCAAAATTGCCACCAATTTTTATTATTTCCTTTAAGACCCTTCAACATCACCTCTTAAATAGGTCTGAATATGTGAATGGTGCATCTCCCATTTAAATCTGTGTATCACTGCATTCACAGGATTTTTGCAAACCTATATATTAAAACCTGTGTTTTTTCTGAATATTTCTGTGCAGGTCAGTTCTGTCTTTTGTTTTCCTTGAATCCGTTAATTCTAATACAATTTAATGAACCAGATAAGTTACAATGCAGTAAAACACAGAGATGATTTATGTACAAGAAACATTTTATGCAGGGCATGATGATAATGTTTTGCTACTTTAAATACATATGAAACTAAAACACAACAAAAAGTGATCCTCATGTAGCTTTGACACAAGAATGAGTTTAGCTCGGTAACACAACTAATTTAAATATGCAACTTTAATGATGCGCCCTTTTGGATTTGCTTTTACTTTTCATGAAGCACATTTTGATCATTTTACTTTGAAAACTGCATCTTTTAAAAATTTTAACTCCATCTCCCAGTAGTTAGCTTTTCTGCTGAAAAAATCTCATTAAATATGTGCCTTTAACTAGGTGCTTGGAAGATCTTAACATACACAGTTTTGGACTGTACAAACACTTTTCATATGAAAAAAGTCCCATTCATTTGGAATGAGATTTAACCTAAATAATTGGCATTTGGCAGGGCTGGTGATTCTTCTGAATAAGAACAAAGTTCCCTAATAATAAATAGTTTTGGTGCATGTTCATATTTTTGGATTTCCAAGATTTAATTGCTCCTTAGAGGGAAAATTTTATGGAAAGCTCAAATCCTTTTTCAGACACCTATGATAAGTCAGAAATATAAGTACCTTGTAGCAAACTCCCACAAGACTGCAAAATCATCAGCCAACAGTGCACAGCTCTAAGATATGAATTAGAGTTCTTGTGCAGAACAAAATAAAAAATACATAAAAGTTGTGCATGTACACAGATAGATGGACAATGCAAACGTTCTGCACCAATCCTCTGCCATGCCAGTTGTCTCCTGTAGAACTTACTTCCCCAGAGAAGACTGAAAAAAGGAATTTTTTGGGGAACTTATTTTTTATTAATAACACATACATGGTCTCCATTTAATATTGCAGTAGCATATGGGATAAAGAAATATTGAAATAATGTATTGGAGAAGGTTTGAGATAAGATAATGAGTGTGACATGAAAGACTCAGTGGATTAATAGAAATTTGCTACAAGTGGAAGTATGTAGAAACTATATTTTATATAACAAAATTCCCACTAAAAACACAAAAATCCCCCTTATATTGTATTTTATATTACAGAACCATACCACTTTGTCCCTTTTTCAGGCTAGGCTTTTGGTACATACCTATGAAATTTAACACAATACAAATACAAGCAATTATGCTATAAGAATTCTTATTTTATTCCCTCTGAAAATTCAAAGAGCAGAACTGGCTATAAGAGATTATTATTTATGTACCATCTTATTTTACCACAATTACTGTTAATTGCTATTGTTAGGTATTAGTCAAGACAGGTTTTGCACACATGGGTGTGATGAAATAAAGCTAAATTATGTGAGAAGAATCATACATATATATTTAAAGACTACATATCTGAGTATTGGAAAAGCTTGCAGAGGACCTGCAAAACAGATCTCTAAGCATCAGTTTATGTGTTATAAAGTGCAATGGAAATCCTATTTGCAAGAAAAGAGATTTTGTAAACTTTACTCATTGTGTCCTGAGAGCTGTGGGCTCATTGACTATTCATAGGTGATGGTATCAATAATGTTATTAGTATTTATAGTTCCCTGAGTCATTGGATGTATTTTCTGGGGAATCATTATATACAAAAGATAAATAATTCTCATTCCTGATCCTCTCATTCAGATTGTATCCCTGAGGAAATAGAATTGACTTCTATTTGTTTGGAGGACATGGTGAAGTAAATACCTTGCCTATCACAGTACTGCAAAGCCCCTTAAATGGTGTAGAAGAATTTCTGATAAGGGACATATTTGCATCCATTTGAATCCTATTCTCAAACAGAAGAGGATAACAGAGGAGGAAGGTGAAGGAAAGTGAAGGAATCTAAAGCTCTTCTACCAGCTTTGCCAACTATTTCCACTTTTTCCTCTCATCTGGCCCTTGTCCTCTTGCTCCTTCCAGTCCTTCAATATACTTACACATATGTAAATATACATTGTGGTTTTGAGAGTGTTTTCCCCTTAACTATTTTTGCCATTTGTTATAACTGGAATTTGTGAAAACATGTTTGCTATGTTAGTAAATCTGTAATCTTATAAGTATTTTGCACTGTTATTATTATATATTATTCAGAATTATTGCTCTACTTACTATGTCCTTCTAGAAAGGGAGTAACTTTTTATTCAGCAGGGATGGCTCTGCTGAAGTGCAAAGGGTCTGAATCCCAAAAAACTGATGTTAATGAGGACCTGTGTAACCTTCCAGCCCAGGGACATTGCCTCTTAGAAATTCTAATGTGGTGCCATAAGGGAAAACATGAACATGACTGAGCTACAAAGCACTCCCCCAGAAGTATTCCTAGGCCCCTTTCCTCCTAGGCTGGCTGAACACTGATCAGGAGCTGCTTACTGTTTCATTTTTTCCACTTAATATCAGATTGCCTTGGTGACAGATGCTGCTTCGTGAGGACTGTCACATTCACATTCTAATTACTCAGGAAATCAGCAGGTTTCTTTTTCCCCACCACAACATCTATCTTCCCCCTTCTTCCCAAGGAACTCTGCCAAATCAATCTATGTACAGATATTACAATTTAGCAACAGCTTCCTTAGAGTTTTTGTATCATGTTGTGAAGAGGGCATATTAGAAGCTTTTGATAGTGTTTTCTAACTCTAATATATACTTCTAATATAAATGTGGAAAATCTGTATTGTTTTCTGTGATCCTAGCAAACAATGTGGTAATTTAAACTATTTACATAATAAATATTTTCTTTCCTAGCTTGAGTACCTTAGAAAACTACTTATAATTGTGTAGGTCATGCTCATATCTTCTACGGATAAGGAAGGAAAATAGCTGTTCTTTATTTAAAGATGAATCTGATAAATGTAAATGTTAAAAAATATGTATGTTTGTATGTATGTATATACATATATATATATGTATAAATACATATTTACCAAGACTTTCTTAGGGTAATACTTCAAAATATATTCAAATAAGGATTTTTCTATCCAGTTATAGTAATTCCAACATTTACATTCTAGATCAATGCAGACAGATGCCAATGAAAATATCCTTAATTTTTTATGCAATGAACTTGTGAATACCTATCCTCTTGTCTTCTGGTGCTATACTCACCCTTCTGAATCCATTCTGGCTCTGATTTTGGACAGTTTTAGCCATCCCAAGAAAAGATTTGGGAATGTTAGAGTGAGCACCAGTGTCCCCAGATCTCTCTGGGAGGAGTGTGATGCTGCCAATTGGATCCATTCCTACTCAGTCCTGGAGTTCTCTTGGCTTTGTTTTCATACTTTTCTCATTCATGCCTGCTTTAATTCCAGTAAAGGGGTGAAAGATCCACTGTAAGCCTTAGGGGCTGTTTGCAATACACATAAACGATTCCAATTGAACACACTTCCTCACCCTAAAGTTCTCATTACCTTATAATTTTATGGGGTTTTTTTGTATCAGGCTTTCCTAACCTGAATCTCAATAAAAACCATAATTTCTAGCAAAGGCGCAAAATTACCTCAGTTATTTTTATTTCTTAGAAGAAACTCTCTGTCCTGTGTTGTGTTCTGTAACTATTTATTATCAACCAAAAGGCTGGACAGACTCATTTGGTTATCAGTTATTGTCTGTATAACAGAAATTCCAGAAGTATTTTCCAGAAGTCTGCAGAATATTAGCTTCAAATGTGAAACTCTATCAAATGTTGGCAGAAAAGTCTATGTACTATTTGTGTCATCGAGTACATTGTTTGGTGACTACAGTAAAAATACCTTCAAATCACTCCAATAATTTAATGAGACATACTGGTTTCACTTAAAATCAAAATAGATATTGTTTCCTCAACTAGATTTCTAATTTTCAGAATACTTTCCTCTTTTAAGTATTCTGTAGAAGTCTTCTGCAAAACTATTACATCCTTGCCATTGTGTATAAAAATCAATTGTCCATTGCTCAGAAAAGACATTTTTTCCTAACCCATAATTATATCCATCTAGATGACTCCTTCCCCAAAAGCAATCCTTCTGGTTTTAAAAGAATCTGACCTGCCTGCATAAAAGAAAGGAGTGCATGAATTTTTTTGAGAGATATCCTTTTTCTATTTCCCCCATAACTGCCACGAACCAATCCACACAACCATAGGCTTTCTCTTGTTTCTAATTGGCACAAGATAGAGGAGCACTGATAAAAAAGACAGAAATTTTGGAAGGCTTTATACAGAAGCTAAGTATTTGTAAATTATCTTATCACCAATATTTGATCAGAAACATTATATTTCAAGTGACATTTTAGAAATTGGTTGAAAATTACTAATATTCCAGGTCAGAGTGTCATCCTCTAAATTTTTACATTAAATATAGCCTTAGGTATGGAATGCCCTGTTAACTCTCCTTTTGGCACCATGATTTGGCAGTTTTATTAAGATTTTAATAACTAAATATTTACACATGTAATAAAAATTTTGATCTCTATCAAGAATCTTGAGATTGAAATGCAAAAAGACCTTCACTTCTAGTTCTGGTAGGTAATGTTAGATTGTAACCTTATCACTTTTTTTTCCTAAAGCCGGGTTCCTAAGTACTACATAAATCTGCACATCTTGAAAAACAATTTTTTCAAGGAGATTTGAATATAATTAGTGCAACAGTTTGTATGTTGGACAAAGTAAAATGGTTATTCTAATTAATTACAAACTTTACTCAAAAACTGTATCCTTAAGAGTATCATCCCTGCAATAATAATGCTGATGGGATAAAACAAATGTTGAAGACAAAAGAAATATTGTACTGAATGGTGAGTTAATTGAAAATAAAAGAAGCAAACAAGAATTCTTTCTCAAGAAAAGCTGTACACTTTTCTCCTCATGAGCCAGTAAAATGGATGATATCAAAGAAGTCAATGGTCAATTTGAAACAGCAAGAAAACACATTCTTTTTATTGAAGAAAAGCATAATAATGAACCATGTGATTTTTATTTCAAAATATCTATAATATTAAGCATCACCTTAGCTGATGATAACTTGATTAATTCTGACTTTCTGCATACACATTTTGGAGGAAGACTCTTCAGCTTAATTTATTGTCATTGGTTTTTACATCAGCTCTCAGAGTCCTGGCCCACTTTGAAAGATTCTTTATACCTAGTTATCAGTCAATTTCATCTGAATTTATTATTTTAACTATTATATTAATTATATCCCTTTAGAGCCTTTTTTTTTAAGTATGGTTTCAAAGTTTTGAAAGGAAAGTTTTATGGAAAGGTCACATTTCCATACAGAGACTTTGTTTCTCCTTTAAGAAATAGGCAATACTAGCTACTCATTGTACATCATTCTAAATGGTCTTTTTCATGGGTAAGACATTCCTAAAAAAGGACTATGTGGCCCAGGTTTATGTTAAATACCAAATACAAAGTAACTTTTAAAACTGTATACTAAGAATATTTCTCCTTCCCACAGCTGTCCTTTAATTTTTTCAAAAATTATGTAGATCCTAGTTGTATTGAATTGTCAGGTTTTTACAAGCCTTTAATCTTTTAAAAATCAATTTTAAAGTTGACTTCTGGCTTCCTAATTCATAACTTTTGTCTCTTGCCATTTGATCCCTGAATGATGTAGATATCATTGTTTTCATCTGAATAAATAGCTGAACAGGAAAGCGTAGTATTATTGCTATTTCATTTTCTCCTTTCTGCAAATTCAGATAGATTTCCTAGGAGGGATGCTCTTTCTCTTCCTTTTGACATTTGTCTATTCTGTTCGCACGTACGCGCTTTCTCTATTTTTCTTTTATGCTTCATATTTTTTGATGCTTTTCATTTTCACTTTAATCTCAAGAGGACAGCACTGTGTTGAGGCACACGCTGTAGCTATAGTACTTGTTAAAGCTTTCATGTAGTATTTCTCAGGCTGAGGTTCACAAAAGCAAGTAAAAGAGGAAATAAAATTGGATGGCAGAAGTCAGCAGCCATTCAGAGGCACCTGAGTCAGCAGCCACTTTAGAGAGGGAAGCAAAGAGCAGAACTTTTGACAGCAAATGGTTACATGAGCAGCCTACTATTACCTGTTGGCAGCAGTGCAGTTTCACCAGTAAATTGGAGTGAGCATAAACATCTGCATTTAGTGATTACAGCGTATTTCCACTTCAGCTCCTTTAGAAGGAAATCCATAACAGTCCTCCAGAAAATGTAAGCTGCTGCCAGATAAGGATTACATGGTGAGGATGAGAGAGTCAACATTTTAAAAAACTAGATTTACAAATAGCACTGAGATCATCAGATTATGGCAGAAGAAATTAGAAGAAATGCCTACAAATCTGTTAGATTGAAGAAGCATCATGAACAGAAGTACATTTACCCAACACATCATGCAGGAAATGTTTTTTTTGCAGATGAAGACAGTATTTGCACAGAATTCAGATGAGGACTAGTGGTAGTCTCTTTTGCAAGGACAAGGTGGCAATAAGACATGTCACCACCCCATGTCTTTGTGACTCAAAATGTTTGGCCTGAACTGGGTTTGGAAGAAAGGGTCATGATCCAGTGATGCTACTGACAGTAGATGTGTATGTCAAGTAATCTTGATTTACAGTTTAGATCAAGACCAAGCCTTCCTTAGAACAAACCTTCAGGTAGCTTCTCTTCACTACTCATGACCTGCAGGCCCAGATGAAGCACCAAAGCAGAGGGATAACAGCTGTCACTAAATTAATCTCACCTGAAATAGGCTTTGACACTTACTTCAGCCTTCAGAAAATTAATCTGGCCATTTTTAACCATTCTTTCCCAAACATTTCTTCCTTTCATGAAAAAACTGGGTATGCTGCTTAGGAAAATGGAGGAATCACAGATGCACTGAAAACAGGTAACCAGTGAGCTAATGTGACTTCCTATTCCTGCTGGAATGGATTTCCAGTAGAACTGTTTGATTAAACTGAGGTATCATAATGTGTAAGAAGATGTTTTAGATATAGGAATATTGAATCCCTATAACATGGAAAAAAAATACCATGAGGACAGTAATGGAAGAAACATTCCAGAGAGAAAATGAAGTTATGAAGATTGCCATCTCTTATGGTTACAAAACCAGGGAGTGGAGCCTTGGAACACCATATCTGCCCTTTGGTTGTCGAAACCAGCACACCATTGACAGTTTTTCCTTCTGTCTAATTCAAAAAAAGAAACAAGTGAATGTTTTAGGCCACAGTCCCTTTAAGATAAACAGACTACAGGAATAAACAAATAAAGCTGTTCCCTGTTCTCAGAGGAAGAAGAATTCAGGTCAGATACAGCAGAAGGAAAGTAATTAATTTCAATTGTGGTAAACAAAAACAAGTACACAAGTTAAATACAAACCCAATCTTGTCATATATGCTCACAGATGAGTTTATTCTCCTTTCCCCACTTGGCAATGCAACTTTAAAAGAGAATGCATTGACATTTCTCCCTTTGGAAATATTCCATTATTCTGTTTCCCCAGCTTATATCCTAATTAATCCACTGGGAGGATAATGTTCTAATTAAGTAGCCTATATGTAGGCCTGCTTTATTCCTTTATGGACATACAAAATCCCTAAGCAAATTTTCTAGCTTTTGACAACCCTTTCATGCAGAAATCATTCCTAATATCCAATCTAAACCTCCCCAGTGCAACTTGATGCTGTTTCCTCTTATTATGTTTGTTACTTGGAAGAAGCAACCAATAACCACAATAACAAAGGGTCATCTGTTACCATTGGCTCAGTTCAGATTATATGTTGTAAGGTGTGAATGATTATGCTATTTACTGAATATTTTATGTGACAGAAGAATAATTCTAGTTAGTATTACTTTTGTTTACTTGTGGATAGCTTATTACATTGGGTTTCAATTGTGTTTTCTTGCTTTTCCTACTGAGATTCTTATGGTTTTAATGATACCCCCATGCATCTCATAGAATGGATTCTAAAATCCAAGAAATTACACCACAACTAAATTATTCCATTAACATTTCTCCTTGACCCTCCAAATAAAGGCAGTGGAGATTTTTTTTTCCACATCAAGAGCCATAACTTGTATCCTAAAATGTATACTATGTTCAGAATTCCAGAATATAGGAACAAATGGACACTGATATGATCTGTGCTCTGCTGCCTTGTCAGCCTTGATCAATAGACTGCAGCTGTGTTTCAGAGAATCATAGGATGGGTTAGGTGGAAAGAGACCTTGAAGATCACCCTTTCCAAGCCCCCTGTCATGGACTTTTCACTAGACCAGCTTATTGAGGGCCCCATCCAGCCTGGCCTTGAACACTTTCAGGGATGGGACATCCTCATCTTCTCTGGGCAACCTGTGCCAGGGCCTCACCACTCTGAGTGTTTGCCATTAAAGAGCTCTTAATAGGAATAAAGGTAATGGTTTATAGTTTTTACTACTAATATTTTACCAAAATCTTGTTTTTTCCTTGTCCTGTGGAATCCAGTTCTAAGTATCACATAGTTGAAAGTCAAGACAGGACTGAAATTAATTCATGTAAATGGCTTTATTAAAAATTAAAAACAAAACGTTAAATTCTGGGCCCTGTAAAAAATCCATATTTTCTTCACTATTGACTCAAACAGAGCCAGAAATTCATTCCAGGTGTAAAATATTTAAATATATTATTTATGGGGCTATTTTTTTCCCATGGAATTTTGTGGCCAGAGCCAGTAACTGAATTTTTCTTTGTTTTTCTCCTGCTTTTACTAGAAAACTGCCACAAAAAATTCCTGTCTTTTTCATTCTTTGTGGTTAATAGTAAAAAGGAATATCAGTAAAACTTGAGTCATGACAGAATTATGCCTAAATAAACCCCAAAAATGAGTGGAATTTAGCAAGATTGCTAAATGCATTTCCAGATCAGAGGCCACTGGAAAACATCAGTAGTGATCAAGGAATTTCTAAACATGGAAATTCAATCACAATGCTTCTACTGGAAACAATACCAAAGACTTAAAATTGCAATGCCTTGTTCTGAACTTCTGCTTATTCACAACTACAGCACAGGAAACCACTGATTTTGGAAACAGAAATCCAAATTATTTTATGGTTTATGCTTTTGACCCACATCTTCTTTGATAATAGAACATCTCAAAGCAAAGCTTTTCTGGATTTCTGGAGAAGGATTCTATTTCTTGAACCATGCAGAGACAACACTACTTAAAGCAATTTATAGTTGTAAATCAACCCATTCAAGAGACATTTTCCAGATTCTTATGATAAAAAACTTGGATTAATTCTGCTTATTTCATTTTATATCCCAGTGACTAACTGATTAAAAAAGTTACACATGCAATATAAAGGACCTGACAAATTTTGATCCTCAATTGAAATTGTGAACTGGCTCTACCTTTATTTACTTTTACAAGACTGGAAGATGGGTAACACACTCTCACTGTGTTTCCCTTAGCTTTGCTGGATACTTGTAGGACTTCACTATAACTGTAGCACCAACACCAAACACTTCTGAAACATAAGAGGGATGAACTGTGCTCTCAATACAGTTATAAATTATGGAAGTTTAAAAGAAATTTGTATTTCACATACTGAAGATGAGAGTTCAAGGTTGAATATCTCCCTTCTCTGCTTTTGTGTATCTAGTTATTTTAGTTTTCCTTACATTCTGCTTACTCCAAGCTCACTGAAGATTTTAGGAGTTTTGCTTATGTGAATACCTAAAGACAAGACTCCTGTGGTGTGTTGTATGAGATTTTGCAGTGCTTGGAAAATTCTTCCAAAGACCTATGAAAATATAAATCAATAATTCAAAACCACCTAGAATTTTACTCCCTAAAATCTAAAATGAATTAAAAAGAAGTCTGATATTTACTACTTCAGGTTCATTAGGTTAATCCATGTGGAACTTCTGTAAACTCACACTATTTTCCCCTGTGGAGCTTTTACAGTTTTATAAATCAATATCGAGGTATGCTTTGACGGAGCATTTTTGAACCTCTTGCAATCTCTTCCACCAACGAGTATCAACGGGGTCTTAAAGCTCCTGGTTATAAGTCTTCTGAGAATACACACTATGGCAAACAGTTTGGAACTTTCATTAAATGTCTGCTGAAAATCAGTGCAGGTTTATTTGCAAGACTTTTCTAAATGACATTAGTTAAATTTATGAGTTTGTCTCTCACAAATACATATAAGCCTTTAGCCACAGGGCAAACCATGCACGTTGGAATTCAGTTCCATCCAGCTATGCCAACAGTTTCCAGAAGAAAACTTGTGTTAAAAGAACAGAATCAGGTTGCAGTGCAGAGCTCATGCTTTACAGTGCTCCGTTTTCTAGAAATTTCTCAGTGGAATATAACTCTTAGCATTGTAGTTTCTTTTTTCTGGCTTGCTGGATCTTTCCTCATCTGAGTTCAAGATTTAACACAGAACTCAAAAGAAAAAGAACAGAAGTAAAAGATAATCTGCACTGTGTCCTACTGCAATTTGTTGCAGCTGTTCTGCTATATTTGCATAATATCTTTTTTTATCATGGAAATTTTCGTAAATACCTATTTCTTGTTCACTGTAGAAAATTACAAATGTGCAGAAGCACAATGTGCATTTGGAATAACTGAATCTGACCCCTGTTAACTACTTACAGGAAAAGAATTTCATTTTGACTACCAGGGTTAGTTTATTTTTCCCATAACTTAACATATAGTTATTTTATCTCATGCTTCACACAGAAAAAAAAATATATATTGTCAGTTAGAGTTCTATTTTTATTTGTAAGTTTAAACATTAATACTTTTTTTTGTTTCTATTTTTACATAAATAATTATTTAATTTGTATTCTTAAGAAGATATCTCTGAATCAGAATCTTGTAGATTATAATGTATAAATAATGTTGAAGACACACCATTTTCACTATTAACTTGTTGCTATTATTCTGCTATGACCTCATTTTTACTCAGACAATTTGAGGTACAACATCAGAATGGAAAACTGTCTTTATGTACATCTTAAGAGATCCATTTCTGAAACCAGAAAACCTGCTTTTCCCAATAAGACTGTCTTTGCCTCAGATTAATAATATTTAAATATGAAAAGCAAGGGTAGTTAACACAATGCCTCACATTTATTTTCAATATTAAGTCATAAAAAAACACAATGGATAGCAGTCAGTTGTGTTTCATAACTTTTCTACTATAACTACTTAAAGACATTACATTTTAACATATGATCTGATTGTTCTTGTCAAATAACATAAAAAAGATTTAATTTCTTATATTTTGATTTGCAACCTTAGAAATGTTTAGTACTTTAATTTCAGTAACATAAGGTAAATAGCACAGAAACTTATTATTTCTGTGACCCACAACTGTCCAGTTGTGACTGTATACTGTCCCTGTTTGTTGCAATGTTTCTTTCATCCAGACTAAAAATACTTTAACAGTCTTAGTTTATTTTATGTCAAAGTCTGTAATCAAGTTAATAGTCAATATTATGTCTCTAGAATACGATGGATGTATTTAACACAAATGTATTTAAATCATAGAATTATAGAATGACCTGGATTGAAAGGGATCATGAAAATTATCTCCTTCCAACTGCCCTGCCATGTATGGGACACCTTGCACTAGACCAGGTTGCTCAGAGCCCCATCCAGCCTGGCCTTGAACACTTCCAGGGATGGGACATCATATCTGTTTCTTTGAAACATCTTTCCAAAGCAACTATGTGTATTTTTTATACTATCTCCCATTACTAGAACTTTCCTCTTTTCAATAAGGAAGCTAGAATTGCATCAGTTCTAGTCTTACCACCTTTGCATAGAGGTAAACTGATTTCCTTAGCTTGCTTATTCTAAAAAAAAAGGCTTAAATAATAAAAAAATTAATATGGGCTAAAATGGAATGGCTATACAATTTTTAAAAAGCTAGGTATTAAATTTCAATTCTTGGAGGATGACTTAAGGTAATTTGATTAAGTTATTGGAGCCTGTGAGAAATTTCAAATCAGAGAATGAATGTTTTACCAGAGATCTGAGTAAAGGAAACTTTCTGACTGGCATCAATAATATGTGGCAGTTACACAATGCCTATTGGACTTGCATTTCTTCAGAGAAGGAACTGCCTTATTCAAGGTCTAAGTAAAGGTATTTGCATATCTGTGAGAAGACTAGAATCACACACAACAGCACATTCTCTTTAATGACAGTTTGTTAAAATTAGGTTTCTTATGAACATCCGAATCAAATTATTCCAAATCTCATACGTACTTGACTCTGAAGGGGGAATATGAATCTTTCAAATATTATTTTAATGTCACTCTTAATGATGGTGTTATAAAGAATTACAATTTTTAAAATTAGCATGGAACTTATGAAAAAATGTGTCATAAATGCTCACTGAGGAGGGCACAGCAAATGAGTTTGTTTTCAGGCATAAACTATATAATTTAGTCAAGGTGTTTGTATAGAATACCCAGAATCTCTAAAACTTTGCAGGTGATTTTATCTGATACCTCTATGTTTCACCTCATGTATTTGATTACAGATTTAATATTCTACATTTTTCTAGTGAGCTAGGAAATATACAGAACCTCAATTTGAAAGAGTATTTATTATCTAGAACTGAATGCATGTTGGAAGTTTTGTAGACAGACTACATTATCTAACAGGAATAGCAATGCAAAGTTTTTTTCTCAAGAATATTGTTTCCTTTCCACTAATATTATATGTGAATGCAAAATCATTAATGTGATATTGAAAGCAGATTTCACTGTAGAAATGAAGGCAGATTTAGAAGTACATTAAACAGAGCTTGGTTTCTCCATGCTCTCATACCAAAATAAAAAGAGGACATGGTTAACTTTCCTCATAATATTTTTAAGCTTATTTTTTGTATCCACAACATAGAATCATCAAGGTTGGAAAAGACATCCAGGATCACCAAGTACCACCATTGGCTGAACACCACCTTTTCAACCAGACCAGAGCACTGAGTACCACTTCCATGTTGTTTACTTAAAACCTCCAGGGATGGTGACTCCAGCACCTCCCTGGGCAGCCCCTTCCAATGTTTGACAGCCCTTTCCATTCCTCCTGATGTGCAGGCTGAACCTCCCTTGGCACAGCTTGAGGCTATGTCCTCTTGTCCTGTCAAAAACATAAGCTTACATTTCAGATTTTTGTTCCAAGGTTATTATTAGAGAGTTTGGAGAGGAATAAAAATAGCAGGCCTGAATTTTTATAGGGGATATGATAATACAAAATGTGCATTTAAAAAACATGGTTTTGGAATTAAAAAAATACTCAGCAACTAAACAAGGGAAATTAAACTGAAGGAAATGTGACTCACTCATGCAGTGTCTTATTTGTCAAGTACCTGATCACAGACTTCCTTACTTCACAATCATTTCTTGTCAAATTTAGTGCAGTGTACAGGGAGCACTGTAGTAAAGCTATATCGTGGTGCACAGAGACAGGGACATATTGCATCTGGAAATAAGGCACACAAGATGCCAGAGTATATAGGTGTTACTTTTTTATATATACATACAGGCACGTGCATAGATATATAGGTACACATGCCTTTCTTCAAGGAACTACAGAGTTTTTGCATCTAATGTAGTCCTCAGCTCAATCTTTTTTCAAGATAAATAAATCTGAGACAGAATGCTGGAGGGAATGCAAAAATCGGTTTATGGGAAACGATTGAAAATGCTTGATTTGCTTATCCCTGCAATCTCGCAAAATAAATGTTTTTTTCTCTATAAATATATGGGAGAAGAGTTGAAAATAGAAAAAAGGAAAATTGTTCTGGGATTGACAGGTGTTTTAGGTACAAAAGCAAATCAGTGTAAAATCGTGCTCCATAAAGGATTCAAAATTGTTGCCCTTTCTGATTCTATCTTTTAGGGACAGTGCTCAATAAATTAAGTATTCTGTCCAACCTTATGGATTTCAGGCTTTTATTCAAACCCACAAAATACAGGAATAAGTTTTTCCAAGTTTTTTTGCTTCTATTGCTGTTTTTCATAGCTATTGTCTTCTCCTTTAAACAATAATTTGCCCCAGTTCTTTCTCATTATGGCCATATCCCCTTTGCCTTAACTTTTGGTCTTTTCTCCATTCTGCATTTATCAAATTCTCATGTAAGGTTCTGGTCCTTCTGCATATCCATCCATCCACCAGGGTTTCCTACTGATTCCCCAATACCCCTCTCTTCCCTCCCACCCATTTCCACTCTTGTTTCCTTGCATTTCCTGGTTTGTGTCACTGCTCTCTTCACATTCCCACTGTTCAACTTTCAGCTTTCTGTGTTGCCAAGTTTCTCTTTAGTCCTTCTGTTCCCTAATTCTTTTACAGCTGGTCACCAGACATGGGTGAAGGATGGTTGTTGAGAGCACAAAGAGAATGGCTTTCTGCTCTTCCCTGTGTCAGATGTCATTACTAGTGGGAAGAACAAACCTCATCCACCCTTTTCATCTCTGAAGAGCCTAGTCCTGAAGAATTCTCTTGATGATTTAGCTGCAAAACTTCAGGAGATGACAAACTCCTATGCAGGTTTTCTTTCTTTCTGATTTTTTTTTTTTGATGCTTAGACTTAGGGTAGCATTAGTGCAGAGTTTCATTGGTATGAACAAAATTATATCCTTAATATAAAATTACCCTTGGACCAGACACCCAAACTGGAAAACATGTCTGAGCAATCTGTCAAATGAGTTGGTGATCTTCATGTAGAACACAATATGACCAAGGAACAGAAAGTTTCAGGTAATCTGAAGCACAAGCACTGTTACCAGCAATATTTAAACCTACAGCAGAAATTATAACAGTGATATCACACAGAGCATGCTTAAAGTGATGTATAAATTTCAAATGTTTCTTAAACCTATGAAGTTACATGAAAAGTCAGCAGGGCTCATAAGGGTTTTGATTTGGTTTTTTTGTTCTTAGTGGATATCACTAAAAAACTCTCCGTCTAAATGTTTAACAGTTTAGACTAAGAGTTCCCTTTCAGAACCTGTAGGAGGGAAAAATATGTTGAAATATATCAAACATTACCAAAAGTCAGTGTCTGAAGGAACACAGTGTATGTGAACACTAAAGATACATATTCTATGGTTCTAAAATGTGAGTCACATTATTATATAATGGCAATTGATCAATTTTTATAGTCAAGGAAAATATTATTTTACACAATATTTTAATGGAAGAAAATAACTTAAATCAACAATAAATATATTTTTGAAGTAATGCTAAGATAAATTGTATATAAATTTACTCCAATAATTGGGCAAGATAATGCATATACTGTTACAGTATGAGCTGTAAGAAAATAACAAGTTCTTTAAGTTAGAGATACTTAAATAATTCTAACAGACACAAACCCCTGCCTTAAAATGAAAATTCTAGTCTTGACCTCATCAGGAAGATACAAAACACATTGATTATGTAGAAACCTATAGGAAGCAAGAGTAATTAGACTGATTTGCATACCTAAATTAACATAATTGTTTTTAAATACCAATGGTTTAAAACCCCAAGTGTGTTTTAGACTGTAATTGTAATGAATGTGATTTACAGTAAAAGGCAACAGTTCAACTTTGCCAGTGATCCATCTTACTAAGGATATAATTTAAATTTTACATTTAATTACTGTTTAAAAGATATGCTACATAACTGTCATTGTACATCTCTAGTTCTCTGAGGACTAAAGAGATTTTATTTAATTGGAAAGACTTTCTAAATTTTTTGCTTGCCTTAATCTATCTACCTGAAATGCAACATTTCAGTTTATGTTTGTAAGGAGTGCATTTAAATGCCTCCTCAAATGGTTGGGAGATTTTGTCAAGAAGGGTTTGGAATCAGGGTGATGTGATTGGTTGGCATTACCTTACTTCAAACCTATGGAACTGACCAAGCTTCCCTCAGCTTCCTGGGCATTGAGCACAGATAGAGAGGGCTGGAGATTTGAAGTCATCTGGCAGAAAAAAATATTTTGAAGTTCTGTATTAAAATTTGTTTGCAAAGAAACTCAGAGGTCAATTCTGTACTTGCTGAAGTAGATGGGAATTTTGGCATAGGCTTCAGTAGTATAGAAAAACTCACCAGTTCTTAATTATTTATATCTTATTAAAACAGAGAAAGATTAAATATTGCTGGAACCTTTTTTTAAAGCTAAGCCTTCATGTTTTGAAAAGTGCCTTGATTTCTTAGTTATGATCTTCCTGATAATACGAATTATAAGAAAACTGCAAAATGCTTCAAAGTCATGACAGCAAAGAAAGAGCCTATGCCTGCTTTTTCAAGGTCCTGTGACAAACGTATCTAATATTTCTGTAAAATTTCTTGGGAAAATAAAAAGATCATTTAAAGGATAAACAAAATGAGTTAGTTGCTATTTTGCTTTCCCTGACCACAGTTGTAGTTTTGAGACAAAGAAGGAAAAAAAGCAATTCACTACACCTAAATGATAAACCCCTAATAGAATGATTTAATATAAATCTTAAACAAACTCTCATACACTTAAACTTCTGCAACATGGTAGAATAGCAGATAAATTACAAGACTGTAATATACTTTCTTCAGTTCAAAACCCTTCTTTAAGCCAAGTAAGCATCTTTGAATTTAGTTATCTGCATATTTCAAACACATACTTAATTTGAAAGATGTTACAATTGAGCAGAACAATGAACTGCTAATTATGGCTTTTTCTTTTTTTTTTTCCCCTTTTGTCTTTTGTTCAATCATCTATGCTCTTTCTATGGACGGCAGTAGATTGTATCAAATTGTATCCTGCTAGTGACAACAGACAAATCATTTTAATTCCTTTCTTTGGCTAATAGCCCCTTGATTCGTAGACATCTGCTATATTTTATTCTCTACTTCTTCTTTCTCCAGAAGACTTTTCTTATTCTATAGCTGGAGAGATTTCTCAATCCAGTTTGTTCTGAGTTTCAATTTCATGTCATGTCTGTCTCAGAGAAAATATTGTGGATGACAGCTGAGCAAAACTTTATGGATTCTTTTAATGTATCTTTTTTTTCCTTGTATTTTTTGCCATATTCCTTTTTTTTTTTAATTTTAAAAATAATTTTGTAGATTTATGGTCAATGTCCAACTGCAGCATCCAGTGGAAAGGAAAGGATTTTCATTGCTGACACCAATGTTTATCACTTTTGTAAGAAAAGAAAATGAGAATGATTCAGACAGGTCTTATATTCTTAGTACACGTGAATTTCTAAAAGAAATCAGGAAATGCACAACTGACTAATGCTTTTACATCCTGATATTTTAATGGACGAATAGTTGCAAAGTTCAATGAAAAAAATAAAGTTTTCAGGCTCACTTGAACAGATATGGATAATTTTCTATAACAATGAACCCATGTAGCAGAATGAACTGTGACATGCAGGAAAAATGTGCACAAGACCTATTTTATTGCATACTGTCAACTGGAAGCCCCTTGAGTTGATTTCACAAGACTTTTTCTTTTAAAATTCTGATCATAATAATCTGATAATTTACAGAAGCATTCATAACCTGGTCCCTGAAAAACGTATTTTTGAAAAGAATAATCTGTTAGCTGTATTTTGAAAAAGTGTATATGATGCTAAGATTTTTTTCCTCAAGCATTAAATATTTATCTTTAACTAATTTTATTAAAAGAAATGAAACTTGGGCTCATAGTGTTTTAGATTGCCAATATATTTTTCTAAATTTGGCAGGTGAAAATGAGTAAGACACGGATTTTTGCTGGGGAGAAGAAATAATCAAGACGGTGATTGAAATGTAGTGGTGATATTGTTTAGTATTTGCATCAAAAAAGAAGGCAAAACACAGCAAATAGTTTCAAGTCCTCTTTAGATTATCACAGCATGTTCTCTTAAATCTTTAACTTGAAAGAATGGATGTGATTGTTTGTTCTGTTGTGAACAAACAATCACATCCATTACAACACAAAAAGTGCCATCATTACAACATAAAAAGATGCTGCATTGATGCTGTTGACGCGAATCTTTTTTCTTCTAACATTTCACTTGATTTGAAAAAGGAATTCCAAAGTCGAAGAGGAAAAGCAGGCACCCCTCATTGGCACTAAGAAAAATGACTGTCCCCACCAGCAGGCAGTGAGAGAGGGCCTGCAAGGCAGGGAAGTCTCAAGGTTACTTTCTCTCCAGAGTCTTAATTTACAAGGCAGACATGCACAGCTTCTCCAGACCACCAGGTAGGAAAAACAGCTTGATGTTTTAATGAAAGTGCAACAGTGGGTCTCTAACTGTCAAAGTCACTGTCAGCAAGATAAATGCTCGCAGAAATATTGCTAATGTGATGAAAGTGCAAAATCCATCAATTTACAGTCCACACTTAGCATTACCTGTGACAGTTTTCCCACTGGAACTCCAAAGTGATATAAATTTTAACATAGTGTTCATAAGCCAGAAAGTATTCAGTGATGGAAATCATATTCAGTCACTCGAAATCAGAGCTCTATAATACAAGTGGCCAACTCTCAGGATTCTGTGCAATATATCCCCAACTTTTGCTTATAAATCTGAACAAACAGCAAGTAAGCAAATAGAATTCCAACAAAGTTGGAAAGTTTTCTCTACTTCTGGGCTGGATGCTGAAGCATTTTCAGTGGAGCATCATTGGTTTGCAACATCTAAGTAGCAGAGGCATTAAAAGGGAATTTATATAGATTTTCTAATTCTTTATCTATTATGAAAAATTGTTATGGGGACATGGGGAACATAGATTTTGTTTTTGTTTTTTTTCCCTTATTTTCCAGCATATATGTTTGCTAAATTTATTATATCTCCTCCTTCTCAAATACAATAGTCTCAGAACAAATTATTATGTAAAAGGACAATTCTTTTCTACTTGTTTTGAAAAAAATAACCATTTATATATGTACACACGTATATATACATATATATTTGTTATTTTTGGTTGACAGAAAAATTATGAAATAATATTTGTAATACATAAAACCTAGACTAAAATTTCTAATATCAAAAAGTCTTTGACATTTATATGTAGCCTAGGAGTGTAGAATAGAGGTATACCAGCATAAAGAAATTATTTAAATTTGGTTTTAAAATATTATGGCTATAATTTGAGGCTGATTTTAGTTAGGGCAGAAAAAAATATCAGAATACAGAAAATTGGAACCAACCAAATAAGTATATATCTTCCTTTTAAAGAAGAAATTTCTGATTATTTTATTTCTTTTCCTATTATTTTTCACCCTGCTTTAAGATAAGATTAAAATTTTGGTCAGTTCAATTTTTTGACATTATGCAGAATATTTCTCTAAGAGCAATATAAGTAGTAGAAATCTGTAGTCTGCTCAGAATTTTCATTTTGCTTCCCCTACATTTTCCAGAGCCCCTGTCTTTTGCTCATGCAGACAGACAACTTCAAGTGACAAAACTGTCATAATGCTTGATTTCACTTGGAAGAGAAGCCCCTCTCTTTCTGAAACGTAACTTTATCACTCTTCTCTTGAGCTATGGCTTTGCAGTGTGCTGTTATGCTTTTTCTAACTGTTGCAAAATATAGTGCAACTTAACACTCCTTCCTTCCAATTAACGTCTCAGAAAAATCTGTTTAATAACAAATTTTAGTGTTTTGTTGTGAAAACAGATTAATTTGTAACTATCTATAAAGATATTAAACAGTAACTTAATGATGAAATTAAAGAAGTGCCCCCATCTTGACCTGAAATGATTTATAAAACCAGCCCAAACACGCTCTGTGGCACAGATTGCATCTATAGATATGTTTAAAATCATTGGAAATACTCCAACTGTGCAGAAGAAGTTAATCCTCATATTTCAAAACAAATATAAGATGATTTAAGCAATATTTAAGCTAGTTAGCATGATACAAATTCTGGACAAAGTTGATAAGAAATATAATTGGTAAAGTATTAAAAGACTGTAACTTAATTAATGGTAATGAAAGTAGCTTTATGGAAATTAGATATTTAAGACAAAACTCATACATTATTTTAGGAGATTATAACTTGATTACCATGGAAACCTAGTAAACTGAAATCTTCTCAAAGACAATCTGCTCAAGGCTGCATGATGTGATGGGAAGTTAGATGCACAAAACCAAAGTGTTTTCTATTGAGAGGTGGTCAAATAATCCCAGCTAGAAAGGTGACAGAACAACACCCTCACCAGTGAAATTGATACTGTTTGTGCCATTTCTATTCAAAATTGCAATTGTCTCCTTTATTACAATGGGATAGGTGAAATGGTTTGGCACCCACCATTTTTACTCTGATTAGCAGGACATCAAGGTTAACTGTGATCCCTGGGCTCCCACTCGTGCCATTTCAAGTTGAAAACACTTTGGTCTAGCACAGATATTTCATTGGATGAAGTCCAAATGACTAAAAGGTAAGACAAAATTAATTCAAACCCCATATTTCCAGCTAGACAAGCAATTATTTGATGCAGCAACTCAGCTGTGGCCATCATACCATTTTAGTCTGCTCTAAAAGCTTTCAAATCAGCTATTTCATGCAAGGATTGCTGGTGAGCATTATATTGTTTTACCTACCTATCACAGAATATAAAAATGACCAATATGGGGTACCGTATATGTGAAACATGATGGAGTCTTAAAAGCTGTGTCTTTTTCTATCTTTTTTTGCCTTCTTAAGAAAAGAAAAAAAAAGGAGTTTGTTTTTTTTTTTTTTGTTTGTTTTAGATTTTCATTAATCCTACTCTGTTGCTACCTCTTAATTTATCACACTTTAGAAAGTCAAAAGAAAAAAAAAAGCTGGCTTTTTTTGTGCTGGTATTTGCTGGGATACAGTTAATTTTAATCACAGTAGCTAGTTTTGGGCTGCCTTTTGGATTTGTGCTGAAAGCAGTGCTGATATTCAGAGGATGTTTTTGTTATAACTTGTAGAGAGCCAACACCTTTTCTGCTCCTCATCCCACCCCACCAGGGAGTAGGCTGGGGATGAAAAGGGAGCTGGGAAGGGACACACCAGGGACAGCTGAGCCCAGCTGACAATGGCTACCAAGTGATGTGCTAGCTAATGAGCCCTTTATAAGGCAGCCTGATTTTTTTTCTTTTGGTTAAGAAGCAGTATTTTCCTTAAAAAAAAAAAAATCAGATTATTTATCTGCCTGTGTTTTCTTCCTGTAATATAGACTCAGAAGCCCATATATTTAAGAAAATTGTCTAATTCTCACTCTAAAGATTTTGAACTAGAAAATTATCTTCTGATGAATTATAAGATTAAATTCACCTATGTGTTATTGCAATACATTGGTATTTTATATTAATTTTGGGATGAAGCAGTATAGTAAATCTCCATCATCTGTCATTTCTACATGATGAGTGTTCACCATTGATTAGAAATTCTTGTTATTAGTTTCAGTGCATAAATACACACCCTGGTAGTTTACAGACTACTGCATTGCTGCTACTCCAGGACTCAGTGTCCCCAAATATCAGATTTAAGTTTCAACTTTGATCTGTGTATGTTGGTGCACATATTCTGCATGCTGCTTTTTTTTTTTTTTTGGCCAAGGACAATAAATACAATGTCAAATAGATCAAGGAAGTTTCTTGGGAAAGTACTAAAAATCTCCATCTTTTATTAGAGCTCTCCAGTCAACTTGCTGGCACTTTTTGCTGGCATCTTCTCCAACTTCTTACTAATTCCTGTTTTCTACTGTTTGTCTAATAATATATTATGTAGCATACTATTACATGAATCATTGACATTTAGATTGGTTCTATAAACAAAATTTTAAATTTCTAGAAAAAGAGGACAATTAAAAATCCATTTGTAACGATCTGGAATGGTAACAGTTCTAAAATTTTGTGGTACTTTTTTGTATTTTTCTGTATTTTCCTTTATTTTCCCTGGTCTTGTTTTCCTGTCTATAATTGTTCAAAATCTCACACACATGTAAAGCAAAATTTCTTTGGCATCTTGGGTTCTATGCTCTTTTCTTTCCCCCACCTCCCCATCTCCCCCCCAAAAAAAACCCAACAAATTAACTTTGCAGTATTATGTCTAGGCTCTCCTTTTCTCCTTTTGCTGCATTCTCTTTGCTCAGAATGCCAAAATTCAGTTATCTGAGTCTTGTTTCCAATTCAAAAGTGTTAACTCCAGGCAGTCATTTAGTATCTGTGCCAAGGCTTGTTATCTTTAATACTTTCCAACCCTATATGTAGAAGGTCTGTAAGAAATTTTTTACAATTTTTTATTTGAAAATAAATTATTTGCAGTTTTTGTTTGCATTAATTTCAACCTGTATATATATATATGTGTGTGTGTATATATATATATATGTATATGTATTTCTATGAGAGATTTTTAAACTAAGTCAAAGATCTGGAATATGATCATCACCATTTCTGATATTTTTTTATTAAAGAATGAAGAAAAATGCACAATATCTATGGTGTCCCAAGTAAAAGAAATGAATATGTAAAGCATTTTCTACGTACATTAACTTTCTATACTGCATATGCAAAATGAATTTACAAGAGCATGTAGTGACAGGACAAGGGGGAATGGCTTCAAACTGACACAGACAAGGTTTACATCAGATATTAGGAAAAAAATTCTTTCCTGTGAGGGTGGTGGGGCCCTGGCACAGGTTGCCCAGAGAAGCTGTGGGTGCCCCATCCCTGGAAATGCTCAAGGCCAGGCTGGATGGGGCTCTGAGCAACCTGGTCTAGGGGAAGTTGTCACTGTCCATGGTAGGGAGTCGGAACAAGACAATCTTTGAGGTTCCTTCCAGCCCAGGTCATTCTATCATTCTATGATCTAGCACACTATTCATAAGAAGTCATTCTGCTGGGGGTTCATCTGAAGATATTTAACCAATATATTTACCCACCAAATATTATTTAAAATTAAATTAATTTTTAAGAAGCTGCTTGGTGTTAATACATGCAGAAAGCTAATATGCCATTCTGAAAGAGAACCTAGCTGCACAATGCCAAAGCTGGCACAGTGTGCTGTTTGCCACCTGAATTCCAAATCCAGCTATGGATTAGCAGGAATGACTAAACTAGTATGTATAAATCTAAATTTATGAATGGCTAATTATGACTTAGGCTTACATCTGCAATGAATAGCACAAAGTCTATGTACCGATCAAGTCCTATTCAGTAACTTAACTACAGTCTTCTAAAAAAAGACATGTTTGAAGGTCTTGTTGGGTGTTTTTGTTTTGTTTTGTTTCTTTGTGGCAGATGTTCTTGTGATTTCAATCATGCCAGAACTATTTCCTTTTATCACTTGCAAAATTGCACTGAAGTCATGAACACAATGACTATAACTCCCTGTCAAGTACGGTTTATGTTCAGCCTCTCTATTTTTCCACAGCTCATCATTTATCGCTCCTCTAATTTTGGTAAGTGTTCTGACTTATTGTTCAAAGTCTCTGGCCCTTACCAAAAATATTCTTTTGTCCTTTTAACCACTAGCTGGATTAACACAAAGTGGGAGGAAGCCCAGCACAGGTGGAAGGCTGATGTGACCACTGAATCCCAGCAATCTTTTCTGTACTTTTAAATGTTTTTTTTGGTTGTATTTTTTTTCTTTTTGTTCTAACATTTGAGAAGTGATTTTAACCGAGGCTTAAAGTTGTCATGAAACTGGTTTATGCCAGAAGCCTGTTCTGTTTTACCTGCCATGTACAGATGTTTCAAAATATATTGAAGGTCAGGCATAAAGATAAAACATTGAAAAGAAGGGAGAACATAATCTCCCAAAAACAGTACCTTTGATTTGCTCAGTTAGACAAGATTTGGATAAAATTGCTTTTATTTTTTTCTCCACATTAGAAAGTAACCTACAATCTTTGCAAAAGCAGTGTTTAGATTGATGGAGCTACCTTAGAAAAAATATCTGCCTTTTTTAAAAAACTCTGTGGTATACTTGTGATTTTATGAAATGTAGAGTCTTCTAAATGTCTTCTGTCATCCTCTGTGAAAGAGAGAAATTTGACAATGACAGCAACAACTGGCATCACATCTATATCCTGAAGCATCCAGAGGATGCATGGTGGAAATCTGCATAAATATGGATGTGGAGGAAAGGCCTGCAGTTTTCTCTGTGTGATTTTGTTTTTTGGCAATCAAGTTAAAAATAAAAACCCATTAATTTTCTGTATGACTGAGAATTATATGTGATACTCTGTTTATTTTATAGTTTATTTTAGTCTGCCTCCTGCTCTCTCTGTCTTGCTTCTTCACCCTGCAACTTGCTGTCAGAGATTCCATTCACAATGCTTGGGATGGGCCATGGCTTAAATGTAGGAGAAAAAACATACTTTAACTTTCTTTAAAATTAAATATATTGCTTCCACTATCACTTCTATCAAGTTTTAGTAGTAGAATAAGGAGATATTGCTGGTTAGATTTCTAAGTCTGCTACCACCCAAATTGCTTTAAGAGTCAGTTTCCTTTTGTTTCTGGCACCATAACAGTTGCAATGGAATTTAAAGTCCAAAAAGTGACCTATTATATTCAAAAAAATTAAAAAAAAAAAAATCCATATTGTAGGAAGCACATTTATTTGCTTGTACAATTATTTTGTTACTGACAATCATGTTCAAGAAAACAATAGTTTTCACTTCCAGTCAATGACAATTTGGACTAGAAACTTCAATGCAAAACCTTGGGGTTTTTTGTCACTGTATAAACTGGCTACTATTGCATTTTCATGGGATGGGTGAGATAAAGCAGTCATTAAAAGAGAGATAAGTTAGAAAGGATGGAAACTGTGTTTTAACATGTTTACAACAAACAATTGTAAGTTTCAGTTTTTGTCTTCCCAAAATACAGTAATAGGATATCATATGGATCCTATTTATTCTTTATGCTTTCAAGGGGCTATAATAATTATAATTTATAATTATATAATTCTACTGGCTTAATTTACCAAGAGAAATAATATAATTTTAGTCTATAAATTTAAAAGTTAATGATGCTATTGTCATTAGAAATATGGAAAAGTGATTGAGGAGGGATTTTAAAACTTGTGGGTTTTTTCTGATGTAAACAGTGAAATCTAACCAAGGACATTTTTATTAAACTAATTTATTAAAGTAGTCCATTAGTAATCTCCTTGCAAATACCTGAACTGTGCTTATTGCCATACTGTCAGTATGTATACATTTTTATTGCTTTGTATTATGAATATTTGGTCACTTCCTATCACCTATGACAAGAGAAGCACTTCTTTGGTTGAAAATGAAGAATCAGATTTAAATCAAAAAAGAGGTTCCATTCTGCTCCAAAAATGAAATTCAAACATCAACAAATTTCAAGCAAGAATCTTGCAGAACAACTAATTTTTAAGCTGGTATTTTATGTGAAAAGTATTATGTGATAAAATATTAATGTTTAGTAGTATCTAACTCTCATGGATTGGGGAATGTACATCTTGTCTTAGTTTCTGGCAACTGTCTGATTGCTGTCACATTGAAAAATTGTCCATATTGAATTGGGTTTATCAGCATCTTAAATCTGCTCATGATTTGGAAAAACCTCTGGTGGACCTTAAGTACTGAAAAAGAAAAAAAAACCCCACACTGCTCTTCTGAGTTAGTAAGTTTATGGAAAAGATGGTGTAAAATATCTGACTACCTCCTGTAATTTGCTTTGGGTCAAAATGAAGATATTTTTGCAACATTTTAATTTGTCAGTTATATAAAACATCAAGTAACTGTGATATTAATGATGGCCCCTGTTTCACAAAAGCCAAAACCAAGAAACCCCTTGATAAGCACATTCCCAGTCCAAAAAACCCTTAAATCAATGTCCTTCACACCTAAAGGCCTTGTTGGCTCTACAAGAAGGCCTTCTGTTGGTGAGGTTTTTTTGTTTTCCAAATGAAATAAAAATAAGGAAGAAGAACATCTGTCCATGTATTTGCTTTTATTCATTTTTTCATTCAGTAATGGAGAACTATACTGTGGAAAGTGTGATCTGCCCACCAGAGTGTGAGGAGACATGCAGGGGGTGAGAGCAGAAAGGTGAGAGATGAAAGAGTGAGAACCTGTCCATGGAGTAAGCAGATAATGTAAGACCTGAAAGATCTGCAGGGGACAGATAGCTTAGGGGACAAGGTGCATCTTAAAGTTCCAGAGTAGCTGTCTGCATATCTTTGTCACACTCCAGTTTAACTTCAGTAGTATTTATGGCATCATCTGCTCATGAAATAATATGCTCTGAATCAGGAGAAGTCACTTAAACCTGCTGTCGCAAGCATTTGTACCTTGATCATATCTGATGAAGTTTTATGTAATTTGTTTCATTACTTTGACACGCAATATTTGTAGATATAAAAATATGTGTATTGATTTAAAATACTTGAGGATATAAAGTAGTCCTTCACATAAATTTTATTTACTTACTTAAAGACTTCAAACAGGCTCAAAGCCCTGATCCTCATCAAAAAGGCACATGTAACCTAGACCCACCATATTTAGAATATGGGGATACTTTAATGAAGATGGATATTCCCTGTTATTGGTCCTAAGGAGCTCTCAGTCTAATGGTAAAAGTAATCTTACCAGGGCTCAAAGCCCTTTTTCACATCCAGCAATGAACCTGAAGAGGAAATGAAAGTTCTCAGAGCATCACTTCCTGCAGGGCTTCTGTCTTCCAGCTCACTGTGTAATCAAATTTTCAAAACCAAATAAAAGAAACTTTTAAACTATTAAAGTACTAAGCTAGTGCTTTAGCTAGTACTAATATTTTAGTAGTAACTAAACTATTAAACTATTAAATACTAAGAAACTATTAAAACCAAATCAAGAAACTCTACAGTTCTTCCCCACTAAAATTTAAAAAACAGAAAGAAAAGACTGCAAACATTCTTCTCCAGACTGTAACACAAGATGTGCTGCATGTGTTTGCATCTGATCAGATGTTAACAAGAAAGCTTCTTACTGAAGCCATCACCATTCTCCAAAAAGGTGTTTCATGGTATGTAGACTGATGCTCCCTTCTGCTAACGCTGTCAATGCAAGTGCTACTCTCAACTCTGAGCCATGGCAAATTAAATAGGATATAAGTATTTAGACTGCCATGAAATGTCCTTGAAGAGCTGTAAAGAGCTATCTCTCTGAAAAGCTCTGTAGTGAATGCAGCACCAGGACATTAACTTTTATTGATCAGCAGCCACAGAGGTGAAAAGAGCTGTTTGTTTGGGTTTTTTTTTTTTTCCTAGCACAGAATTCACACAATCTCACAAGTTTTACTGCCTGTTGGTCCCGTTATTCCTGCTGATATTAACTGTGTCTTTTGATATTGATCAAATGAATACAAGAACTCTGAATGCTGTAAATTAGTTCTGGATTAGTTTGCTAACCCAATTAATAGCTGCAGTTTTTAGCTGGAAATTGTTTAGATAATCTTCTTGATTTTCTAATTTATTGCTTTAAAATGAAGTCTCTTTCTGTATGGAGTCAAATTATGTTAGATTCACCTGTGGGTTAGAAAAGAGGAAATTGCATCACTTAAAGTCTTGAAAGTAGAAATGCCACCAAATTTGCCTGTATAAAATCTCTTACGATAAATTAAACACATATTCAATGATGTGGAATGAAGCCTTTAGTAAAATCTGTAAGAATTAAACTAGTTTTAATCCAGTATCTGTACATACCATATTGACAGGGAATAACACTGCATCCCTATGGAATAATTTCGAGAAGATGTAGGGACCTGTAGCAATGAATAGTCACAGTATTGACTATTTTTGAGTGTGCCTTATTCTGTAATACTATTATAGCTCAAAGGCAAAAGTCAAACAAAAGCAAAACATTCTAATAAAGTTTTTTGTTTAATTAGACATGGGCTGGGACTGTAATAAAAAAAAAAGAGTTTAAAATCAAGGACTTAATGCTAGAAAATAAAATTTCCTAGAGGTCTATATTTTATTAAACATGGTTTTCCTTTTATTTTCTTAAATTTGCACTTATTATATTTTAAAATGAGCACATAAACCAAATGTGTAAAACATCAGCAGAAACTTTTATATAAATATTCTCTATGTGTAGAAATAAATCTTATCTACATACTCACATAATTGTTGTTGACCAATTTAAATTGTTTTTCTTTCCTAATGGATATCACTGAACATGTAATAAAACAATATATGTTCAAAGCGAAATGGCAACTCCATTTGAAATTGGTATAAGTTCTCTAGTGCAAAGAATAGAATTTAACATTTGAAATTTGTATCCAGGATTTTACTAAAAACCTTGACAGTTTTATCAAAACTCTTCTGGAAAATATGCAACTAATGAGGATATGGCTTCAAATTTAGTCTTCAAAGATTTTTTTAAACTCTGTCACATGTGTATAATTGCGTTGCTACAACAAGAACATATTACTCAAGTTATTCATAGTATTACTTTACTTTTGGATGATATTGACTTTTAATGAAATTTTATTGTATTTTGGAATTACTCATATCTGTAGACCAACAAATAATTATATTTAATGCCTTAGTCCTACCTGCAGGCTTAAATTTTTGTTGACATGTGAATGAAATCTGTTGAACTGTTGAAATTCTGTTGAAATCTGTTGAATGTTTTCTTTTTAGAAATTCCCAACACACCTATTACACGGGACAAAATTCCTAAAGCTTTTGCAAAAATTGTCATTAAATTTCATGTGAGTTTGGAAGGAGCATACAGATTCTGAGAGAAAAAATATATTCTCAGAGTACTGAGAAAGAAAAATGTATACCTGGGGAAAAGGAGAGCAACTGATAAATTTACCAGTCACAAAAGTGAACACAACTACTGGGTTTGACAAAAAATTCAGATATTAATATACTTAACCAAAGTACAAAAGTAAGACTTTTGTCTTCCTGTTCAACAGCAAGTAGTCTGCCCTAAAAGGCATTTTCCCCCTAGAGCTATAAATACCTGGTTTAAAAATTTTATAGCTCATGAACTTCTGAAATTTTCAATATGGCTTCTACATCCAAACTTTTGACCATTTACCATATGGAAAACTTGAATACAAATACAGAAAATGTTTATAATTTTTCTTTTTTTCTTTAATATCAAATGTTTGGTTGTCTCAAAAGACTGAATAATGCTGAATTTATTTTGTTGCATTGAGAAGTAAAGTACACATTAGGACAAGTTTAAAAACTATTTTCATTTCTACATCCCATCACTCCTCAGTTATTTCTTAAATATTTTTTCTAATTGCATTTTTCCTAAGCATGGAAGCTTCTTCAGCAACACTGAAAAAGCTACCTGGGAAGGGGAAGAAAAAAGTAATTTCATTATTCACAATGTACTGAATGCAGTTTCATTTGCTGATTTTGATTCAAATGCCATAGGTTTATCATCATGTCATCATAGTGTTAGTATTTATAGCTGTCCAAAACCTTAGCTTTTCAGAAGATAATTATCAAGACTTTACTTGCAAAATATTTTTGATGGAAAAATTGTGTTTTTAAAATAATTTTTTTAAAAATTAGAAAAATATATTAATGTGTCACACACAGCATTATTGTGTTCCAGGGAAGATTCAATAAATAGTGCTTATAACAATTTCTTACTTTCTGATGTCCATAACACCAGAAAGAATCACTGACAATATTAGACTGAACTTAAGAAAAAAACCAACAAAGTGATTAATGAACTTGATGAAACTTACAGTGTCAGATTTAAATACAGATTTAAATACACACACCAGATACTTTTGGTGTGTGAACATTGGGTCAACTGGAAATTCTACTTTTACTACCAGGAAAGTGTCTCTTTTATTGATCTTAAATGCAGCCTATGATGAAGGAAAAATAATTTCCCACTGTTTCTTTCATTTCAAAGTAAATAAAATGGAGACATATAAATGTGATCTGGACAATATTAGAGCAGTACCTTTTCTCTGTTTAAAATTTAGAGATTTTTTATTTATTTTTTTATTACTTTTGTCCTGGAAAAAAATTCCCTAAAATAAACATAAGCATCCTATAAGGGATGCAAGAAATTTTAGGTTTACAGCTCCTTTTGCCCAGATGACCAGCATTATCTCAGCCAAATTTCTGGGGAGGCAGTATTTCTTTGTTGTTTCTGCTAAATTTACCACCACAGATGTAGCAACAGAAAAACTAGAGAAAAATTAAGGATTGTAAATATCCAAAATAAAATAATGTAAAGAAAAACTCTATGTTTTATAAGATTTAGGTTGCCTATAAGGAAGAAGTTCTTTACTGTGAGAGTGGTGAGGAAGTGAAGAGTTTGCCCAGAGCAGCTGTGGCTGCCCCATCCCTGGGAGTGTTCAAGGCCAGGCTGGATGGGGCTCTGAGCAATGTGGTCTAGTGGAAGGTGTCCCTGCCCATGGCAGGGGGATGATATGAGATGTTCTTTGAGGTTCTTCCAATCAAAATAGATCAATTTTATAACTTTATGCCTTGAAAGTATTACAATTTTTTTTAAATTGTTCTTTTGAACTCATACTACCGAAGTGTTGAACTTAGTGGAAAATCTCAGACAGAAATTAGATTACAGACTCTGAAATATTTTGGCATTTGACATATTCCATGTTTCTATGCTAAATTTGGAATATAGGAGATTATATACACAAACTTGTTTGCTTTTCATTAGGTCTGAGTTTTCTTTGTGAATGACCAAAAAGGTCAACATTAGCACATGAAATGAACATTGATTAATTGGTAAACTAGGGAAAAAAATCCAACCTCTTTAGTTATCATGTCTTTGAAAGAAAGTAACTTTTTTTTTTTTGTCATGGAATAGAATGCTATATTAAATATTTGTTCCACTTTCAGGGTTGTACAGTGATCCTAATGTTTTTGCAAGTGCCTATAAAAATTGTATGACTCTAGATCTATTCTATGCCATCTGTGTAAACTTTATTTCTCTAGATTATTTCTAGATCTCTGTATATTTATCTACTTCTCTCTAATTCACATACTGGTTTACATAGTTTAATTTTGACTTCAGTCTTGCATCATAGAACATATCACAGTATGGCTTCCTCAATTTTTAATTAAGCATGTTGAAGACAATAAGACATCCTCAAAATTTCATTTTTCCCATTTTTCCCAAAACATTTCATGTTTTCTTTGAGATGCTTTGAAGTGAGCTTAAGTAGCTAACTACTGGTAGTTAGCCAGAAAATATACTGACTGTAAGTTAATGTGCTTTTTTCAGATCTGCTTTTAGAAAATTGCCTTGTGATATTCTTTGCCCTTCAACTCGAAGACTACTTTGACTTTCCTGTCTTACTCCCAGGAAGAAGCAAAATGTGCTCTCTCACATTATATTAACGTGCCCACATCCACAGCCACAAAGGAGCCCTAAGGAACTCTAGTGAGCAGGACTGCTGCTCACCAGGTGGATAAACAGAGCATTTTGCACTGTCCAGGGTGTTGGGTGATGTCACTGTCATATTTTCTGAAAAATCCCTTCTCCAGGATTTCTTCTCCTGGGAAGCTGAGAAGCCTCAGATAAAAATGAAAACATATTATCTCAGTTGCTTCTCCTGTGCTTGCTGCTTTCGAATGTGGTTTGGAGATTTTTTATCCAACATCTGAATTATTTTTACTTAATGACCAATCATGGTCCAGCTGTGCTGGGACTCTGGAAGCAGTCACGAGTTTTTCATGCATATCTTGTTAAGTCTTCTGTAGGTATCCTTTCTCTATTCTTTAGTATAGTTTTAGTATAGCATTCTTTAATATAATATCATAAAATAATAAATTAGCCTTCTAAGAACATGGAGTCAGAGTCTCAAGTCAAATACTACAGGGTGACAGTCCCCTGGTACTTTGGGTGGGAAGGCAATAAGCTGGAAAATGTCCTGTTTGCAAAACTGTCAGTGATGGGCTGAAAGGAGACACTGCATGTAGGTTTTGGTGTTGAATTATGCCAAAACTCAGCAATCCCAGATCAACATCCTGATAGTGAGGCAAAGACTTGACAGATAAGGTGCTAAGCTGACCTGGAGACATGATTGGCAGTCAACCACTTTATACTATTTAAGTCCAGCCCACTTCATATGGGGAGGTTCTTAGAACATATTCCTCCTTGAAAGGTGTGAAGATTGGTCACTAAAGTAAGGAGACACCCAACAAGGTTACTCCTGGAGGCTGAGAGAAAGAGACCTGCCCACAAGAGTTGGTGTGGATGAGTTACATCAATTGCTACTTAATAATTATTTCTTCTTGCTAGCTTTAACATAATTGCTTTAATATAATTACTTTGATATATTGAACTGTCCTTCCCTATCCTGTACTAGAAGTAGTTTTAACTTTTAGACTGTAAAAAATGATTCTGATTAAGACTTTTTGTCTAATCACAAAAAGTGTTGCTCACCAGGGCTAAAAGCAAAGAAGCCTCTGAGAGGCTACCAAAGCCTCATACAGTGATGCTTTTACTATAATATAGAATTTAATTTCTTTCCTTTTATCTCTATATTGAATATTTATCTGTATATAGAAATACTGTATATTTCTATAATTTATTTACAAATAAAAGTACTTATGAAGTATATTTTCTGTTCAAACCAGAACACAAAAGTGCACACAAACCCACATATAACAGAGAGATCTCAACTCACTCAACTCCTTTACTTTACATTCTTCTGTAACTCCAGTATCAGCACAAAACTGGCTACAGAATAAATAAAAATTAACTTTAAAAAAAAAAAGGATTAAAGTTCTGATAGCATTTTTATTTGCTCTTAGTCTTGCAAAATCCATAGATGCAAGGTAAACTGCTGGCTGTAATATTTATAAAATTGATGTTACAGCAAAATGGAACACAAAGAGGATTACAGAGTTTTGTAGCTGATAGGGCTTCAGCTGCCTCAGGCTTCCACTGAACCATTCAGTGTGTTATAAGTGCTAGGATCATCCTTATGTTTTTGCAGCAAACAACAACACAATAAAAAAGAAATCCAAAGTCATGTATCAATATTACTCATGAAGGCTGATGGAAATCATGTGGACAATCATGGTCATTGTAGTCACTCAGTGACACTTGACACTACTATGGATTTTCATTTCAGAAGCCCCTAGCTGGAAAGTCTCAATATTGTTCACCTTTCCAACTTAGCACACAAAACAACAAAATGCTGGTGGATTATTTTCTGTTTGCAGCCCATCCCTTCTTACTGTGTGCCAATAAAAAAAAAAAAATCAGCTTGAGGACAGACTGGGATGCATGCTTTTTTAGTTTATATTTTTTTTTTCCACTTAGCTTTTCATATTTGGGGTTAAGAGTTGTGACTAATCAAGAAATAGTCCAAGCGAGTACAAATAGGCAAGATGACTAGAAAATGTGGATGAAGTATTAAGATGTGAGGAGGGCAGAACACATCATCCTTTCTTCATGATAGATTATAAATCAAGAAGCAATCACTGGTGATTGTGCCAGGTAATATTCTATATATTACTGACCACAACTGTTCATGATTTCTCACTATGTAAAATTAACTTCTGTTTAAAGCATATGAGACATAAGGAACCTATCCAACTCCAAGCTTTCAGATTAATTGCCATGATGGTAATGAGAATCCAACTATTAGAATTGCTCCTTCCCTTCCCTTCCCTTCCCTTCCCTTCCCTTCCCTTCCCTTCCCTTCCCTTCCCTTCCCTTCCCTTCCCTTCCCTTCCCTTCCCTTCCCTTCCCTTCCCTTCCCTTCTTTGAAATGAACATTAATTTTAGATATTTACATGTTATTATTTTTCAATTAAGTGTTTTGTATCTTTTGTGTGTGTGTGTTTTGGTACCCTTGGAAATACCTTTCTTTGTTCCCAAAAATTTGTGTAGTTCTAAATGTATCTAGTTTCAGAGTACCATAAGAGTTGTTTCATTACATACTATTGCAGAAATAAAATTGACTGTTCTATCTTAATTTTTCACAGCAGGTAGATTTTTCAGACCTTGGACCTCTCATGCAGTCATATTTATGAATCAATTTCATATTTGAATATGTTTTAGGGTGTGTGAATACCATGCTGCTATTTGAATTATTTCTTCATAGTCTTACACAAGCATACAGACCAGAGGGGATAACTTTATTAGAAGAGATTATATTATGTATTCTTTTGTTATAAAATAGGGTTTATGTCATTTTCCCTTATGACTTTTTAAGTCTCTTTTTGTGCATGTCTGTGTGTGTGTGTGCACTATTAATCCAGCTGAGAAATAGAAGTGATCGTTTTATTGCCATCTCAAAAATTTAAATCTTTGCAGGACATTTAAAAATTTCCAATGGTTTGCTGTGTTACAGTATGAAAATTCAATAGAAATATGTTAAACCTTGGAAAATGAATGTTTTGGTTCAGTAGCTGTTCTACACCCAGTATGGAAACTCCAGAGTTGTTATTGTGGTGGTGTTCGCAGGGGTCCCAGGATCAGAGAAGAGATAATAATCTTGACTCCATGTTTCAGAAGGCTGATTTATTATTTTATGATATATATTATATTAAAAGAAAATTATACCCTAAAACTATACTGAAAGGATAGAAGAAAGGATTTCATCAGAAGGCTTGAAAGGAATAGAAAAGAATGGAATGATAATAAAAATCTTGTGACTGCTCACAGCCTCGACACAGGTGGATGTCATTGGTCATCAAGTAAAAACAACTTCACATGCTGGGTAAACAATTCTCCAAATCACATTCCAAAGCAGCAAAGCATGGGGAAGCTGAAGCTTCTCAGCTTCTCAGGAGAAAAGATCCTAACAAAAGAATTTTTCAGAAAGTATGCCTGTAACAGTGTTATGACAGGAGGCAGCCTGCCAGAGGATGCAGCCAGGTCTGCCTTTCCATCACAGCCCCTCTGACTCTTCCTGCCCAGGATCCAGGAGCTGCACCACAGCTCTGGGCTCATCAGCAGCCTTTGCCCTTATCTGGGCCTGGCCCCAGCTCTGGTCCAACCCCTTTTTAGTCTTGAGGTCACTGAGGGCTGTTGCTACCCTTGGCTCTGCCACAGGAGTTTTAATAAAGTTCAAGATTGCCCAAGTGATGGTTTGAAAGTAACAAGGGGGGGTACAATTGATGCAAAATGAGGTTCAGTGGGCCCCTTATTTCTTTGGCATAAGGCAGAAATATGAGAAAACAAGGGATCGAGGTGGGTAGGGGAAGAACAAGAAAATAATAGAGAAAATGGGAGACAGAAAGGGACAGTGGCAAATGCACAAGCTGTTGGGTGTACATCTCCGGCTGATCCCCTCTGTTCATCGCATCTGGTTAAACTCTATTTACTAAATCACAGAATCAGAGAATTGCCTGGTTTTGAAGGGACCTTAAAGATCATCTGTTTCTGACTCCTCTGCCATGGGCAGGGACACCTTCCACTAGACCATGTTGCTGAGTGAGCTCCATCCAACCTGGCCTTGAACACTCCCAGGGATGGGGCAGCCACAGCTTCTCTGGGCAACCTGTGCCAGGGCCTCATTACTTTCACATGAAAGATATTCTTTCTAAGCAAAACCTATTCTGAATTTGAAATTGTTCCTCTTTGTCCTGTCACTCCAGGCCCTGGTAAATAGTCTCTCTCCATCCTTCCTGTGAACTCCCTTCAGGCACTGGAAGGCCCCAATTAGGTGACCCCAAAGCCTTCTCTGTTCCAGGCTGAACAGTCCCAGTTCTCCCAGCCTTTCCTCCCAGCAGAGCTGCTCCATCCCTCTGATCCCCTTGGTGCCTGCTCTGGCCTGGCTCCAGCAGGTCCCTGTCCTTGCTGTGCTGGAGCCCAGAGCTGATGCAGCCCTGCAGGTGGGGTCTCAGCAGAGGGGGCAGAGGGGCAGAATCCCCTCCCTGCCCTGCTGCCCACGGGGCTCTGGAGGAGCCCAGGATACATTTCAGTGTGATCTTGGTCTGTATTCAGGATATGTGGGGACAGTTATGTGTGTTTTCATGAGCTGTGAAGTATGCTAGCTGGTGAGTAGGACATCTGCTCCTCAACATAACAGAGTTCTGATCTGGTGACTTGATAAGGGTCTTGCAATCTGGACACAGTTTATTAGGCAGATATAAAGGCAATGCTAATATTTAGTTGAACATGTGGGATTTTATGAGTCTAGAGGGTGAAGGTGTATACACACCACCGGTGAATTTCCAGTCTGATCAGCTGGAAATGAGATAAAAGGCTGAGACACCTCTTTTTTCCATATTTATGTATGTGCTGTGTATGTTTATTTGGATATCAACAAAGGCTCAGTACTCTGCGCTGATCTCTGCAGCTGACTGTGTCTGCTCTGGGATTGTCTTCCCTGCAAATTTGAAAAAAAACATCTGCATTTATTGCATCAGAATGGTAGGAGTCACCTGGGATCCTAAAGCCACCAAATTTGTCTTTTTTCAGGTAACATCATTCCTTCCTAGCAAGCCCCATTGTGTTTTTGCATCTGCATTATCCTCTCCTCTTCCCAGACTGTATGCAGCACAAGGAGAGACACAGGCCCCATGATCCTGCACAGCAGAAGAGACAGAAATAACAGAAATAACAGAAATAACAGAAATAACAGAAATAACAAATCCATGGTCTAAACTATGCGGTCTCTTTTCCTCCTCAACACAGGCAAATGGAGTACCAGACTGAAGAATGCTCCTTCAGCTGTCAACAAAACCACATATCCCTTACCTACCTTGCCTTTAGAAGCTTTCTTTTCAGCATCTGGACTGAAACACCTGAAGTAATAAGCTCTAGATAAACATCAGAGAACTTAATTGCTCTGAAGTATTATTTCCCTATTGAAAATCATGGAAGTGAGGAATTACTTTGTTTCCTAGGTTTTTTGTAAGATCATATTAAGGTTTATAGCTTTTGTTCTGAAATTAGTTTTCATATTTTTCTGGCTCTGCTGGACGTTATGTAATTATGTAAAGAGTTCCTGTGGTTCTCATTACTCTTTCTTGCTTGCTGTTGGTGCACATGAATAAATTTCGGTCTTCCCTTGTGGCCTACCCTGTTTGCACTCAGTACAATCTTGGCAGTCCTATATTAGGGAGGATAGGAAAGAGTGAGGACTTCCAGTGAGGACATGTAGAAGACAGCTGTATTCCACTGGAATTTTTCAAGGGATGATGAAAGGTGTGCAGGTCTCCCCTGTTCCTTCAGCAAGGCTGTGGGTGGACATGGCATAAGTACGACCTTGACTTTCTGTGGCTGGGATGCCAGAGTGGGTTTTGGCCAAGATGACAACAAAAAGCATTGTAAAATTTATCTGTTAAAAGGATTCCTGTTGGAACAAGGTGCTTCTCATGGTCTTGGTGACATTAGGATTACTAATCATTGTGTCTCCACTTGCACAGCTCAACACAAGATTTTTCTCTTCACTAAACACTCCACCATACACCACTTAACAGTTTGCAGTTATGAACAGCAAGAAGGAAATATTATATCTACTTTAAATCCTAATACAACTAACCATGCAGAATGGAGGGTTTAGTTTTATGTCTCAAAGTATGAAGAGGGATTGGATTTTTTGCTTACTATTATTCTTTCTCATACATTAGAAATTGAAACCAAAAAAAGAGCACATTGGAATGGCTTAAAAAATTTTAATAAACAGAAAGAGTTGCACCTGGCAGTAAATGGATTGCTTGAAGAGACATCTCTAGCTGAACACTTTATGGGGTTTTGTTTGGGGTTTTTTTTGCATGACAGCAAAGCTAAGTGAGCAGTGTGAAGAACAGAAGAGAAAAAAAAAGGAATAACAAATATGAAAGTGAACAGAAGAAAAAGATGAGACAAATGCCCTTTAAGAAATGTAAATGACCATGCCCTTACCTAGAGATCTACAGGTCAGTGGCAAGACTTTGGGGATGTGTATAAAAAAGATTGTGTCACTTATTTCTACCATGTTAACATTACATATAAAATAGATAGAAGACGAAATAAAAGAAAGAAAGATCTGTGATAAAAACTAATGCATTGAACCAGGAGAATGTTGTGCTAGATTGTATTACATATTAAATCTGGCAATATTTTTATGGTATGAGAGTGTTACAGAACTAATTTTGGAATATTTTGTTGCTCTTATATGGCTCAGTATGCAAATAACTATTGCTCTAAGTAGCTTAGTACAAGGCACAGTCATTATATGTGTGATTATTCATGTTTGTAATGATAACATCAAGGTTATAATCATGGATATAATGAAAGAAATAGCACTTTACTTACTGTGAAATCTTTCTCTGGCTTGGACAGGAGTAGAGTTAATTTTCTTCATAGTAGCTTCCACAGGGCTGTGTTTTGGATTTGTGTGGAAATCACTTTTGATAACACAAGAATGTTTTGGCTATCACTGAGCAGTGCTTGAACATCACTCAGGCATCCTCTGTTTCTCACACTGGGGGTACACAAGAACTTGTGAGGGGACACAGCCAGGACAGCTAACCCAGCTAACCCAAAGGATGTCCCAGCCCATATGGCATCATGCTCAGCATACAGAGCTGTGAAAAAGGGTGGAAATGGGGGAACACTCTAAGTTACAGCATTTGTCTTCCAAGTGACTGCTGGGTGGGACAAAGTCTTGCTTTCCTGGACATGGCTGAACACCTCCCTGCCAAAAGGAAAGAGCAAATTGTTTCCTTATTTTGCTCTGTTTGCATGGACAACTTGTGCTTTACCTGATAACCTGATAACCTGCCTTTATCTCAACCCAAAGTCTTTTATGTTTTCAGTTTTCTCCTCCATCCTGTGAGGATTCAACTTTCTCCTCTGTCCTCCATTTGTATGGGGCTTAGCTGCTTACCAGGATTAAATCACAACAAATCTAATAGCAGCAAGTTTACAGTAACTTTATTTTATCTATGTATCTATGTATCTATGTATCTATGTATCTATGTATCTATCTATCTATCTATCTATCTATCTGTTTATTTGTTTGTTTGTTTGTTTGTTTTTAACAAGAGATGTTCTTCCACGATTCTAGGACTTTGGAGGGGAATTCATTTACCAGCATAAAGCCACCATTTATTTTTTCCAAATTACACTCATTTTCACCTTTAAAGATCCACAGACAACTTTTAAGAATGAATGTTTTACGTTTGCTTAAGGAATTTGCTTCTTAATAATTGAAATTTAATATGCATGTTTCTCTTTAATTACCATTTTAAACAAATGTCTAATATGAAACTGAAGTTACTGCTAAAGATAATGCGAGTAAAAATCCTTCTCAATAAAGTATCAGGGTCGATTTTCCTATTGCTGAGCCTTCTTATTGTTCTTCCTTGCCCAAAATTGTTTGTTCTTGCCAAGTTTCTTGGCAAAGATAGTTCTTTTTCACCATTCTCCATATGACTGGGGCTTTTAACTTTGTTATTAAAAACCCCCTCAACAAACCAACAAAGCCAAACACAAAATGAAGAACGTAGCAATTAAAATATAAACTCATGAATGCAAAACATTTTTTTATTGTTGCTAGTCCTTTTATTAAGTGGTAATGAACAGATTCAGAAATTAATTGCTGAAGTAATGAAATTAGCCCAGATTACAGAAAACTGATGCAATAATTGTCAATTTTTGAGTTTGTTTTTCAGCCCAATCAGAACTAGGAAATTTTCTGAGGAAAACATCTTCTTAGCATTGCAAGTCTACTTCCAAAAACTTGATGAGAGGACTTATATCCAGTAAATTTCCCAAGCAAGGACACTGATATGATTTTTAATGTCTTTCTCTGCTCTGATAGATTATTCAACCCAAATAAATTTCTGCTTTTTTTCCATAATTTCCTTAAGAATTTGAAGATAACTTCAGATAGATATTCATGGTAGGGAAAAGATAAAATACCAATAAATATATTTCAGGCTGGTTTAGGATCAAGACTAGAAAGTTAAATACATATTTTTTAATATGATATTTCAGGTTTTGGGGATTAGAAATCATCATTCAGGGATTTAATATTTTAATACTTTGGCATGTATAGTATTTTTCTGTTTCCTTAAAGGTAGCATTTGTTTTCCTATATGTTGATATAAATGTCAGTTTGGTGATGAGTTCTGTATTTGGTGATTAAGCATGTTGTTTCACAAAGCTATCAGATATATCTTTAGCTCATAAATACAAAACTATGAGGAAAATGGTCAAGTTTAGACCACAGGATAGGCAGGTTTCTCACCCCAGATTGTTCTGGTGTCAGAAAATCAAACCATGGAAATCTTTCCTTCCATTTCTCCATCAGAGCACCCTTATGATACTGTAAAAATTTAGATGTTTCATGATTAAGGCCCTATTCTTTAAAATGTTCGAGCAAGGGTACAGTTCCAATCTGTCCCAAACTCACATCATGGATATCACAATTCAGAAACTAATACATTACAGGTATTTCAAGTTGTCTTACTAGAAGCAGTGTTAAAGTGGATCTTAACTATTTCATTGGATCATTCTGTTAATTTATATCTTGTTTGTGTTCTTTCATTTCTCATCCATATTTTGTTTGTGATGAATCAGATACAGAAAAAGGCACTTTTATGGTTTTCCTCCAATCATCTGTTTTTGAAGAACATGTTTCTGTTTGTACTCCTAGTTCCATCCACTAATGACAAAATAATCTAATCTAATAATCTAATTTAGAACATCATAACATATTGTTTTACAATTCCATAATGCAGCTGTTATTTGCCAGAAATAGTAGCAAAGGATAAAAGAGCTATAGCTTATTAAATGAGAAAAAAGGTAATATTTTTTAAACCTGTAGAATGTGAGGCTGTTCCTTGTATCTATAAACTCATATTTCATGTTCTGCTCCTCTTTCTTCACATATTCACCTCCTTCTTTAGACAAAATCTACCTAAAAATTAACCTGCTTTTCTTTTTAACTCTTCTCAACCTTTTCTTTCATTTCACATATTGTTTTAACAAAACTGGAGACACGTTTCCAGATCTTTTTTTCTGAAATAAAAATGTTACTTAAGAATAGTTCTCAGTGGAAAACATCAAGATGAAACTCATTGTAGCCTCCACAGAAGTTCTATTTTCTACCATCAAATTTATCACTAGATCCAGGATTTTCTAATTCACCTTCTTCCATTGCAATACCAAGGCCTTGCAAATATGGAATTTCATCTAGAAACACTAAATTCAAATACAGGTGTATATTAAATAATACTCCCAAACCAGTCATGTTTAAAGCCAAACATCAATGTAACAGGAATCTGCTACTGCTCAATTTCATTTGCACATCTAAAAATTTAGAAGTGTTAATTAATTATTGCTCTCTTATGATTAAAAATGTTATCTATGCAATCAAAACAAAAATACAAAAATGATAATCATGATTAATGTACAATTGAAATCTAATGAGCTTATGTAAAAAGGTAAAGGGAAAGTGATTAATTTAAACATAAGTGAATAAATTACTTTGCTAATTATTAATTTATTGTAAAATGCTTTGTATTTTGAAAAATGTCATAGCTTGAGATTGTTAATATGTTCCTAATCTTCTGGGTATAAATTATAACTTGAAAATGAAAACTCTTTTACTCTTGGGGAGGTCTATTTTTTTTGTTTCTCTAGAAATGAGGCACTTTCTTCCTAAAAGATCCTTCCACTGTAATGCCAAGAGAGTGTGTTTTCTTAAAATATTAATTCAACATTAATTTTAAAAAGGAAAAATGACACAACTGTGAGATTTCTAACTACACGTGTGTGCTGACCCAGTAACAGATAGGAATAAGCCTGTCAATGCATCTACTTTCTATTCTACTGGGCCCTGTGGTAGTTTGACAGGAAATGTGTTTTTTGGGATGCTGTGTTTTTGGCCAATGGATATTCAGACTTTAATATTGGCATCTAACCTGGCCATTGGGACATGGACACGCCTCTGAGAACACGGGGTTAAAAGCAGAGCTCTCTCTTGGGAGGGCCTCTTGGGTTTCTGGTGGGAAAGAGTTCGGGTCTCTCCCCCAGCCCAGCTGCTGGCTGGGCAGGGGGAGGGGAAAGCCATGTGGCCGGGAGAGGTAGGCCTGAGCCCGGGGGTGGAAGGGTGGAAGAGAGAAAGAGAGAGAGACACCGGGAGCCACCAGGCAGCCTCCTCTGAGAGACACAGAGAGAGAGAGAAAGAGAGAGAGAGAGAGAGAGAGAGAGCCGCTGCCTGGGACTGTAACCTTGAAACTTGATAAACATGGGCCTGTGCCAGCAGCACGGCTGGGACGGAGAAGAAGGGGGGGTTCAGCCGGCCACTTGTAGGAGCTTTAGGAGCTTTTAACCCCTTTTTGGAGAATGAGAACTTTACAGAACATTGACCTCTCCTAGAAGATAGAGTGGAAGATGAGGAAGGAATGTGCAATTGTGAGAGAGGTCTGGGTGAGTGAGAGATAGTGGAAGAATAGAGAAGAATCCTAGTGGGAAGAGATGATGGAGTGGCTTTTGCTGGACTCTTTTTGTACAGCCATGGACAGAACCATGTTCCTTGTGATACAGAGACTGCATTCTAGGGGGAGGCAATGGCCACAGAACCAAGAGGGTTCAGTGTTGGTGCCCCTCGGCCCCAGGGGGTGAAAAAATATGGGGGGGACAGGTGTCCCAAAGGAGAGATTGTGGGGACAGGTGACCCAAAGGAGAGACTGTGCCTTTTTTGGATTGGGACAGAGCATCCTTAAAAGACAACCCTAGAAGCAGCTCTGGTCCATGTTCAGTGGGGAGAGCACTGGACATGAAAGGAAGAGGTCACGACGGCAGATGTACTCCGGGCGGTGCCACGAGTGACATGGAAACACACGAGGCTTCAGCTGTGTTTCCAGGGGAAGCCCATGGTACAAGAAGGACTCCTCTCCTCTTGATGAACTGAGGATTGATTGTTTGAAGAGTAGTGCTGGACTAAGAGTTGGTGATTTGAGGAATAGATGTATTGTGTTGGGAATTTGGTGGGGGGAGGAGGAAATGTATTTGTAAGGTTTTCATTTTCCCTATGTGTGTTCCTTTTTATCTGTAGTTGTAGTGTAGTTAATAAAGTTTTGTTTTCTTTCTTCCCTAAGTAGGAGCCTGCTTTGCTTATTCCTGGTCACATCTCACAGCAGAAACCAGGGAGAGGGTATCTTCATGGGGGCACTGGCATTGTGCCAGTGTCAAACCATGACAGCCCTCTAAGCTGCCATTGCCAAAATAAGCATGGAATCATAGAATCAGAATTGTTTGGGTTAGAAGGAAACTTTAAGGGTCATCCAGTGCACGCCCCTCTGCAAGGACCAGGGACATCTTCAGCTCAAAGAAGATGTCAAACCTGACTTTAAATGTTTCCAGGAACAGAGCTCTATCACCCTCCAGGTGAGCTGCTCTAGAGCTTCATCATCCTCACTGGAACAAATCTTCATCCTTATCTCTAATCTAAATCAGACCCCTTTTAGTTTAAAACCATTTACCCCTTATTTTATTGCCACAGGCCCTGCTAAAAGGTTTGTCTCCATCTTCATTGCAGCTCCCCTTTAGATATATGTTTGAAATTTTCACATCTTTCCAAGCACTCTGTGTGACTGACATAATATCCTTTTGGTTTTTTTCCTATATTGATTATCTGTGTAAAATGACACTTTAAAATTCTTGTAAAAAACAAGAACTAATGCAGATATTTAGTTATTAATTGCAATTTTTTTTATGGTTGAATCATATTTTTATCAAAGTAATGAATTTGCTGAACTTGTGGTAGGTATTTTCAAAGGTATTTCTTTTTGAATATCATTTGGGGACTGAAGGAAACATAGGGACATATTCTTTAAATAAGAATTTTTCTCCAGCTTTTTAGGATGTTATTTCTGGTACCTGTCTGACCACCTAAATCTCTTGATTATTATGGGCCTATTCTTAAGTGAGCAACTTCAATGATATTTGAAAGAGACTGGGAAAAAACTAAAATCAGGAACCTATTAGGAACAGAAAATCATATTTTTTCTTGTAAATATTTTATTTTGGAGATTATTAATGATGTCCTTTACTATCCAAAAACATCAGTTTCTTTCATATGGCAAAACCAAACAATGATTTTTATCTTATTTTTATTTCTCTGGAACTATATATATATAAATAACTACATATATAACTATACATATATAAATATATATAATAGACACATTTTAAACTGCTTTTTTAAAAACAATTTTCAATGAAACTCATATTTACTGATATCTAAACCAGGCTTTAACCTTGTAAATCTGGATTTAGGATCCTTTTCCTAAGGAAGGGAGTTGAGTTTGGTTTTCAGCATTTTTGTCCCAAATGCAAACTCTATTATTTAAAATAATAATAATAATAATAATAATAATAATAATAATAATAATAATAATAATAATAATAATTATTATTATTATTATTATTATTATTATTATTATTATTATTATTATTATTACAAATAAATCCCACATTTTTACTGGCCACTGTTACCTCATTTATATTACCTGTGTGTGTTCAAGTAATCTGAAAATATTGAACTGGATTTCTAACCAGCATGGAACTTGGCCAGTTTGTCTAATAATGAATTGTTCTCATGTTCTCATGACTACGTATACATACATAAATACATACATACATACATATATATATATATATATATATATATATATATATAATTGACACTATTTGTGAAATGAAAGACTAAAGGTGTTTTGAGACTACACTTGAGTAGAAAACCAGCACTGACCTGGCTTATTTCTAAAATTTCTTCTACACTAAAACTACTTGAAGAAACCCTAGACTGAGACCACACCAGCTATATTTAAATCAGGATGGAAACCTGCAGGATTCATTGTTGAGCTCTCTCAAACACATGTTCAGCTTGCAGGCACATGAAGGATACATGAAGGATAATGTGAGATGGTTTGAGTATTTTGGGCTGGAGCTTGAGGCATGCAGGAGATCATAAATGAAAACATAAGGAAGGTTAGAGAACTTTTTGATCGTGGGATTCACAGGTTGAAGAGAAGGGATTATTGTAGTTTCAAGTACATTGAGGATGTTGTCTCATCTTTGCTGCTTTCAATGCCACTGTATTTTTCTTTTCCACTTTATATTTACAGTTTTAGTGTTCACCTTTCCCTAGTTTTATTGTTTACAAAACAAATAGTTTGATTTTTAATTGTTTTTCTTTGCTTTATAAAAGCCAATTTTTAATTGTTTTTAAAATGACTGACAGCTGCTGTAGCCCTCCAAAAGAAATCATTTTGTCATTATTCTTTCCCATAATTATTTTGCAGCCAAGCACCTGTACCTTTACTTTTTTTAACTTAGTGTAGTGTTTACCAGATACACAATTTCACATTAGAATGCTGCCATGAGTTTTGTCTTTCTTCATATCCTCAGTGGTATGTTCTTTCATCGAGACTTGAAAAGGGTAAAAGTCATGCATCATTCATCAGAGATAATGCTTTCTGAAGAGTCCTATTGTATAGGAGAAGACAGTAAGAAGCAATCACTCCTCTTCAGTCATGTAGCCTTCAAGTGTCCACATCTCACACTGACTTCAATTACTTCTTGATATTCCACTTAATTTTTTTCTACAGCTGATAAAATACCGTGTTCATCCTTTTGTAGTCATGTAACACTGACTGTTGAACCAGGCCTAAGTATGACAAAAATATTGAATAAGTTTCTTCTGGATGTGGGAGAGAAAAAAAACTTTATTGTGCATGTCTGGAATGAAAGCAATCTCATAGTTTCATAATTTATTGGTGCTTCTTTCTGTCCTGTCACCATATTTTCATCTCCCACTTGTTAAGAATTTGAATGGGGTGAACTGTGGCTCTGATTTTATAGAACTTCAGCTGGAGCATCAGGAATCTGTACTCTTCTTTTACAGGCTCATGGTCTTGCAAAAATCTCATTAAAATCTGTCATTCAGCTTTGTGCATGAAAGTATGAGCTTTCTTGTCATCTATAAATGCAATATCTTAAATGAACTGTACATAAAAAAGGCACAAGATATTTCACCGACTGCTCTCAGAAGACAGTTTTAGAGAAGCTGCTTTCAATATGGTGCTACAATACATCACACAGCTGTTAAACCCACTTAATCTAAGTTGTACTAAGAGATGGCTCCCACTAATACAACTGAATCCTCTAAGTCTGGACATCTGCAATTAACTCTGACACTAAGGAACTTGGGCTATTTTTGGATTCCTTTGAATATCACTGAGTATTCCACATGACCTCCTCCTTTTTGCTGGCATAATCTAGGTAATGTTGCAAAATGCATTTGAATTATTTAAAATTATTTAAAAGTTAAGATAAAAAAAATTAAAAGCCATGATAATTTTGCAACTGTGCTGTCTAACTGCAATGTTAATTTTAAAAATTTGATTATCATATAGTCATTAGAAATTTCTTTTCCTTTTTTCCTTTTTTCCTTTTTTTTTTTTTTTTTTTTTTAGTTGATAGTATTTTTTACATGCACATCTTATTTTCCAGGCATTAAATTATTAAATTTGATTCTATCCTTAGTTTCCTGATAATGCTCTGAAGCCTGGAAGTTCTCTATAAGATGACTCAGTCTGATCAACCACCATCGGCATAATTTCCATGCTGAGCAGAGCATAACTTGTTCTTTAACCACATCAGATGTATCTAAAAGGCAAATTCTAGTTCCTGAGAACTCCATAGTCAGCAAAGGATCATTAAATCAATGAATCTAATGTCAAACCCATCTAATTTTTTTATTTAAAATGGATGTTGTAGAAACAGACATTGACATGCACACACATACATAATATAGGGTTATCAAACTCCTGGTTAGTTAACAACAGAAAAATAAAGCTCTCAATGCCAGGAGGTAGAAAGCACAGGAAAAAGATTTTTTCTCATTAAAAAAGACAATTACTTGCTGTGCCCATGGAAACAAATTCGTGTAATTCATATTATGAAAAACACAGCTAGGTGGAAAGAACAAGTGCCTATTTTGGTTCCAGATTTATTTCTCAGAGAATTTTTCTGTCTTATAGAGGAAGCCTTCAGAAATATGAATGCTGTTTATTCAGAAGTGCACCCTGCTTTGGCCCTTGCTCTGTGGTTTTGCAGTGACTCTGCTTTACTTGACAAGTTTGATGTGGAATTCATATAGTTCACAAGTCAAAGCATGGAGCAGAATCAAGTGAGACACTTAACACTGTCAAAAAGCTAAGATGATCACTTAGAGCTTAAAACACCCAAAATCTGTAAGTTTTTCAGATTCTTTTAGAACTCTTAGGAAATTGAGAGTATGGTTTTGCAAATGTTTATCAAGTTATCCCTATTGTACACTGCTAAATACTCAGATACAATAAAAAATATTATCTCCTATAGTTCCTGCTATTTTCTTAAATGTTTCCTATATATTTGCATTTTACCGATAAGTTGAAAAGTTTACAGGTAAGTGATGTGTGATTTATTGTCTAAAAATAGTTAATAGTTACTGAAACTATTTAGGAGTTTTTTTAGAGGTTTTTATAGGAAACAAAATGAAGGATAAGAAATAAAAGAAAATAAAGGAAATAAGAAAAGAGAAAAGACAAAGAAAATTAGAGAAAAAGTAAAGGGAAGGAAAAAAGGGAAGGAAAAAAGGGAAGGATGAGGAGAGAAGAGAAGAGAGGAGAACAGAGGTAGATTTTTTTAAGGATATTGTCCATAACACTGAACTTTAGTGCAAAAAGAAAATCAACTGAATAAGAACCCTAAAATAAGTTTTACATGTTAACACTTGAAAGAGATTAAATGTATTTTACTAAGATACATTTAATATCTTATTAAGACATTTTGAGAATAGAATGTTCAGCAAAGCACAAAGGAGTGGCTATATTAGTTAATAAAGAGGAAGTATTCAGTTTAAGTGTATTAAAATGAAATATATTAGTTTCCAACACACTGGTCATGGGGTGACATTGTAAGAAACAATATAACATTTGAAACATTCAAAATATTTTAAAGAGTACCTTCAGTAGCTTGTTTTATGCAATTAATACATTAAAAAAAACAGAACCGCATTTGAATATAAGGTACATGCTCTGAAGACCACCTACTTTTCTGTTGATTACATGAAATTCCTCTCAGCAAACAGTTCAGTCCAGCTTTCATTCAGACAGCTGGTGGAGAGTGGCAAAGGTTTCAGTCAAGCCATATGCAGTGTCAACCCATCACTGTACAGGAACAGGCACTATAATCTCAAAGCCTGTGCTCAGCAAAAGTAGGAGATAAGTCAGTAAAAGACATTATTGGTTCTATCTGTGTGGGGAAAAATCAGCAGAGTGTTTCAAATAATATGAGCAAAACTCAGTTTTGTGTGAAGTGTGTTTATTGACCAAATTCTGAGTGAGTTATTGAAAACTGGATAAGCCTCTTAAAAAAGACAGTCGGGTGCCTTTGTGCCAGCTCTTCACAGTATCATCAGTTCTCTCACCTAAGCCCTCTTTGCTCTAAAGAAAAGAGCAGAGCACACAAAATAAAAACCTTTTGAGGAAGGGTTGACTATTGCTGATATGAAGCACACTCCCAGAGGCCTGGCTGGCAGAAGTTCAAAATGCCCAATGCTGGTAACTTAGCTGAGTAGGAAAGCTATGAGTTGTTTAGTGCTGCTTAAAACTTCCTGGTCAGGTTTACCTATATTATTCTGTGTTCTACTGGTTAGTTATTTCATATCTGCCTCTTGAAGCAGGCTTGAACCATTTTCTAATGAACTTAATGCTTTAAACACCTTAGCCTGGTGATGAATATGCTGAGATGGATATTCAACAACTATGGTGAAACATGAGAAGCCTGCACAAAGCAAAGTTGCTCCACTACCTGAAGGACACTCTTTAGGAACAGCAGTCAAATCTCTCGATATTCACCTTCTGTAATGTAAATTATGCAGATCCCCTGTCTTAATTCATTTCCCCTCTGTTTCCATACCTGAATGTGAGTTATCCTTCCCTAGATAAAATATTCCAGTTTCATTTCATTGCTGGTTCTGCTCACCTGCTTAATATTAAACATGTAATTAAAGGATATGCTAATAGGGACCTTGTTGCATTTGGAAAGAAAATTAAAAATGTACAAATCCATAATTTAGATATCTGTGCCAAAGTATGTATCACCTTACTGAGCAGTACTTCTCACACTCACAGGGTGAAATGTATTCTGACAATGTAGACTGAGTAAATTCAGTTCCATTTAAATTGTTGTTATTTTTTAGAATTTGGTCTATTTATAGAATTCTGTGAACAAGAGACATACAGATAATAATATAGGTAGGCTACCACCCAACAAAGATGACCAGACTTCTGTCTCTGCAAGACTTGTTTCTGTTGGCGCTCCTGATGTAATCATCATGTTGGTGATATTTTCAGATTCCTACATTGCTGCTTTCCCACCACTCCCACCCTGCCCCTTTTTTTTTCTTTTTCTAATTTCCTCCAAGGAGCTCTTGTTCTGACTGGCAAGTTATATCCCCCTTTTTTTTCCCCCTCCTTTCTGCACCACCACTCATTTTTTTTCTGTATCAACTCTTCTTCTTATGGAAATCACACCACCACATGTGTGAACTCACCACGTTTCTCTAGGAATAAGCTGGGATTTCAGACTGAAATGACAGTCACCATTTTAAGCTAGAGCAAAATGGAGGTGGAAGAGGAAGCCATCAAACACTACATCTCACACATCAAATTTGAAACTACACCCATGATATTAACTCATGATATTACAAATATAGACATCTAGAACTCTGTAATGCATAGTATCAGAGCAGAAAAAATCATAGATAAAGTAAATCAAGCGTCTCAGAGAAATAGGAAAAAATTGCTAAGGCTGGATGAACTTGGGGTTAAACTGTTTCATAATGACCACTGAATTGAACATTATTAATAGACTTTTGAAAATCAAGCTCTGAACTTGGCACAGAATCAATCATCACAACTCCTCGCCTATCGCACATGTTAACTATGTCCAGATGACAGGCAAGATTTCCTGTCTTCCTATCTCCATAGCCAACTGCTGATATGTCTTCTTCATGGCTTTTTAAAGCAAAAGAAATAAAATACTTCATGCAGTTTTCTTGCGGTTTGTGACAACTGAACATCAAAATTATCTGCAATGCAGATGGCTTTGGATACTTTTCTGAAGAATAAAATTATTCTCAGTGTTTTCTGAAGGAAGGGAGTTTTCTGTGAGCACTCAAACTCAATGTGTAAGTTTGAAAATATCAATAGTTATTTTGCTGACTTTTGGATGACCATAGTTCAGTACAATACAGTCCAGTTTAAGACAATTTTATTTTCACTTAAATTTCAACATGTACATTACCAAAATTTTGTTGCTCATCATTGTTTCCAGCATTTTGGCTTGGCGGGTCCAAGCTCTAATTCTGTCTTCAGAATGAAGAAAATTAGAGAGCTTTATCATACAAAACTTTCGTAATTTTCAGAAACTTGAGAGTGTAAATTGTTTGTGTAGATACAGGTTATTTGAAAAACTAACCAGGACAAAGTTATTTATATCCTTGTGACCTTATGGAGTCCTTTGTGAATTCCTTTGTGAATAAGGAAAAATAATTGACCTATAATGCTCAAAGAACCATTTCTATTAGTGACCAGCATTTTTACAAGTTGATGAAAACTTTTGTTTGCCCTGGCTCACAAGTTTCCTGATACATCTCCTTGCCCATTAGACAGATGTGTCCAGGGAAATCTTCACTTGTATGTGAAAGAAGAAAAAATCATGTCTAAAAGCTGGAAGCGATGCAGATGAAAGATATTAGAAGAAATAGATCCACTTATTTAAGGATCTGAAATACAAGATAACAAACAGCATTTTGCCCAAATTGTGTTAAAATTAATGGATGTTATTTAAAGCTCTTAGGCTGTAAGGCTCCTCTTTTTTATTAATGTCACAAAACAACTCATTTTTGTGACTAAGGAGTCACCACATTTAATGGCACTTAGTACCACACTGCTGAGTTCAGCATAGTTCCAAGTAAGAGAACTGGGCTTAGCTCTTTGGAAGCAGCTGGATATGAAGTGTCACTGTAACAAATAAAGGAGAAATCACTGAAAAGGAACGCAATTTAAAATTAATTGACGTAGTCCCCTTTTTTTATAAAGCCACTGAGTTTTAAACATTTCCACATGATGGACTGTTTGTTACAATGGGAGGAATACGGCCATATAAAGTTCAGCTTTGCATATTTATACCTAAACCTTATCAAATTGTTAAATTGATCTTATTTATAAATAAACTTACACATCTGATTCAAAACCAATACAAGAGTACACACTGTAAAGCAGGGCAAGCTCAAGTGGGTGAACCATTAAAGATGAAATTTATGTTTCTGTCTATTTTCACAGGATTTTATAAGGGTAGGTCTTCAGGCTCCTGTCTGCATTAAAGTCCAGCCAAATCCATAAAACGAAAACAACGTTAAACAACTTCCCAAAAGACAGAAGCAGCCTTTTAAAGATTCACAGGAGTACTTTTTCTGTGTCTAATCCAAGCGGCCAGCAGGGTGAGATTGATGGGCACTGGCAGAGATGCATTTCATGAGGCGGCTGTCTGCTGGATGGCATTAGAATGGAGCTATCTGTCTTCATTGTGCTCCATTAACATGCCCCTCAGATCTATCAGGAAAATGTCTGCAGTACTGGCTTATAAATTATTACCTCTGACAGTTAAATACTTTGGACCATATTTAGGAATATTGCTCACTGATAGTTCTTCACTCACCTACATATTTTTACAGTTTAATTCACATATATGCTTCAAAAACCCAAAAGAGATGTTTTGGATTTTTTTCCTAGTGTAAGGGGCTTTCTAGTCTGTGTGTGGTAAAAATGATTATCCAATTACTTGGCTTCAACAGTGCAATCTATAGAAATGTGTTCCATGTCAGAAGAAAATAAGGGTTCACTAACCAGGATATATCTTCCTTAAAGTATTAGATTTGCCTGCAACAATTCATTGAAAGATGAACAATCAGTATATGAAAATTATTATCATGATAATTTTCAGTGTTGATCATAAACCAGACATTTGTCTTAGTTGGTTTGTTTTCATTTGTTCGGCTTTGTGAAGTCTTTAATTCTGTTTTCTATTTTGCCCCCACTGATTACATTCTATTAATAAACTTTGAGAAGTATGAGTATGAACCAGTCTTTACACAAAATAAATATTTTAAAGAAACCACAGTATTTTACCCTGTTATCTTGGACCTGAAGTCCAGAGAGTCTTTAATAAAATAAATTTTATTCAATTTATGTTTAATTCAATACCCTTTCAAGCTGCATAGCCTGCAGCTTGTAGTGGATTTTTGAAGAGAGAAAAGAGAGGTAGAAGAGAGTGTTCAGTGTTTGATAATGACCATTAAAATAATAATTTTTATTTGCTATCCAAGGCAAGTAGGTTTTAAACTGAAATGTTTTAGTCTGTTTTAATTAATAAATAAATCCTAAGTTATTTTTTTTTCCTGCTAAAGTCCCCCTGGGGAAAGCTTTCCTGTATGGAATACAAAGACACTGCATGGCAGTGTCAGTGGTCCAGATGGGATTTCAAGAGTACTTAGGTGTTTCCTAAGAAGTTTCACTTAGATAGCTTAACTGGTTTGTTGGTTTTGGGGGTGTTTGTTTGTTTGTTTGGGGTTTTTTTTTGTTATTGTTATTGTTTTTTGGTTTTGGTTTTTGTTTTTGGGTTTTTTGGTTTTTTTCCTGCTTTCTAGCCCATTTCATGAAGCATGAAAGCAATTAGGAAATAAGCAAGTGGTAAGATATAGATGAGTTCCAAACCAGGGGGTTACTGAGTTGACTGCACTGGGGACAGTAGCTAGGAGGGATATATCTAATAAGAGAAACGGTTTACAAAATCAGAAGTATACATGGAAAAAAATATAACTTGATAACTTAGGAATCCATAACCAAAGAATTAAGTTTCAATGAAGCTGAAGAAAAAAGAGTAGGACAACCATAAAGCTATTAGAAAATATGAGCATATTCCTGTGAGATATGCTTACAGGAGAAAACCTAGCCTAAGTTAACATGAAGGACTGAGTTTAAAACATCCAGTGACTATCTGGTTCTCCTCCAAGCTATAGACCACATCAATGACAGCTGAGGGAAGATAAAAGGGGGGGAAAAGGGAAAATAATATGGTACTTGAATAAGGAAGTGTGCTAAAATCTTGCATTTATAGCACCAATATATCTCACTAGTCACCTTTTTTTGGTCCTGCATAAGAACGATATAAATTGAAGAAACTCTCCTCACCTCAAGTTTTAAGTTTTGAAGCCATGATCAATTACCTCTTTGTCTGGTTAGACCTCACCTGGAGTCCACAGGTCAGGTCTGGAATCCACAGCACTTGAAAGACATGAGGAGGCTACAAAAATTACCCCCGAGGTCTGCAGCACAGTCCAGAGGAGGCTACAAAAATGACCCGAGGTCTGCAGCACCTCTCCTGTCAGGAGAGGCTGAGAGAGTTGGGATTGCTCAGCCTGGAGAAGAGAAGACTCCAGGATGACCTTCCAGGAGCCTTCCTGTGCAAACCTTCTGGAAGGGCCTGTTGTGACAGGACAAGCAGTGGTGGTTTTAAACCAAAACAGGGTAGATTCAGATGAGACGGAGGACTGAACTTTTCTTGCAATGAGCATGGTAAAATACTGTCTAAGCAGATTGCTCAGAGGTGTTGTAGATGCCCCACCTCTGGAAACCTTCAAGGTAGGATTGGACAGGCTCTGAATTGCCCTGCTCATTGCACTAGGATTGGACAAGAAGACCTTTAAGGGACCCTTCCAACCCAAACTATTCTAGAATTCCATGAATGCATAAAATTCAGCAGCATACAGCTTAGATGGGTGCTGATACACTTTGCTCTAAGATTTTATTCTATGACGCCAGCTTTTAAAGCCATTGTAACACTGAAGTAAAAATATTTTTTTTCTCCTTCCAGATATATATCTAGTAAGTTACATTCAAATTTAGTTCCTTAATAAGAAAAAGGGTGTTTTGTTTTTTTTTTGTTTCTGGGATAGCACCATTTGTAACATTAAACATGCATAGCATTTAGAAAAGGTCTCATAGACATAGGTGCCTTCATATTACCAATCATCATTATGGAAACTCACCAACAGAGATGATGATAAAATGCAGAACATAAGCTTGCCTAATTTGAGAATGTAGCTGGTAAAAATAATTGGAAGATGACCCTTTTAACTTTTCACAGAAAAACCTGTTGCTTTAATTTTAGATTTTTTTTCAGGCTAAATTCACCCCTTCCCCCCACCTCTAGTTAGCCACTTGACACAAAAGATCTAATTCAACTTAAATCCATGCTGGCAGAAGAACAGGATATTTAAGCATGAGCAATGTTGATTGTGAATGAAGTGTCTGACATGTGAAAATCCTAGTTTCAAACTCAACATCAGAAAACTCCCAAGTGGTTGGAAATGCTGTTTCCTGTTCAAGAAGTATAAGAAGGAATTTAATTTTTCCTGTGATGACACAAAATACAGGAAGCAGGTTTAGAGACATTTAAAACCAAGGATTGTTCAAACAGACAAAGAAAAAAATAAAAACCAACTTCACCTCAGGTGGCTTACAATATGGATTGTAGGGAATATACAATGAGAGACTACACAAATACAGAGAAATTAAGGTAACAATTTAAGCTACATGAAGATAATATCCAGCTTGGGGAAGCTGAGTAACTAATAAAGCAGAGGTGACAACTATCTATGTAAGTGTGAATATTGCTAACCCATATCCTCTGAAGTAGTAGAGGAGATAGTTTTGAGGTTTGGGTTTTCATAATTTCTGATTCTACATATTATGGTCATGAAAATCACTAATACCTAAGGTGTTAGAAAATCCTTCCATGAGCAAATCCCAGAGTTATGTACTCTGAAATACCAGAGACTTACCACTTTTTTTTGAGGATGTAAGTAAAACAAGGCATTAAGCTGTCAAGAGAAGAGACTAATTGGAAAATCAAGAGGAGATAATGATAGGCAAATGTCGCAGTTTAGATGTTCATGGCAGCACTCACAGGAGCTCTTTGCAGTTACACGATGGGGAGATGCAGAAAAAATGAAAGCAGGGTAAATATCATTAGAAAAACTGTTTTAATTGCAAATGCAGTTACAGGCATTACTAGATGTTATAGGTGCATCTATTTTTAGACTCCTATCCATATATTTGGGCAAGGTATGTGAGCATTTAGATATGAAATTTCTGAGATAGGCTGAATGATAACAAGACCTCATGAATCACTTCCAACAAAACTTCACTTTAGCCTAGAACTTATGAATGCTTGTTTGCCTGCTCAGCCAGCTCAGTCAGGAGTTCTTCATTCTGCTCTTAAACTTAAGAAAATCTGACCATATTTTATTGAATTTGATTTTATTGAATGCAAATACAAGTGTTTCCCAATTGAGTAATTAATTGAAAACTCTCGGTTACTGATAGGATTCTTCAGGACTGCAGTATGAACAAATACAGAACAGTCTTCCAGAGGCAGGATTCCTCTCTCTGGATTATGGCATGTGTTACTTTTCATGGAGAAAAAAAAAGAGCAAGGAAATACAAACTTGTGATAACATGTGCAGGAAAATTGTGTGTTAGTTGTTCGTAAAGCTGATGCTGCAGGCTTGAGCACTTACATGCAAATCTAAAATCTTGAGAGCTTACATGAAAAGGTAGAAAAAAGTCTCTTTAAATTAAAAAAAAAGGGAACTTTTTTCCACTTTGAATGGCTGTAACATTATATTTTCTGCCTGAAGGCTGTGGGAAGGGATGATTACTATTTTCTAGTGGCAGCGTGTGCTGCCATGTATTTTTCTTGACCCGGTATTTACACACATCCATACTGAATACACCACATACAGAAGCTTATTAAAATGCAAACATACACATGCATAGTTTTTTTGATGCTAAAAAGACTCTCTACAAGTGAAAAGGTTATGTTATTGCTGACTTCCCAGAATATAAATCCTGTCTGTAGTTTTGATATTAACTGAGGACCAGCTCTTGGAGGTTTGGAGGTTCACCTCATTCTAAACAAATATTATTGAGACACCATATCCTTAATGTCTGTGTGCCTGTGTAATTAGGCATAAGGGAACTGGGAGAGAGTGGTGTCATGTGAACTGTGATAGTACAAAGGTGGAATGAAGAGGGAGAGCTGTTCCAGGTGTTGGAGCAGAGATTCCCTTCCAGCCCCACAAAAGCCTAAGGTGGAGCAGATATAAAACCCAGTATCATGGCCAATTATCTTCTTGCTTAAAATGAGTATGCTTCCCTGATAGTATTGTAAAGGAGAAATATTCCCAGTAAATGAAAAATTATGGGTGTATGGAGGGAGAAAAAGATTCTGAAGATACTAACTTAGTATTTATTTTAATTTATTCTATTTATTTTTCCATATCAGACCAGCAAAGTACCAAAAGAAGGTAGCTAGGCAATCTATCTGCTCCAAAGAATGGAAAAATAAAATTTCGCATTTATATATCCAAAGAGGAATCAGGGAAAGAAAGAACAAATTTTCACTTGGTTCCTTTCATTCTAGAATATTTTCAGTCTTTTTATTACAGTTGCGTTGCAGTTACATCTCTACCAAAGAATGGTAAGATTTAGAATTAAATCTTATCTCTATGTCAGTCCTGGCTGTATCAGATGTATTGCCCATTTATATTTTTCTGAATAAATATTTTCAAAACTGAAAGAGCTCATTTCTGAAAGGAAAGGTCTTGGTTTGTTCACATAAAAGCAGTTAAGGAAAACTTTTACCTTAGAGTTTTATGTCATAAAAGATAGAAGATTGAAATATTTTGTTACATTCTCAGTAATAAACTTCAGAAAACATAACAAACATCTAGACATAAGCAGATAGTTAAAGTCCTATTTGCTATAAATTTACATATTTAATAACAGGTTTTTTTTGAAGTTTTATACATTGCAGCTAGTCTTAGGAGAAGTAGATTACTAGACAGATTTTTTTTTGTTGTTTTAAGTAAAGAATATTCATATATGAAATAAAATCTAGGCAAGGAAAATAAAGCATGAAAGAGGGAATTGGTCCAAAAGATTTCATTTTCTCCAGCTGTGAAAATGATCTGCTAGAATACCAAGAAATCAATAGTTCAATTGATGGATAGTCAACCTTTTTAAATAGACTTCTTGTTTTATATCACTTCTAGTTTTATAGACTTGTGGTTTATAACACACATAAAAGATACAAGCTTTGTTTAATTTGGAATTTTCATCAGTCTTTGAAAGCCTTCATGCTTAATTCATATTTAAATAATGGCAATTAGTATCTGAATTTCCATGACACGATTTGAGGATAAAAAAATTACGGAAAACCTTCAGTGTCAACTTAATTACTGCAGCATTAATTATGATTGCTATCTTGAGGTCTATTCTTTCTCTCAGAAAAACTGGAGTGCTAAACTTCAAAGGTGAAAGTTCTAGTGATTCAAAAAGATTGATATCTGTCTGCTCTCAATTCCAGTATTTCCTATTTCATTTAAGGAACATACTTATATAATGAAAGTTGCACAGAAGTTTCTTGAAAAGTAGCAATTATTTTAGAAGCAATGTTTTTGGAGTTGTCTACTATTTAATTAAATTGGGGATTGTTTGCTTTTTCTTGTTGTTGTTGTTTTTGTTGTTTGCTTTTACTGACCTCCAAGTTTCCTATGCTGCCAAACATATAATTTTCTTATCACAATAGAACAGAACAATGCAAAGTGGTGTGGGTAGTTTCCAATGCTTTATGTGTGCACACAGTTCTCCAGAGATACAACTATGATGAAAACTAATTGAAAATTCCCTGGAGTTCCTTAGGTACCCCTGAGTACTTGAATTTCCATGCAGAAATTTCTTTCTGTCAGTCCCCTTGGGAAAACATAGAAATAATGCAAACTATTCATCCTAGAAGCAGACAACCTTTAAGGCTAGTCAGTACTGACTATGATCTTTTTTTCATGTCCATCATCTTGAATACTCCACAGCAATTCCTTAAGTAATCATTAAAAATGTGTGATGTGCTTGCAAGAACCATTATTTAAACATCCTTCTTATACAGATTCCTAAAGGGAAAAAGTGCTGCAAGCAAAATACAGCAGTTATAAAATTTTGTACTTCATAGAACCACAGAATGGTTTGGGTTGGAAGGGGTTTTAAAGACCATTTTGTTACAACTCTGCTGCCATGGGCAGGGACACCTTCCAATTGACCTGGCTGCTCAGAGCCCCATCCAGCCTGGCATTGAACACTTCCAGGGATGGGGCAGCCAGAACTGCTCTGGGAAACCTGTGCCAGGGCCTCACCACCCTCACAGGGAACAATTTCTTCCTAATCTCTAATCTAACCCTACTCTCTGTCCCTTTGAATCTGTTGTCTCTCGTCACTCCAGACTCTTGTAAAAAGTCTCTTTCAATCTTTCCCTTTGGCTCCCTTCAGGGACTGGAAGGCCACAATTAGGTCACCCCAAAGCCTTCTCTTTTCCAGCCTGAACAATCCCAGTTCTCTCAGCTGTTCCTCCCAGCAGACGAGGGAAATGTTCCCATCCCTCCTACTCCATCCCTCTGATCACCTTGGTGGCCTCCTCTTGATCCCATCATGCTCCATCCCTCTGATCACCTTGGTGGCCTCCTCTTGATCCCATCATACTCCATCCCTCTGATCACCTTGGTGGCCTCCTCTTGATCCCATCATGCTCCATCCCTCTGGTCACCTTGGTGGCCTCCTCTTGATCCCATCATACTCCATCCCTCTGGTCACCTTGGTGGCCTCCTCTGGCCTGGCTCCAACAGGTCCCTGTGCTTCCTGTGCTGAATGCAACATTGCAGGTGGGGCCTCATATAAGTATCAAATACACAAACTTCAAGAGTGTTTATATGGGGAAAATCTTAACAACAGTCATGGATTTTTCTTTTCCCAACCTGCTCCTGAGGACAGGAATGGATAGCACTGTATTAGATAAAGATAACAGAAGAATAGACTGATTGCAGTTTATGTTGATGATATACTCCCTGCCTTCACTTTCTTCCTCTTGCTGCCTGAATGTTTGTTACAGGCAATTAAACAGGTGATGGATGAACCCTCAGCTCTCAGATTTTACTGCAAACTATACAAAGTTTGAAAACACTGCTATGTGTTATGAATTATGAGCCCTTACTGACTAGTTTGCAATTTGACTGGCCTTGAAGAGTTTTATATGTGTGAGAAATAAAGAACCCACAATAAGGGTAGATCATAAAGAAAATAAAAATTCTTTACCAACAGGTGAAAAGTACTAACAACTCTTGCCATGTTTTTTCGTTTGGATTAACCAAATCCTGTGCTGTGTTTGCTGTATATCTCCCTTCAAGGGAGAATGGCAAAACACATTTACATGTTTCTCAGTTCAAAATTGTTGCTACTGGAACAGAACTCAATCCCATAAGATATAAAATTCTGCAGATAAGTTTGCCATTCCAAATATTTTCATGTTATGAGATGCACAGCCATAAGAGCATGTGTGCACTGCCTTGATCCACACCTGCATAAAGAACAGCTCTTACCTCCCTTGAAATCATTGTACCACTTGCTGATGACAGTCATGGAAACAGGCATGGACTTCTTTTATCCTATTTGCTGCTCTTTATGTTACCACAAAAAATGCAGAAAAAAAATCCCATAAACAGGAGAGAAGCTGAGTTTTATTTGTTCCTTTTTAATTTCATGCTTTAGGGAAGTAAAATAAACTAAACTAAAAGCGCCATAAAATTTGATGGGCAGTTGATTTTCTTGCCTAAACTAAGAAGAATAAATCTCTGTCTTCAGATTGCTCAGGGAACACCTCCACAGACCCTTAGCTTGTAATCCAGCTGCTATCAAGAAACACTGTTGGTTTCCTGGATAAGTAATGCTTCTATAAAGGATTTAAAATTTCAGGGATAATTTTTCGCTAAAACACACAGGTCCCAAGGTCCTCTGTTCTGTGTCTGGGATTTGTGAACTCACAGTATAATTGGCCTGTTATTTGAATTTTAATTGTTTGGGCTTTGAATCTAATTAATTTTAATTAATTTCAATCCTAATATACTGAAGTTTTCCTTATTTGACTGTATTCTTAAAGGTACTTAACAATGAGTAGAAGATACAAACCGAAATCTTTCAACAGCATTAGAAAAATAAAAGCATTTCATTGTTCTTTACCAGTCATGAGTTATGCTCATGACTGGCAATTAGATCCATTCAGGATGACAAATATTTCTTTACTACTAAGTTCTTGCTAACAACTGTGTTACGTGAATATTTTTGTAATATTTGTCTGTTTTCTCTAGTAAAGCATAGCAGGGGGATATAATGTAATGCTTTAATATGCTTCAGAATGTCAACTGATATTCTTTAAAAACTTAATTCCTGGTATTTTTTATATTCATTTATTTTTAAATGCCTCAGAAAAACATAATGCTACTAGGATCTATACCAGAGCACAGAATAATTTTAGTAGTTATTTTATGTAAATATATCCAAAGAGTAATTCTTCCAAGCACTCTAGTTGCTTTAGAGATTTTGTATAAACTCATTATTTTCTGTAAGGAATGAAACAATTAATTAGCAGTTTAAATGGGTCTCCTAAAAAATTTGAAAGCTGAACACATTCAAAATATGTACTAAAATCTTAATACTATTGGAATTAAGCATTTTTTTAGAAGAAAACATGTTTAAACATGGTCCAGAAAAATGCATCATCATTATGAACATATACAACTTTTAAATATATGTGCAAGTTTTTCCTTTGTTATTAAAAAGAAACACTGGGCTTCATAAGAGGCAGAGAGGCTTCCCTGATTTTCCTCAGTGGAATCATGGCTTAAGCCTCCAAGACTCCCATATAACATATAAGGAAATCCTGCCTCACAGTCAAAGGGGAACTCATTACTCAGTGTGAAGTGTGATCCTAGCATGGTCTCCTTTCTGTGCACAAGTATTAATCATGCTCATCTTTGCTGTAATAAGATGCTAAACACTGTCATTTAGCACTGCAGAGGTACAAAATTAAACCTCTCTGTACACTGCTATGGAAAGGCTACATTTCATAATAGCAGAAGGCTGGGCCCACTCACTCTCTTTTATGAAAATACTTTTTCCCATGATGCTAATAATTTTATTTTTATGGATATAGCCCTTTGTGTAATCAAATATAGAGCTTGATCTTTTGTTTATTGCAGGATTGAAGCCAAAGAAAATAGATGTCTATTATTAGATTTCATTCTGGCATAATTAAATTGGTTAAGGGTACAATTTTCTACAGAAACTGTACATTTTCCAGTAAAACCAGTAATATGAAATTATGTGTAGAATTTGTCACATAGCAGTGCCTAAAGAAACAACTCTGTTGGCTTAAATGTATAACAGAACAGCTGTGCCAATTTGAAGGAACTGTAGTGTGTTAACTATATCCATATAATTATATTGGTATTATTTTTGTATGAAAATAAGTCTTAAAAGAGCTAACAGTTTGGTACAGGGAAAGTTTAATCAAGCTTCAGAAGAATGAGCTAATGGAGTGTGCCTGAAATGCACAAAGAGAAAAATTAGCAGAAGATGAATTACAATGCTAGTAAGAATATTAGTAATGACAGAAAGCTTGAAGAACATTTTTAGAAAGGTAAAAAAAAAAAAAAAAAGCCCTAAAAAAGACAACAACCCAGACAAAACAGACCTTGAAACCTGAGTTTTCATTTTCTTTGAAAGGATTTGTAACCCAGGTCTGTGAACAAAGCCATTATCATGAGTAAGGCTTGCAGAGAAGTTAGAGGTACAGAACTAAAAACTACATTTGGAAGAATATAATTGCTTTGTAAGATTAATAGTATTCAAAATGAGTTTAAAGGGAAGTCATTGACTTTTTCATTGTAATGTTGTAGATGTCAGATCACGTACCTCTGTTCATCCTTCACATGTCAGATCAATTTTGTCATGAGCTATGCTTTCTTTCCAGTAAAATTGAATAAGAATTACTTGAAAATCTTACATATATATGTATATGTATGTATATATGCATATATATGTGTATAATGGTGACATATGTGGCATATGTTCAGCTACATCTCCAACAATGCTGACTTATCTCATCAGGCTATTTTTGAATTGTGATGTAAAGTAATCTGAAAGGAGCTATATCTTATTAGAGAAAAGGACTGCTACAGGAAAGAGTCAATAAAGTCAAGCAAATAAGTCAATATTAAGCTTGTTGAAGAAGTGTGACAGATTTATAAGCAATTGAAAGCATAGTAGGGCCATTTTTTTCTTTCTTCTTTTTTCCTTTTTTTTTAATTAGGAAATGCATAAAAGTATGTGAACATAGACAAATTCATGTATGTGAACATGGAACTAGATGCAATAAAGGAATCCATCCCAACCTGCAGGGCTGCATCAGCTCTGGGCTCCCAGCACAGCAAGGACAGGGACCTGCTGGAGCCAGGCCAGCAGGCACCAAGGGGATCAGAGGGATGGAGCAGCTCTGCTGGGAGGAAAGGCTGGGAGAACTGGGATTGTTCAGCCTGGAAAAGAGAAGGCTTTGGGAAGACATAATTGTGACCTTTCAGTAGCTGAAGGGAGCCCACAGGAAAGATGGAGAGAGACTGTTTACAAGGGACTGGAGTGACAAGAAAGAATCAGAATAAGTTTTGATTAGATATTAAGAAGAAATTCTTCTCTGTGAGGGTGGATGAGGCCCTGGCACAGGTTTCCCAGAGCAGCTGTGGCTGCCCCATCCCTGGGAGTGTTCAAAGGCCAGGTTGGATGGAGCTCTGGGTAACCTGGTCTAGTGGAAGGTATGCCTGACCACAGCAGAAGGGTTGGAATTGTATCTACAAGGTCCTTCCCAACCTAGGGTTTTTATTCTATGATCTATTATCTTTAGAAGAAGAATGAATAATTGGTTGCATTCAGGTTGGCTTAGTGTATTAAAATTAATAGCATTCCCACTTATATAGGAAAAGAGAGAAAGTTTTGGAACTGTGTGCTAGGAATGCAGCAGATGGAATAAGCAAAACTCACCCAAAATGCACTTTGTGGATACACCTGGTGTGGCATCATCCATGCAGGTATATTTTCTTAAAAAGATGTTTGTAAAGGGAAATAGATGAGGGGCAACGTCCTGATCAACGGTGTGTTACATTTAACAGATAAAGATTCATGTCTTACTAAAACTGAATTACATTTGTTAGTATAAGATAAATTAGTATCATCTTTCCAATTTACAATAAAAAAGTCTTTAGGAAAATTTTGACAAGAAGAACAAGCAGAAAATTTTCATAAGACAAAAATTGCACTAAAAATCTTATAAACAAAAACATAACACATTCTATGTGTTGTCTGGAATTGGTTTTTAGTGTTATTAATGTTTTAGAGGATAATGAAATTATAAAACAGTTATTATTGCTAGTATAGGTACAAGGATGCTAACATTGAATGCTCAAAGCCCAAATCTTCTCAACTCTATTACTGAAAAGCTTCATTACATCCTTGAAATCCCCATAACAGTCTTAATGCTCTTATTCATTAACTTTATAGTATCTTTTGGGTGTTGTGTTCATTCTTCCAACGTTACTCCAGATCCTAAGACTGACATGGCTAGTTTTCTTCAGTGAACTGGAAAAGAGTTGGAAGGAGTTTGCAATGAGTCATCAAGCATCTCAGTATTTTGCTAAAAGTATGATGATAATGGTCTGAGGCTGACATGGCTCAATCTTTGCATGACTCCTTATGTACATCAGAATTTGCTTAGACATATAATTTTCTTAAATTTGTGGTTTAGATGGTTTGTATGTTTTATCCATTCTTTCTAATATGGTTTGTATGTTTTATCCATTCTTTCTAATCTCTAAAGCTGTTTTCACCTGATCCATGCTTTCATAACCGGCAGCCACGTTGAGTTTTCTCAGTCTGAGGCTTGTGTTGACATATTTTATCTGTATCTTTTTATACCACAGAATCATGAAACTATCTGCTGAACCTCAACCAAGTCAACCATTGCAAACACAGGTGCTACATCCTTTTATTGATTAAAATATTTAAATGATTTAAATATATTTGGATTGAACAGCATTGACTCTAACATTTCAAAACAAAGACTTCTTGTTCTGAGTAGAAGAACTATCCTAACAATTGTGCTTCTACTATAATACATTTCAATATTTGAAATTGCTATAATTAAAGTAAAAAAAAAGTTAATTCCATTAAAAAAAAAGCTAATAAAACTTATGCATAAATATTAGCAATGTCATATTACCTCAAAGTTTCAACAACACTGTTGTTATTTATAATAATTAACAAGAACAAAAAAGTGGAAAAAAACCAAGCTCCCTAATAAAACAGAAGAAAAATTCTATTTATTCAGGAGTTGAACCCATATGAAACAAATGCTGGCTTGGCTGCCTCAAGATGTTGGTTTTACTGGATATACCAAGAAAGAGACAAAATTACTTGTTCTTCTATTTCCAGCGTACAATTTATCTCTGTGACCCTGGAGAATTCCACTGCTGGTATTCAACTGTAACTCAAACTATCTGACAGAGAATATTTTGTAGAAATCAATAATGCTGAATGTATTAAAGATAACAATCTCAAGAGAGATTGTTTTATGAGTAAACTGGGCAGTTTCAAAGTACTCTAAAAATCCAGTAAAGCTCTCATTTTGCAAGTGAAAACACGTTTTGAATATTTTTATACCAATACTTTATGAGGAGCTAAGAAGAAAATAATATTAATTTTATTTATACATTCCTTTTAAAAAAAGAAGTTCCTCTCCAAAGACTGTGCACTTACTTTTCACCTAATAGCTTCAAGTGTTTTCACTTTGGTACTATTAAAAGCAAGGTTGGGTTTTAATCCAATAAGTGAATGTATACAGTGGCTCTGATCTAGACCAGATGTTATTAATATACATAAATTGTATATATAAATATATAAATTTGTATATTTTGCATATAGACTCAAATGCTTTCATGGTCTTGGAAAAGAAAAAACAAATAGAGTCAGAGGAATTTCTAGCACTCTCAGCTTGACAGTCTACCAGAGCTCCAAGCAGGCTCCAAGTGCAGAGCAATAAACAATTTTTGCTTTGGTTTTATTTTTGTAACAGTTCTTTTGAGGTCAGCTTTTTATTTCCTTCCTTCTTGATGGTGTCATTGTTGTTCAATTTTTATCTCTTTTTATACCATTATAATTATCTAAGTTTTATTCCTAAATAGAGACACCAGAATTGTTTTTCTTTGTGTGTCTGGCTGCAGATTTGTCTTTCTCATATTCATATTCACACTCAGATAGCACCTAAGTGTGTCTCCTATCAGAACTGACATTAAAATATCATTTTACAAATCAATGGGTATGAAGGAGTACCCAATATTTTGTTATAGTAATTGGACTTTCCTTTCTTAATGTTTCATACATTAAATTCAGGTTTTAAAAGGCACATGGTTGTTTCCTGGTAGCCAGTCAAGAAGGCTGTCCTAGAAATATTTACAGTTGTGTTTGTGATTGCAACATGGAATAATCCCAGACATTGCTTGCTTTCAGGTGTCTGCAGAAAGGCTCAAAACTATCTGATAGAAGGAGATTAGAAATGCATTTTCATTTCACTCTGCCTCTTTCATAAAACTTTATACTCAGTTGTCTATCCCAGAACTTAATAGTTATGGTGATGTATTTTTTAGAAGTATGAATCTTTTCAGCCATGTCTTCAATTAAGTTACCTCCCCTAAATCCAGCACACTTTTTAAAATTTGTGTAAAACTTTGGAAAGAAATCACTGAAACACAGTATCTCCTGTTAGGCTTAAGAAAAACCCTCAAGAAGAGAAAATCTTAATGACCTCTTTTAGAGGTTCAATTTTTGATTGTGCCACATACAAAGGCAGACCTTAATTTTACTGCCACACATTAGTACAGTGAATGATGCACTAATTTCTTCATCAGGCTAGACAATCATTTTGGAACAGCAGAAGCTTGTCTTCTTTAGATATCAGGTGATATGTAAGGTTGTGAAACCTGGCAACTATATAGCTATTCCTTCAGATGACTTTTGGATAAATATCTCAGGACTTTCAATTCTATTTGCAATAGTACACTTGAATACCTGGGTTCTTGTAAAGCCTGATTTAATTTGTACTTAACAGGCATATTTATTAAAAATATCCCAGAAAGTAATGACTGTGCGCTCTAAAATGTTGTCCTTTTTTAAAATGTTTCTTTCAAAACTACTAAATTATGTGGTTCTTGTAAATAACATTGATGAACATTTCACATTTTCGTAAGTAAAAACTTCAAATAGTACCAAGGTGGCCAACCCATAGGAGAGGTTCAATGAATTTCCACTGACCAAATGAATTACTCTAAAGACTTTGATGTGGCAATGTCACTTCCTCTCCCTTTCACTACAAGTTTACACCTTGTCCTCCAAGCCTCTGTGCTTAGTATCTGCAGAGTGTCTGCAGAGGATATTTTGCTCCACCTACAGTGACTTGCTACACTGGAAAGCTAACCTAATGGCTAGTTGTGACCACAGGTCTAGCTCTTTAACAGGAAAAAAAAAAAAAGAGATAATCTCACTTCTACCTCTTGTTTACACTAAAAACAGATTGCTTTTCAATCACATTCCATTCTTATTTCAGACATGGAGTGTTTTTCTTCTCTTAGTATTATTATTTCTGAAATAAATTAGATGACAGAAATGTTTTCCTCTGTAAGTTCTTGCAAGTCTTGTTATAAGACCTGAATAATAAGCAGTTTTTCTATTCTTATCACATATTTCCTCATAATTTTGACAATATAGAGGAGAAAAAAAAACACACAAGGCACAGAAAACTTTAAATATTCTCTTTGATGGAAAGAAGTTTAAGAATATTGGGACAGATGAAGAAAGTATGAAGCCAAGTTAATATGACATCTTTTATAGATTTCAAGATATTGGAATAAACTTAGAAGTCTATCACACAGTAAAAATTGTTTTGCAAATAACTAGACATCTTAATTGATTTCCAATGGTACTTTATTCTCTGTGTTTGATGAAATATTGTTTTGCACTTGTTTGTAGGTCGTTTCCCTCATCTGAGAACAGAAGAAATAAAACCCCCACACCTTAGAACCAAACAAACAGAGAGCAATTTGCACCGCATTTGGGACCCTGAATTGATTTATTGGTACAGTCATTTTCTTACCCCTTAATTTTTAATAGCTATCACTATTTCTATAGGAATTTTATGAAAGCAAAGAATTCACATTTAAGAAAAGCTCTTCTGAATTTATGGTTGAATTCCTTGGGTATATGTTTAGTTTGTAATTCACTTCAGATGGTATAATGCAGTCAGACAAAAATCAGAGTTTGTTAGAGTGAGAGGACATGAGGACACAACAAACCCCAACAAAACCACAGCCAAAACCCCAAGCCTTTAGATACAGGAATTATTTTAATCTGCAAGTGATTCTTTGTGCTAACTGTAGAAATTAATTGGCATGGGACAGAGGTACAGGGTATAGAATTTGAAATCTTTGAATATTTGTGTGTTTCCTGTTTGAGCTGAGCCAGGGCAGTCAACATGAGACATGAGATGAAGTGGTTTTCCTTTCTGACAAGAAATATTTTCTAACAAAACTTTGTCAGGGTTTTTCTTGGTTTGGCAGACAGCGTTGGGGTTCTTTTTTTTGTTTGTTTCTTCATTTTATTTTGGTTTTTGTTTGCTTGCTTGTTTTGTTTGGTGTTTTTCCCCCATTATTTTTCTCTTTAACGAGATCTCTCGACATTTAAACACTTCCAGAACTAAATCATAATTATCATTATGTCTTGATTTAAGAGACACGTAATAATTTTTCCTGCAAAAAGGAGATAATCACTTTTCTCGGAACATAAAAAAAAATCTATGGTTTATTATACTTTATATTGTTAATTATGTTATGCTTGATATTTTTGTCTATCGTTTTAAGGCTGCATTCCATGGACAAAGAAAGAGACTGGTTTCCTGATGCGGATTATAGGAATATTTGGGATCGGAAAAGGAGTATGAAAATGGAAATGAGCTGCCTTTGAGGAAAAAGTGTGGTGTTTGGGTTTCCTGAGGTTTTTTAAAGTGGGCAATAAGCCTTGAAATGCCTGTATTTGGGGGATTGGAATATATTTAGGAACGTGGTAGTGAGTATATTTTGGCTTTGTGTAAGAAGGACATCTTGAAATGATACCTGTGAGAATGCACAATTTTAACCAGAAAGGTTTTGATGTGCAATAAATATGTTACTACTTTGGATGTTACTCTGCATGCTACTCATTTTTTTTTCTGACAGAACGTGAAGCATGTGGATATATAAAGTGCTAAAAATTCATTCTATTATTTCATTCATTGATTAACACCCCCATAATTAATATTTTTATCGTCTTCAAGATAAAAAGCAATTAATGTTGAATCTTATAAATTATTTAAATATTGCTTACCCTGTCTTTAATTTCAGTTTCATTTGATTTATTGTGTTTTAAAGCTCCTTCTAATCATTGTACATATTGTTATAGTGGGAGAATTCACAATGATTACAAAGTTTCATGCCTATACTAATTTCGATTTTCTTGCTTTAATAAATGTGTAACTTTCTATCAAGGATGGTGTGATGTAAGAACTCCTATAAGAATCCTTTAAATTTTCACCCCAAAATACAAGACCAAGACCTTTCTGCATATCAGTTTATTGAAACCAGAAGTGTATTTCAAGAAAAATACACAATTATTGTGTTCCTAAAAATAATCCTTGTTCAATACTTTTTTCATCTAGAAACTAACTTCACATATCCTTATGTCAGAAGAATTTCTAGATTACAATGTGGTTGAGAATGAATTTTTATATTTAATTTTTAATAACACAAATATTAAGATAGTTCAATTTTTGTGTTTAAATCTTCTGAGCATGTGAATTTGTTGGTACAGTGTACAAATGATAGACTTGTCACAAGCTTAGATTGGTATTAACTTGTATATAATGCCCTTTATAGATCCATTAAAGTGTATATTACAGTCTATCCAATCAGGTAATTACAGGGTGGGTTTTCTGCTATTTTTGTTATCATTTTATAAATATTATTGATAGATAGTGTCCAGATATTTCAAATACTGTCTAGAGTTTAGAAAACATGAATGTAAACTTTATAGTCATATAACAAGAGAATTCATTTTTCTTTCATCCCACTCCTAAGCATTTATCTAAGCATGTGCCTGATACAGTTTTTGACAGTAATGATATTAAGCGAAATCTTCACCTCCAAAACGAAGGAGGCTTGAAATTCTAGAAATACATAAACATAGGTAAAGAGGGGTGTGTAATACATATAAATAAAGATCTGTCTGGTTAAAACATTGAAAGACAAAAAATGGTTATTCATACTTTGTTAGGTTTAGATAAGATATCAGAAATAAATTCCTCCCTGTGAGAGCACTGAGGAGATGGCATAGGTTTTCAGGGGAGCTGTGCATGTCCCATCCCTGGAAGTGTTCAAGGTCAGGTTGGATAGGGCTCAGAGAACCCTGGGATAGTGGAAGGTGCCCCTGCCCATGGCAGGGGTTCCAACTCAAACCCCCATGATTCCATGATCTTCAAGTATTTTTAATTTCAATTCAATGTTTTTTATGTGTCACTAGTTCTACAGTTTCACTTCATGAGCAAATATAAATACTTTATAGAAATAATTTCCTAGACATCGCTTTCTACTTTTGGTCTAGATTATTTTTTTAAAGTCTTAGAACTCCATCTTCATAAAAATCATTGTATTAGAGATCAGGATTTATGCATTTGCCTCTTTGAAGTACAGGAAAGTTTGCACCAATGAATCTTATCCAGAAAGTTAAAATCACCTTCCTGTACCTTTTCCCACCAAAGAAGTAAATGACCTGGTTTTGAACCTGTATCAAAGAATAGCTTAATATTATGTAAATCTGATTAAAAGATTAATAATTTTTTTAAAAATCAGTTTGTCTGCAGTTTTAATTTAGCTATAAGTTTATCATCCCTAACCTCAGCAAGCCTTGTTTCTGAAGACATCACCACTAATTTTTCTTCTCTGTTTGCTTTTAAAAAATTATGTATTTAGTTTTCCAATGTTTCTTTTGATAATTGACACAGTGCTTTATATTACGACATAGCACTTTTTTTTCTAGTCATATTATTTTTTCTGATCAAAAAATTCTATTTTTGATAAACATAACATTAGATCTTGTTTCCCAGTTTAAAAAAAATTATTACTTTTACTTTATTTCTCTAATAATAAAGTAATGAGTAATAAAGTAACATAGTTACAGAGTTTAAGCAGCTCCAGATTTGACAGTACACGTTCAACCCTCCTGATAATTTGCTAGCTCCTGCTTAGATAAACTACTTAAGTTCTCTTTTATCTGCTTGAGTTTTTATATTTTTTACTGGAGGCTATGCAAGTTACAAAATAGTAATGCTTCCACCTGCAAATAATGAGAGAACCTCCATATGGCAATGGTCTTGTTGAATAATTAGAAAATATTTGCAATCAGACAAACAGCAACGCAACATTATTGGACTGTCCTTTCTCAATGAACAGATGAATGTTGTGTCCTAAGCACATTCCTGTTCATGAGCATTAATTTTTCATAGAATCATTGAATCATAAAATGGTTTGAGCTGGAAGGGACATCAAAGAGCATCTGCAATGGGCAGGGACACCTTCCACTAGACCAAGCTGCTCAATCCAACCTGGCCTTCAACCCTGCTGGGGACAAGGCACCTTTGCTCTTGGATGGCATCTTCTATTTCTACCAAGAATAATTTCACTCTTTAAGCAATATTATTTTGACATGCTGCAGTCCAGGACACAGTATCCAAATGCTTTTTTATGCAGTCTGGCAAAGCATCTCCAGCTTCTGGATCACCTGTACAAGGAAAAAATCCCAGGAAATTCTTACAGAGACACAGTCAGTTGCAGTTCATGCTATAGAAATAGTTGGGCCTTAATTCTTATACAACTTTTTAAATTGGGTAGAAACTTTACAAAAAATTTTAAGCATGTCATCTCTCTCCCTTCTTAGAGATCTCCTTCAAGCTAAAGGAAACTGTAAAAATGGACAGTAAAGCCTGCTGGACAAGCCATGTTCCACGCCGTTGGAAGAAAATAGTGCTCACACTTTCTCATTAGTGCTCAGGAATAGTAATATTAAGCAGTAAGAGGTGTTTCTCGAGAAATATTTCTAGCTCTTCTTCCAAGTGAGCTGACAAGTCTATTCCTGTGATAAAAGCAAGTTTAGAAAAAGTAAATATGGATGTCATCTGCCATGGCTTACTTTCCAAAGGAGGACGTTGCTGGCAATGTAACGCTGGCTGTACAATTTCACAGTTACTTTGTGAATATCTGTTAAATGCATCGTGTGTAAAATTATCACGTCTTGAAAAACTAGCGTGGAAGCCTTTGCTGGCATATTTGGGTCACCTCATGCATTTCTTCAGTATTTGATATTTGCAGCACCTTATTTCCTTTTGTCAGTTATTGTGACGCTTCTTGTACCTTGCATCTCGATTATCATTTGGAGTTCCTCAAAATTTCTGCAGTGTTGAGACAGCAATCCTTGTCAGACTAAAATAAATCTGAAACAACTCTTGTTATTTTTCTTTTGTAGGAGAAGGTAATCACAGGGTCTTCTGAAGGAATATTTAAGTGTGAGATAAAAAAGTTATTAAATTAAAATCCTCTGCAGTCTCTTTTTGACCATAGCAAAAAAAAAACTGTGCATTTTTTTTTCTCCAACCTCTCCACTAATTTTCTTTTTTTTAATCTAAATTATTCCATCTACTTGGATAGGGGATTTACAGTGTTTGTGTCTTCTTACAGTTTTGGGATTTTTTTTGCTACTGGTTTTGCTTTCACTTCTATTTAATGCACATTGCAGACAATACACTGGGCTGCCTTTCTGCTCAAACCTGGAATACTGGTCAAGGCTACCATGGAACATCCAATGAGAGAAATGGCTTCTGTTTCATAAATGTGTACCTAAAAGCAGAACTTGAGCCACATCTTGCATACATGAAATTAAATATTTTCTTTGAATTTACTGCTTTAAATAATTCTGAGAACTAGCATACTAAAATTGTTCTCTGTACCTCTGTACTCCCTCAGTGTCTAGAAGCCAGATAAGAGGGGACTGGAGTCCAGTACTGTTTGACCCTTTTGTAAAATCACAATTCCTGGCTTTCTTGCATGAGGGACCTACCAGTAGAAAACCATGAAAGGAAAAACAATTTCTTTTAAAATGATGATTTCTAAAAACATACAAAATTATGAATTTTCAAAGATTTTTCAAAATTTTGAAATTTTGTCAGAATTTTTCATTTAAATGTTCTTCTATAAATGTAAATATTAATTTTCATTTTTCTTGTTTGAAATTCAGGGTTTGGAACAGCTGTATTTTGTTTTAGTTTGTTGTTTGTTTTTTTTTCCCCTACAAAATAAATTTCTCACATTAATTTGAGATATTTTCAATAGAACAAGCTAAAGAAAAAAATCCAAAATTTTTCATTTAAAAAATTTGAGGTTTTTTTTTAGAATTGCATCAGTCTCCAGAGGAAAACAAATATTAAAAATAAATTTAATTTTTTTGATTTTGACTTCAGTATAGTTTGATCTGTTTTTCTGGTTTCAGAATGTAAATAGGACCCTTAGTTCTTCAATTTCTCTCTTTCTGAGCTCTGGCCAAATATAGCTTTGACTTGCAGTGATGAGTTTGTGTGTCTCCACTCTTTCTGTGTGTTTCTTTCCATTCCAAATTAGACATTTCTATTTGATTTGGGAGGATGCTTTTGTTAATATGTACTTTTTGTTCCATCACTGTTCAAAGCCATGTTGGATGGGGCCCTAAACAACCTGGTCTAGTGGAAAGTGTCCTTGCCCATGGCAGAGGGTTGGAATGAGGTGATCTTTAAAATCCTGTCTAACCCAGACTACTTTATGATTCTATCATTCCAGCTAAAAGTACTAATCTTTCTTTTGAGAAATAATTCTAGCCCTGCTTTATGCATCTATTGTACTTAAAGTAAATAATCATACATGTGAAAGAAAATTTTATATAGCAGATGCCTACTGATCCTGAATATTTAATATTGTACTTAAAGCCATAATATTGCTTTTATCTCCTCCTCAATATTTGTTATGATTTTTTTGTATATATTTTCTATTTCTCTGCAGATAAATCTTGATTTAACTTAGTAAAAAAATAAATCTCATTGTCTAAAGCTGGAATATATCCAGTGTTTTATTATAGGTCATCTATCTCTACCTTGCATCCTAATTAATTAATTAATTGCTGAGTGATCTCTCCCTGTCCTTATCTTGACCCGTGAGTTTTTTGATATATTTTTTTCTGCCCTGTACAGGTAATGAGGGGACTGATAGACTGAATTTTGTGGGCTTCTAGCATCCAACCAGGGTCAACCCACCACAGTCAGTCAATAGTCTTTAAATAATGCGGTGGAAAATATCTTGGGCAAGAAATATTTATGTACCAGAAAACCACCTAAGATTGTAGTAGTAGTGTGCCTCATGTAAAATATATTTAAATCCACATAAACACAGATGTAAAATAGCTCTATTCCAAAGATCAAATTCTCCTGCTCTATGTGTTAGCACAGCTCCCATGGGCACCCTTATGACATAATTTACATCTCAACACAGTTAGTCTAACTTAATTGCGTCTTTGTGTATAATTAATTATATTATCAATCTGTCTCCTTAATGTTCATTTGGATTTACAAGTTTTTATGATATTAGAAGAACAAAGAGGAATATAAAAAGCTGTGGATTCTTACCTTGGGTTTTAATACATCCAGCAGGTTCAGACCCGTGAGAAGAACACAAAAAAAAAAAAAAACAACCAAAAAACAGGGAAGAAAACAGGGAAGACTGTAGGAAATATAATTAGGAAACGTATTTTGATGTATTCCAAAACAAATTTTATCCACTTGGGTATCTTTTTTTTACTTTTGTTGGCTTCTTCTTAATTACTGTGTTCTTTAATAAAACAATGGGAGTGGTGGGAAAGGATGCAGTGGGGATTGTTTTTCTGAGGAAAAGTTTTTAGAAAAATTTCAGGATGTATGTGATAAAAATTATCACTTTGGTTTATGATTTCTGTTTGTTTGGCTTTTTTACCATGCAGAGAACCTCATATATATTATGTACATTCATGTACATCTTACTCTGTCTTCTACCTTAGCTACCGTATCTGCAACCTGTGTATCCTCTAAATTCACTCTTACACTAAATTTATACTATCAGATTTTAAAAAGAGAGGCCTTATCTTTAACTGAAATTATTTAGTTTGTGAAAGACCTGGATAAAAAAACTGTCTGACACTCTTCAGTTGTCATTTACTCTGTTTTAATTCTCAAAAAGCCTAAATTATATTTTGAACTACAGTTTCGTGTACCTTCAATCAAGAAAATTTCTGTGAACAAAGAGAGTGTTCACACTGATGGATAGAGCACAACACTCATGCTGAGGGAATTGACATCAGAAATTGCAGGAGTCTAGTATGAAACTAACCACCTTTAAGGCCTGCAGTGAGAAGTAGTCACAACAAACAAAAGAAACCTGAAATAGAATATAAAGGGAACCATAGACTGAGATTCATGTAGCTGAAGATATTTGACCTTCAGTGAGATGAATTCCCACTCAAGCTATCTTCAAGTTCACACCAGTTTCATTCAAAAACAGATTTTGAGCATGATCTTACTATTCAATTGTTTAAAAATTGTTTATGTTGAACAACAAATTTCACACTGTAGTATCTGGACCTTCACAAAGGAGAAGGTCTATCTATTTGGGAAGAATTTCTTCACTGAAAGGGTTATCTAGCATTGAAATTGACTGCCCAGGGAAGTGATGGAGTTACCATCACTGAAAGTGCTCAAGAAATGACTGGATGTGGCACTCGTTGCCATGGTCTGGTTCACAAGGGAGAGATTGGTCAAAGGCTGCACGATATAATCCTGGAGGTTTTTCCAAACTTAATAATTCTATGATTTTCTGATTCTGTTTTCCCAAAGGACAAGAAGACAGTGCACCAGAAGACGGCCAAACACAACCACTGATGCACATCACTACTTTCACCTGTTTTTTGTATTTACCTCTCTGGAATTACTGCTGTCATTTTTATGAATACCTCTTGGGTCTCCCAATGCAGTTGCTCACTCCATATGGAGGAATTCTGGCTCATACCACTGTGCTTCCTCCTTTTTTTAGAGGCTGATCCTCAAGGACTGGGTGCAGAGAGGGAGCCACAGCACAATCCTACTGCTGTCATAGTCCAGGCAAGCTTCCTTCAGGAGGAGATGCTGTGATGGGAAAGGGATCTTTGCATGGTGTGAGCATTACCTGGGAAAAGTACCACGAAAGCAGCTGAGTCCACAGAGGTTCTTGGATGCTGACTCAAGGGCTGTTCCACTGTGAGGTGTCAGTACATAAGATATGGAGAGGTGCAGTGGCTGGCTGAGGTTATCCAGGAACAATATGAAGAATTTGATTACAGATCTTATGAGTCAGCCTTCAGTCACTTGGTTAATAAGCCACGATGTCTCTCTGAAGCAAAGTTAGTAAGCTTTGTTTAAACTGTGACATGACAAGTGCCTTTAAAAAAAAAAATCTAAGCAAATTATCCCTTTTTCATTGAATTTTGTTTATTAGTGAGATAAGCTTTCACAACTTCCCATCATTCCCTTAGAAAGCTTTAGCTAAATATCTCCAGTAATTTCAGCACTTCTCTACAAACTGAAAAATAAAATATGTGCTTCAGATTAGGTTGTTTATTGTTATACCTTGTCATTTTAAAGAGGATTTCAAAGGTAAACATCCATTTTAGAATATCAGCACCATCCCTATCCATATCATGTAAGGACATACAACACTTAATAATTATGTAGTAGTAAAATGCTGAAAAATCTTTTCAAGTGTACTGAAATAAAAGCTAGTACGTTGGTCACCCTAAGATAGCTGATTATTCTTATCAGTAAACTTGTGACTTTGATACCTGCAACAGTTTTTCATGTAACAGTGTAAGTATCTATCTGCATATGCATGTTTTCATACACATTTAAAATATCCTCAAAACTTGAGGACACACATTTTAATATTTTCTCACAAAATTAGAAGCAAGGAGCCATGCTACTTCTATTATTTTAAATAATGCAATTGTTTTCTCAGCAAACCAGATTCAAGAGGGACCCCACTTATGTTATAAATATATACCATGTCATACTATATTGTACATATGCTGTCTACTTATGCTTAAAACACTTATTCTGGGCAAAAACCATGTGGTCACTGATTAGTATTTTTAGCAAGTATTCTGACTGTAAGATTTTACAAGGAAATGGATTTGTAGGCGTAAGATTTCTAATTTATCATCACTTTCAGTTATTTAGTGAAGTACTGGTGGAAATGAAACGTGTACATGCTGTGAAAAGCTGATGAATCCATCTGCATGCAGTCATTCTCCAGCCAATGAAAGGTGGGTAAGGCAAAGTGAAGAGGAATTGTCTCACTTCAGAAGAACACTTGAAAAACAGCCATGTGTAATTGCAAAATTTTAATATTAAAGCATTTAAAAAAAGATCTGCTGAGCACATTACATCTCTCTTTAAAAATATAAAAGATTAAACTCGTAATATTTGTTGTAGTTATTGGTTAAATGGCTTACATTTTTCACTTGTTACCCAAAAGCCTGTAGGAATCCAGCAGGAGTATTCATTACTATCACTCAGGTTTGCTCCTGTAAAATTAGGCAAATTTTCTAACTTGATAGAAGTAAACTCACTTATATCAAACAGGAGTAAATGTCTGTGGACAGAAAAGGAAGAGGAATTTCAGTCTGAAATGTAAGCTCCCTCTCTTTTGTGCACAAAGACTTTGATTATTCTATTCCTCTCCAGACTAACATTATAGAGGTGATGAGCCAAGACAGCCAGCATGGCTGTATCAAGGGCAAATTGTTCCTCCACCAATCTGGTGGCCTTCTGTGAGGATGTGACTGCAACAATCAACAAGGCAAGACAGACTGATGTCACCTACCTGGACTTCTGTGACTTCTGTGACTTCTGTGCCTTCTTCAACATTGTCCTACATGGCATCCTTATCTCCATATTAAAGAAACATGGCTTTAAAGGGTGGATTGTTTGGATAAAGAATTAGCTGGATGGAAACAGCCAGAGAGTTTTGTCCAGTGGCTCTGTGTGCAGGTGCAGGTGACCCTTCAATATCTTTATCAATGACAGAGACAGTGGGATTGAGTGCAGCCTCAGCAAGTTTGCAGACAACACAAAGCTGAGAGGTGCAGAAGACACCATAAAAGGATGGGATGCCATCCAGGCAGACCTGGACAAGCTTGAGAAGCTGACCCCTGAGAACCTCATGAAATTCAACAAGTGCCAGGTGCTGGACTTGTGTCAGGGCAATCCCAGCCAGACATGAGTACAGACTGGGAGAGAAGTCACTGAGAGCAGCCTGCAGAGAAGGACTTAGAAGTTCTCATAGAAGAAAAGCAGAACAGGAGACAGCAGTGTGTGCCAGCAGCCCAGAAAGCCAAGCAAATCCTGGGCTGCATCAAAAGAGGTGTGACCAGCAGGTGTGGAAGGAGATTCTCCCTCTCTACTCTGCCTTCCTGAGATCCCAATTGGAGTGCTGCATCCAACTCTGGGGTCTCCAGCACAAAAGAGATCTTTACCTTTATAGAACAAGTCCAAAGGGGGGACATGTCGATGATTGGAGAGCTGGAGCACCTTTCCTACAAAGACAGGTGATGAGATCTGGGTGCGAACAACAACTGGGGAGACCTGATTGCAGTGTTTGACCTATTTCAACCTACTGAAAGTGGCTTATGAAAAAGAGGGAGCAAGACTTTTACACAGCAAATAAGGTAGGGGGATAGACAAGTGAGAAGAGTTTTAAACCAAAAGAGGAGAGATGATAGGAAAAAAATTCCACTCAGAAGGTGATGGAGCACCGGAACAGGTTTCTCAGAGAAGCTGTGGATGCCCCATCCCTGGAAGTGTTCAGGGCTAGGTTGGACAGAGCTCTGAGCAGCCTGGTCTAGTGGAAGGTGTCCCTGCCCATGGACAGAAACCCTTATTTTCTAGATTGTTGTATAAAAGAAAAGAGCTTCAGCTATCATATTAACATTTTATGTCATGCACAATTCATTACAGACCTTTTCATGGTTATAGGTGTTTCTGTATTCAAAGAGTTAAAATTACAATGAAGGACATAAATTGAGTGCTTTTTAATTAGAAAATTGGTTGTTAATATATCATTGCCTGCTGCTGTACAATTTTCAGAGAAATTGCTTTTTCCTTCTGTAGTTTTGGCTTTCTGGGTTTTTTGAAGGAAAAGGAGATCTCTTCTTTGCCCCAGTCAAGCTGTGCAAACATAAAAAATATTTATGCTTCAGTTACATTCCTAAGGGATAAATAGCAGTTAGGTAGGTAACTCTAACTGAATTTCAATGCAAGTTAGGGACATCTCTGCCTTTACAAATTTCTCCCCCCATAGAAATTCAGGTTTTTAGCTATAGCACATGCTTTCCCTCGGTAGCATTAGGAAGCACCCTTATAATTAGAAACTTGCAATGAAATCTTAATGAGAAACATGAGACAATATATCATAATCTAATATAATGATACCTATTAGAATGTTAGAGCTCAACTCATCAGTAGTATACTTACGAATACTTATCTTCATTATTAGGGAATTTTTGTAATTTAATGGATGGATATAATCACCAAGAAGACTGAAAGGAGTACCTGATTGCAGACTGACCCTGGAGCAAATTGTGATATAATTCATGTTTCAGGCAGGACAAGACTAGTTTACAGAGGGAGAGTAAGACTTTTTCATTTCAACAGTTACAGCTGAATAGTGAAAAAGTACAGCAAGTCTTGCAATCCTTGTTATTTTATCATAACAACAGCAGTAAAAATAGGCAGAGTATGTCCATTATTGGCAGGAACGTGGACAGAATGACCTGACTGGTATTCTCCACCTTCAGATTTTTGTGGCTGATAACAATAATGGACATCTGGTAGCTGAAATTTTCAACACTGATTTGGAAATATATTATATATATATTAATCAAAGCGTTATCTGTTTTGAATTATAGATCAGAGACAATAGAATGATAAATAATACAAGAACAAGGTTTCTCTGAAGGTAGTTTCAGAAAAGGGTTCCATAAGCACAGCGGGATATGCTTTCACATCTGTCTGAAACACATTTTCGTGAAATTCCTGGAGATGAATCTTTTGGAGTACTCACGTATTTGTATGATTAATATCAAGAGTCATTTGTCAGAATTTATAAGGTCTGTCATTTGCACATAGCTGTCATGAGGTTTTTTACACATTAATAATCTTCTAGACTGCAAAATATTCAGACAATGTGATTTTAGTAGCTTACAGAAAGAATAGCAGTATAGCAGCTAACAGTCAAAAATGTAAAAAGCATTAATTTTCAACAGTATTATTTTTTTCTTGTAATATATCCTTTTCTCCTATTGCCTATTTATATTTCTATTTCCCATTTTCTGCTACTGTTCCTTATCTCTCTTCCCTTTCATCCTGTTCTTATTTTCCTTTTCTTAATTATTCTTCCTCTTTCTTCTTGACACTCTCATTACATTTATTTTCATAAAGTCTCGTTAGAAGGGAGAGAACACTATCAGCAGTCCTGAGATTTTCGTGCTTATGAATTTCCAGTAATGAATGTCTTTTACATCATGATTTTACATTAGAGAAAATAAACTGGAACATAAAAGCACAGCTTAGGCCAAATGAGGATTTCCCTTTTAAAGCTGTGTTTGTTGCATTAGTGGGGTAGGTAAAGCTTTCTCCTGCCTGCACCCAGCACTACTTCAGGTCCCTCTCTACTCCTGTGCACAGTAACCTTCCTTCCTGCTCTTTCCCTGATCACCTAGGCCAGACAATTTTAAAATATGTGTACAGTATGAGAGTGCAGAATGCTTGTGTATACATGCAATAGCAGATATCTTGGATGATGAAGCTCCTAGGCCAAGCATTAAGGGACTCACTGGCCCTGCTGGAAGACTTCAGAGTTTGCTGCAAACATCAATCAGCCTCTGTTGCTACTTGCAGATCCCTATGTTTTTGAAACATTCTTCTGATTCTTTGGGTTTTTTTCAGATGCCACCCCAAGGGTTTTATAACTTTTCATGTCAGTATTTTCCATTTTTAAAGTCTGAACTGCTCCCAGTGCTTCAGCAGTGACACTTTTGAGTTTTCACTTCTATCTTATCTTGTATCATTTTAGCTCACATGCTTCCTCAAGCATTGAAACCAGGTTCCCAGTAACACAGAGCCAAGGTCCAAATGTAGCCTGGGGACACAGAAAGCTGAGTCCTTGGGGGGAAAGTGACTCTCAGTCCCTTCCTCCGCCTGTAAGACCTGCCAGCATCTCCATACCTCTGGCAGTGTCTGTGGAAGGAAATGCTTCTTTATCACATCCAGCCCCTGTTTCTGTGCTATAAACAGCTGCTGCCCTTCCTCCAGAACTTCTGAAATCACAGCAGTCACACTTAATTCTTGTACAGTTTGAGCCCCTTAAGCAGGATCATTTCAGCTATTCTTAGATTATATATCTTATTTCTGTAAGCCTATATGATTTTCTTGAGCCTGAAAATTTCTACTGAAGATATCCCTTCTGTAGCACTTCAGCATTTCCCTCTGTCTCTCTTGATTACATGTGTTGTTTTTGATACTTAATTTGGAAAAAGACCCAACACAGGAAAAATCTTGTGGTTTAGGAAATGTTAAGATTTAGGAACTTTAGTTATCCTCTCTTTTTGGCTTCCTAATCTAAAATGCCTGTGTTAATGCTACATGAATGGAAAGTAATAGTTGCATGGGTCGTATCCTTGAATGTACATTCAGCAGCAGATCCTTTCTGTCACATAACTAATTCCAGCAAAGTATCTATATTTGAAAAGAATGCAAAATGGAGCAGAATAAAAATAAGTAGGGGCTAGCTAAAGTGTTTGAGATAAAAAAAGCAAAAGTCATTTTGGGAATTCAAATGTTGTCATGAAGGCAATACTTTTCGTTTGTAATTTTAAAAAATTGAGGTATGGGCTACCAAAAGTAAGAACAATATTTTTTTTTCATATTTCCATTGCTTAAAATTATTTCATTTCTTAAAAAAAGGAAAAAAAAAAGGACTACAATAGAGGAAGGACAGTGCAAACGATGAGCAATCAGACTGAATTTTAGGGACACTGACTCTGCTGGGAAGTACTGACATGGGACCTAGCTATTGCAAGATACACTATGCCTAAACTCGACTGTGATGCCCAGGGGTATTTTGTAACTTTTTAACTTACATGGGTGAAGGTGCTGATGATCCTGTCCAGCCAGATCAGAAACTATGAGGCCACACAAATCCATTCCCAATTAAAAGTGTTTAAAAATCAAGGTAATGCACCCAGTTTTCCAGTAGACTCATTTATAGTCATTTGTATGTAGTTCTGCATAAATTCTTTTCTGTAATTTCAGGTCACTTATAAACTCAGGAATTTTGAGTAGCACCATTTGTTCATTTGCACTTACACAGCAACAAAAAGTATGTTTTCAGCCAGGGCAGAGGTCCTAGAGGTATCTCTAAATATCTGACACAATTATTGATAATTACATAGCCATAGCTGCATGGAGTTCAGCGTTTAAGATGATATTATTTCCTGTCTCTCCCCTCAGGTCTGGGTTTTTTTGTATAGTTTCATAAATACACTCTTGGTCTGAGGGACACTTCTAATGTATGTTTCCTTTTTTATACTGGTTTGTAGGACTTAGATTAAAAAGGAAACCCAATTCTCTTAAGTCATAACACCCATTAAAAGTGAGTGCTAAATGCACTTGCAAGGATTAATTTCTAATTCTTCTACTTAATATCAATTATATAATTAAATTAATAATGGAAATCCTAAGAAGGAGAAAACTATAGCTCATCAGTAGGCATTCTGTGGAATTCTTGCTTTTGATTGATCCTTATTGCCTTAGATCTTTCTAATTCACCATTGTTGTGAATCCACCCTCCATTTCATCAATCCTCAACAGGACCTTTGTCCCAAACCATAAATACCTTTGATTCATTTAGCAAAAGGCACACTCACAGTAAGCTGCCTAAGGGGAGACAAAGGGGTGGTAAATTTTGAAAAAAATTAAATAAAATATAGATAGAGCTACTCTTATAAATGTGTAGTTAGGGCCCTCATGTTAACTCAGAACAATGCAGTTTCCTCAAGTTTTCTTTGACAAACTGCAAACTAAGTCAGCAAGGATCCTATGAAATAATATTAAGAAAGCATTTTTTTAACAAGTAAAAAAAGGTCATGTCATCTTTTAAGAATATATTTCTAACTGAAAAAGTAGGGTGACTTTTAAGTGGAATCAAACTGTGATAATCTAGTTTCATCAGAGTGTTGGCTTATCTATAATATATCTGTCTTGACATGAAGTCAAATTGAGTTAGAAACATTAAGGGTTTCAGAGCAGTTCCCAAATTCATCAAATGTAGAAAACAGGTAGGAGTTTAGCTGAAAACTCTTATTTTTCCTTGATCATGTAGCAGGCCAAAATTCACAAGCGTTATGAAGGTAAATATTCAAGTGAATGTTTGTGCAAATATTTAGCCACAACTGCTTCTTTTGCAAGCAAAACTTTGCAATCTACAAATGTTTGCAGAAATAAAAGAAATAATCCAGTAGTAATCTGAAAAATTCTCTTCTCCTAAAAAAGCTTTGGGATTTTCAGCATGCTTAGAAATTATATTGTCTTGTTCTGAAAAGATAGGTGTCTGCTAAGGAAGGAAGGAGCCTCTCTTGAAACGAAAAGTGTAAACCCCGTCCTTCCAAATTATTTTAATTTAGAAATAAAGGGGCTCTCAGGCAAAGATATGGGAGTAGGAATAACTGTTCTTTATTAGGAAAATAAAAATAAAAATGCACTAATATGAAACAACATTGACAGACTCAGAAAACGAGCTGACACCCTGTGGGTCAGGGTGCTGGTAGCAGTCTGATTCAATGGGGGCTGCAGTCCTCCTGCAGTGACACATGTGTTTCTGTTGAAAACAGTAATCCTGTAGAAGGGTGTAGGTTTCCTCTGAAGGTCCAGTTGTCCAGTGGTGGTGTAGATGGGCCTGGTCCTCCTCTGGGAATCCAGTGGGAAAAGGCTGACTGTGGCATTCCAAATCCCAGATTATATCCAGGAAGGAAAGCTTGGCTCCTCCCCCTGGGCAGAGCAACTCACAGCAGGATGATGTAATTTTATCAGTCATGCAGTGAGACTCAATGACCCCATAACAGAAGATTCTTCCTTGGAGGAAGGATGGATCATGGAAGAGATAAAGAGAACTGTCCCACCTGATTTTACAGGTGGCCTAATTAGCAGAAGAAAACTGTCCCACCTGATTGTAACAGATGGCAGTAGAATACACATCCCCAGACACTTTTTGCATTGCAATGTGAGACATATACAAAATACAGTTTTCTACCTGTGAAAAAAATTTAAGAGTGTTCAATTGGATGACAGTTATATAGGTTAAAAAAAAATCTTAAATAAAAAAATCTAATTAAATTCAATCTATTGCAAGATTGATGACAGACTGGGTTTATGAACCTCCCACAACTACCCAATGGTTGGGAGACCAAATACTAAGGAGTAAATCAGCTGCTTGGTTGATACAAAGTCCCTTTCCTTAGGTGAAGATGAAATCCCTGAGGATTCATTACATTCTGAAACTCTGGAAAGCATCTCGATCAGTAGTTTTCAATCTGCGACCTCAGAGATCTAGGGGTTGTTCTAAGTCTGTAAAAGGTGACTAACAAAATCCTTTCTTATTTTGAAGATTGCTCACATTTTCCCTTCACAGGTCCTAACACTCTCTGCAAATATTAGGCGGCTTCAGATTATGATTGTTATTTCCAATCTGTGCTCTTTGTACAGGAACTAATAATTTGCTTGAAAATCAAATAAAGAGGACACTTCAACCATCATTGTTTAGGATGCAATCACTAGTAAGTAAGTTAGCTTTAAAACAAACAAAAAGGAAAGGCCAAAACTCTGTGAGGGTGAAAAAAAAGGTATGCTCAAATATATCATCTTTGGTTGAAGCCTTCCAGTGCTAGGAAATTGGAGCACATGTCATGGGACTTCTGTTCAGATAATTCCTACTCATTTTGTATGCCTTTTCTCCATCTTTCTCAAGAATACTACAAGCTCTTAATAACGTTATTATCTGCTAACAGCTGCTTCCTACAGCAGGATGTCTTATTTCTGTTAGTCTTAGAAACTTTCTTACCCATAATTCTTCCCACAGCCATAAGCAATCTGCCTGTTCCCAGTCAGGCAAATATGGAGACGTTTTGAAATTCTTTAAGTCTTAAGAAAAAGACAGACTACTTTTTTACCAGTACAGTGTACCTTTTTTTTTTCTTTAAAACATCAGTTTCTTTAAAACATCATATACTAATTTGCATAATTTATATTTTCAGTTATTCCTCAGTGACACACAGAGAATGCTTTTGAAAAGGTCATGAAGAGTAGAATGCTTTTTCACACAGGCATGTAGTGATAGGAGAAGGTGAGATGGTTTAAAACTGAAAGGTTTAAATTGGATTTTAGGAAGAAATTCTTTCCTGTGAGGGTGGTGAGGCACAGGAACAGATTGCCCAGCAAAGCTGTGGATTCCCCATATGTGGAAGCATTCAAGGTCATGCTGGATGTGCTCTGAGCAATCTGGTGTAGTAGAAGGTGTCCATGCCCAACTCAGAGAGGTCCTTTCCAACCCAAATAATTCTATAATTCTATGTATAATTTTATCTGTACAATTTCTAGATGAATTTTTTTTTTTTACAGAAGATTAAAGGTATTGAAAACATTTTCAAATTGAGAAGTGGTTTTGATTGAGTGAAATGAGGCTTTTTTTCTGGTTTGCATTTTTTCATTGAAAGATTTCCGTTTTTCAATCCTAAGGCAGGATTTTTACTAGTTTACGCCTTTGTGACTTGAGTATCAACATCTGTGCTTATCTTTAGAAATGTCATTCATCATTCATAGTGTGCACAAATGCTCATTAGAAAAACTGAAGATACCAGAGAAATGTCTAAATAAAGGAAATGGAGTCAAAAACACTCCATTCAAAATAAGAAAAAATTCAGGAGATTTTCTTTGGCATTTTACTTTTCCTCTAGAAAGTATATTAAAAGTTCTTTTGTTTTAAATAAAGCTTAGCAATTGCTATTAACAATAAGAAGATATGAATTAAGCAGTTCAGCATTGAAACATTTAAACATTTAGAAAATCAATAAATCATTATTAATTCTTCCATAACTTACCTGGTAAGTGTTTAAAACTTCATTGTTTCCTTATCTAAATTTACAAATGTCCAACTAAGAAACAGAAACCATGGGAAATACAATGAAAGGTGGCAGATACTGTATTTAATGGAAGTGTGTAGAGGTCCATTGGAATATTAAATCCTTATGTTAAATCCTGTGCTGGTTTTGTATTAATTGATATTTGGTGAGGAGGGGAGAAGCCAATCACGGAAGTGATTTTCTAAGAAAAGCTGCTAGCAGTTTCCTCTGTGCCTGACAAACCAATCAGTGATTAGTTTTGAATATTAACTCTTTGTTAAACCACTGGAAAGCTGAGCACACCTCTGTGAACAGACATGTTAAAAACAAACAAACCCCGGGAAAAGCTCTCTGACTTCAGTGTCTAGAGATAGAAATTCTTCCCCTCCTCCCAGCCCAGTGGCTGGGCAGGGGAGGGGAGGCTGCAGGGCCCCCATCCAAGGTATGGTTTTGGCCATGGCTGATAACATCTTGCCCACATTAAGCCCTGCCCTGCAGCCTGTCCAGGCTGAGCCAGGGTCCTCCAGGCCCCAGGAATGGCTATGGGCCAGCCTGGCCCTGGCCTCAGCCCCAGAGGCTGCTGGGCAGGGAGAAGGGAAGCCATCAGTTGGAATTGAACGTGGCAGGGATCGGAGACAGCCATGCAGCTAGAATGGCCTCTGCTGCTCTGGCCAGGCCCCCTGAGATCCTGACACAACCCCCAGTGTGACCTGAAAATCCATCACCGTGACTGCTTCAGCTCTCTCCCAGCAGGGATCATGTAATCTGCAGGGCCCAAGTGAGATGTTTACTTTTTCAATGCACAGATAAGACTTGCAGACCTTCAATCCTCTCTAGGGTGAGAGAAAAGGAGAGAGTGAAGACACGTGGAGAACGACATGAGACATGAAGGGCAGTAAGAGGAAGAGTCCCAGATAGAACAGTTGAGGAGATGCCTCAGTCTTGAGCTGAAATCCTCATGTAAGGCTATGGAGAAGATACAATTGATACATCAGACTCATTTTCCCTGTAACTCATTAAAAAGAACGGGGAGATTTATCCTTCAAATTGTAGATATGAGCAAAGGCTTCCATGCTAAAGCAAGCAGATTTTGAAGTAGCTGTGATCTCATGAGAAGTTTGAACAGAGAGACAGAGAAGAGAGATGAAGTCCCTTTTCCCCCATGGGAGGAGGAGGAGGAGGAGGAGGAGGAGGAAGAAGAAGAAAAGAAGAAGAAGAAGAAGAAGAAGAAGAAAGATGAAGAAGAAGACTTCTGTGCCCAGAGATTATCTCATAGATAGATAAAGAAAACCTTTGCTCTTGAACAGTTCACCTTTAAAATAGTACCCCATAAGTTGACATGGCCCATAAACACAGCTGTGGGATGCTGTGAAAGATGAGAGGGACTTCACAATTGCAGATTTCTGGGTGGTAGCTATTTGTGGAGGATAAAGCCACAAGAGAACTATTTTCTTGTCGAGAAGTCTCCATAGCATGACAAGAGACACTCCTCTCCCTAAGCGAAAAATTATTCTAGAGGTGATAAACTAACTGAATTGCTTCTTTACATTGTTAGTGGGAAAGAAAAGGTTGTAGAAGTGCTCTGAAGGTTTTATACTGATTCCCATTATTTTTTAAGTTTCTGTTAATAAAGTTTTCTTTAAACCCTTTTAAAATTTTGAGCCTGCTTTGCCTTCCTCCTAATCCCATCTCAAAGCAGGAAATGAGTAAATAATTCTAGAGGGTACATGGACATTTGGCCAACACTAAAGCTACAACTAGTGCATTGGCTGGGAAATCTCAAGTTAGTGAACCAAAACCACCACAAGTCCCAATTCTTGTTGAGTAGGGCTTGTAAAATAAATTGCTTTTTTTTCATATTGTGTCCTTTTAAGTCTAAATAAGGTTCAGTTCTGTTACTGCTAAGTTTGTTTTGTGGATCTGCCCCCATTTTACCAGGTAGGACAAGATGAAGTTTTATTAGCAATCTGGAACAAATGTTTGCCTTTTAGAGATGGCAGAGCGATGTCAAAGTACAGGATCTTGCCTTGCTGATTGTGGTGAAGAAAGAGTAAGTTGGATTTGCAGCATGCAAGACCCACTAGAGCACCTTGACTCTTGCTCATATCTGAAATTCCTCCTCTGAAGAATCAGAAATCTTCACCAGTGTGAGAATTCTGTCAATTCTACACCTGCTGGACTGAGAAGAAACATCCCATTTTCCCCTTCTCTTCTATTTAAAAAAAATATCAGTGCTGATCAAAGAGACAAAACAAGACATGTAAACGATGTCTAAATATATTGCTTAGATGTTCAGCTCTTATGTTTGCCCTAAACCTTCACTAACACTGAATAAGACAGAGATAAAAGGGAAGGCCTTCATTTTTTTGTTTATGGGTTACCAAGAGTCATTAAATGCTTTTCCTGAACTGAACAAAAAGCATCAATAAAGAACATTTGCAACAAAATTCTGCTGATGTTCCTTTGTCTGTGGAAGAGACATTATCAAGAATGATATATTGCATTGTACTTTACAGCAATAAGCTCCTTCTCAAGTACTGTGTGACCTAATTTTTCTCAGCATTATTAAGACAGAAGAAATTCAGAACAAAATATTTAAAGCTGAATATCCTTTTATGTTCAAACACTCGTATAAGTATTTTTGGCTGTCTATCTGTTTGACCCTTTTTGTAACACTCTCTAGGCTGTTGATTGGAAGGTTTTTATTTGCTATAAATCTTCAGATTTCAGCAAGTAAGCAGGTCTTTACTGGGACAACATTACACATTTCTCATTATGAAAATAGTGTTTTCATTGCTGACTTTGCATGATATAGTCAGAGGCTGGGAGATGATGAATGTTTGACATTTGACCTTTGATGACCATTTGGAACCCTTAATAATTGAAAGCTAATTTTAAAATAAAATCAAAGTGGACAAAACTATTAATATTTGTAAAATTCTTCCACAGCATAACAGATATTACAAAGATTTCTTAAACTGAAGAAAAAAGACACTATTTATTTGTGGATCCATAGCAACTTAGTGCAGCTTCTTAGACCAAAATTTATTAAATATTTGACAAAGTTGTTCACCTACTATTAGTGATACTTCACACCTAGCAGGTAAGCTCCATTTTTCTCTCATCTAGTAATACATATGCAACCTGAAATTCTAGACTGCACTTTCCACAATCTTCTTAGACTTATCAGCTGAGATTTTGGAGTTTCTTCCCAGTGTCTGGATCAGAGTTGTGCAGAATTCAAATTCTGGTACAATTTCACAGCTTTTAGTGAAGACAAGAGTTTTGTTAGATGTAGTCAACTTTTTCATCAATGACAGAAAATAAGTGAGAAAAAGAATAAATATGTGAATATGAATTGTAGCAAATTCATAGAAAATCCTAAGAGAAATAACATTTTTAATCACTTTTATTGTGGAAAAGAAATTTCAGGAGAGTTTCTACTTTTGTTACACAGCTTCAGACAGCAAAGCCAAAATCAATTGTCCTGAGAAGATTCATCAAATACCTGAGAATGTTAGCTGTTAAAAAGTTAAGTGGCAAATAAACAATTATTTTATATTCCTGGCTTAATTAGCATAATTATGAATAAATGTGAGTATTCAAGTCAAACATTCAGATAAGCTGCATTCCTTAAAAAGAGACTTCTTATAGCTAGTACACGTACTTTTCTTTCACTTTAATTTGCATGTTTTAAAATCTATGTGGCTTTGAAGATAACATCATCAACCCATTGTACATACTCTTCTAAGCTTCCTCTGAGATCTTCTTCAACTAAACTCTGTTGGCCATACCTGACAGGTCTTCTAATATGAATTCAGTCCTCAGACTCTCAAGTAATTTTTGCTTTCTTCCAATGCCCATCTTTTAACCTCTCATTTGAATGTCCTTTCATTGATGTTCTGACCTGGGCTATACATAGTGCTTCAGATAAAAACTTGACATTGTGCTACTCCATTCCTAAAAAAATATCTCCTATCCACACTCTGCTTTTATGAGGTAAATTTCCTCTCTGCCAGGGAAATCTGATATTTGGGAGAGTCATACAAAGGACACACATGTACTGTATTGAAATTGGATTTCAGAATCCTCGATCTTTCAACATTCAAATATGTTTAATGCTGTCTCTCTGCAATGTGCAGAGATAAAAAAAACTACAAGGATTATCCCAGACCATACTTATCGTTCATTCATGATGCTGTGTTTGGGCAGTGGAGTGATTCCTCACTATATCTTTCATGAACTTCCACAGCATCCTGGTTTATAATTCAAGGTGAACACTTGAGATTTCAGTTTGGCTTCATATCAAATACAGTTTAAGAGGCCAAGTTTTTCTGCTGTCAATACTAATTGTGACAAGTTAATCCACCCTGAAATATTAAGGAGAAATAGCAACATTTAGACATTCAACTTCCTTGTGCTTTTATACTAGAACTATTGAAAGAAAGAACATGTTCAACATATTTGAGTCTTTAAAATTTATCTACTTCCTGTACTTTTTTTCATATCTTCTATCAGGAAAATGTCATTCAATTTTAAGGCACCTTTTTAAATTAGAAATCTGCTTGATTTCTGAGTTTTCATTCTTTTGGTTGAAATATTTTCAGATGTTATGTGAAATAAATATTAATGATAATAGTACTTACTAGAGGTGTACTGTACTAGCATGTTGAGATCCCAGCTTGCCATTGTTTTAAGCATTGCAATTACACAAAATGAGTGGCAGTAGTTCCTAAGGTTCTTAGACAAAGTGAAAATATGATCATTATCTTTTATTCAGGCAATACTGAGAAACAATCCAGGTAAGTGACAAGAATCAGAAAGAAGAATGAAAACAAATTTTCTGAACAGATTTTACTGATTGCCTATTAGGTTTGAACTCTTTGTCTTATGCTTCTATCCATAAGGTGCATAAATTTCCTTCAGATAATTCCTGGGTTTAGTCTATGTGTCTATAAGTTCTGCAGAATATTTGTACATAGTTCAAAACCATTATGTAAATTACTTCAAATGTCTAAAAAAGGTAATCTGTAAGTCACTCAACTACGATTCTAATTTGATGAACAACACTCAGAAATTGCAGTGAAACCAACTTTCTGTCTCAGGTTAAAAGTGCAAATATACATATTTATAAAATAAAAATTGCCATTCAGCAATATTCTCGAGGTTACTTTTTCCATCGGTATTCATTGAGAGTATTCTAATCATATATTCATTATATGAAGTATTCATTGAGAATATTAATATGAATTCCAATATTCTTTTAATATTCAGTTATCATAGAATATTAACCAAAAAAACCACAATAAATTGGAGAATGCACATTAGGGGTAATACCTTTTACTACCAATTTCAAAATATTTTTGAAATTGTTCTGAAGATATTTGTACATTTCAGAGGAGGGTCATATCTCTGGATGCACCTTCTTTGAGTTTTGTCATGCAGATTTCTTAAATAGAAATCCTTGTTAAATTAATGATTATCTCTCCTTTAAATAAAATTTTGCTGTGACATGAGAGCATCCTGTCTCACCAGGTGTGTCCTGGATCTGACTATGGGCAGTGAATCTGAGCTGGCAATATGGGATTGCTTTCCTTCAACAGCCACACAAGGAGCTTCTTTGTTAGTTCCTTAGGATGGGAGACTAAGTAAAAGAAAAAAAACCAAAACTATCTAAACCCATGCAAGCACAAAAACTACATCTGAAAAAATATATAACACAGAAAGAACTAAACAAGTTGCTTGACATGGATCAGTATTTCTAGGGAAAATAAAGCACTGCTACTCTAGGAATCAATCACAGAATGACAGAATGTCCCAAATGGGAAGGGACCCATCAGGATCATCAGACAAACTCCTGGCTCTGCACAGGACACCCCAACCATCCCACCCTGTCCCCGAGAGCATTCAATGCTTCTTGAGCTCTGTCAGGCTTGGTGCTGTCCCCACTTCTTACTCCAACATGACAGATGCATTATATATTAATCCTTCTTCAGCTTTTGCCTTCTCACTGAATGTACAGAGCCATACCCATACAAGCACAAAGAAAACTTGATTTTTTTTCATTAAGTGGAAGCACATATGGAGAATTAGCACCGAATACCTAGTTTTTTCTGTTTTACTAAAAACTTTAGCAAACTGTGAATCCTATTATCTCACCTTATTACTTCAGGTACTGAGGGTGGAAAAAAAATCATTTTTCAGAGGTAGTTTGTATACAGTTTCCAATTCATGTATCCAGTTTCTAAAAACTTTAATAGACTACATATCTAATTGATTTTTAATTACTCTTTGACTTTTTTCCTCTATATAAATTCCATAGTGAAGCTTCAGTCAGAGTTTTAAGCATGAATCTTGAAGAAAACTATATGAAACTGATTTCAAAGGAATTATTTTTTTCTCTGAAAGGATAATGATGCTCTAACTGAAATGGCTGCACACATTTCAGAATGGTAGTTGTTCTAGAGTGTTAAATTTAAAGTAGAACTTTTTTACTACAGAGAGGCTCATAAATCAGAGCATGCTTTGCCTTACAAGGGTTTATTACAATGACATTCAATACTTGGTTTTTTGTTACTTAGTGCAGTTTGAGTTGAACAGCATTGTCAAACTGCCAAGTTATTGAAGCTCATGAACCTTCTCACTGACCTCAGTATTTACAGAAACAGAGCCTAATTCCGCAAATATGATCCTGAAACAGCTAAAGTTCCAAGGATTAGACATGTAAGCTTACTACTTTAATATTTTAATTATCCACTGAAGTGTTTTACAGGAAATGCTGAGAAGGATAGTGTGCCAAAACCAGAAGATTTTGAATGAAAATATCTGAAATTCTTAACCTCGTCTGTATAAATACATTGAGAACATATGCAGTAACCTTGAATATGGTTCAAATTTAGCTAAAATCAGACTGGACTTTTACATAAAAGCTGGAATGAGTTGCTAATTCAAGCAGGAAGACTACAGAGCCCTTGAGTCCTGCTACTCCATGTTTCAAAGCTGTGGCAAGGCTGTAATGTCAGAACCCAAGAGCTGGCAAACTGCACCTGCAATTAATGTCAAATAGTTGTCTGAAGTGTGGAGTCGGCCTGTCTTCAAGAGCAGAAAACCAACAGATATCTTTTATTTCTTCTATGTGTGAATGTCAAACCCATTAGTATTAGAGAAGCATATGTAATGGGCTGCTAAGAATTTCACCAGCACAGATAAATTGGGTGGATCAATATGTTACTACATCATTAGTACAAACTGACTTTGAGCTTAGGTAATGGCTGACAAAATGATTCAAAAGGAGTATGTAGAGGAAATAATTGCACCTCCCATTACAGAAAGCTCCCTGCTTATTCCAAAAATGCTACAGAAGGGTATAACTGCTGATAGTTTGCTGAGCTGGCAAAAAAATCAGGGAAAGCAGGAGGCTGAAATACTGGAAGCACTACTCTCCCTTTGCAGTCACAGAGCTGAAGGAGGTATTAGAGATACCAAATACAGTGAGTCAGAAATTCAGCATACTGTGCATGCACATCTTCACATCTTTTCATCCCCAAAGATCTATGAAATTTATTGAAGATAGCTGCAGTTGTCTGACAAAATCAGTTCAGCACAGATATTGCATAAAGGTCAGGAATTTTGCTCAGTCATGTCATAACATGCAGTTACAGTAACAATTATATATAGCTATCATGCCAGGGGTTACAACTGAGTATGAGTGGAAATCCTTTGTGGATATTCCATTAATGTTCTTGCTGTACTATTGACGATTATGAGCTCAACACTGCACACAGCCCAGCACTTTCTGCTTGGGGGAAACTGTTTTTTCATTACTTAGAAGAACACTGTCTCATCCCTGAAGAGCTACCTGACTGAGCCTGGTCCTATGCCTGGTTATTTGTCTACCTGATGAACACTGAAAAATGTGTCCTATATTATACGTGTGTGATCCCATGATGGACCAATGGACTGATACAACACCACCAAATTATTCCACCAATGGTTCAAGAAATTATTGTTTCAGCTGAAGCTCTCCCTGCAGCATCAGCCCCACAGCTGGGTATTGAACCATGGTGTATATCGAATTCTTTCAGCATTTGAAACCATGGCAGGATTGCATTGCTTGTCCCTCAGTCCCTTCACCCTCATTTCCAGAGCTCAGTTTCCATGGCGTGCTTCCAGTAGCATCATTGATGTCCGTGTGGATGAACAGCAGAGGTTAACAGGTAAAGTAACCTGTTAGTAAAGTAAAACTTAGTAGTCCCTCCATAACATCCCAGATATGGGGGTCTATTCAGTTTACAGGGCAAGGTTTTGGGATTGGTCAACTGTATGGACATCCATATTAGAGAAGAAAAGGGAGGAGGTGCTGCAGCAGCCCAGGGGAATGACCACGGAGAGGCAGCTGTTCTCCTGGAGTGCATGAATGATCATACCTGCACATATCCACTCTGCAGCCCTGGGAGGAGCCTGGCTGTAGCAGGTTTAATCTGAAAGACTGAGCCTGTAAGAAGAAATTATGCTGGATCGGGGAAAAAGGTGTGACGAGAAAGAAGAGCAACAGAGGGGATGTGTTACAGACTAAAGCCCATCCCAATTCCCTATCCCCCTGCACTGCTCAGGTGGGAGGAGATAGAATGGTCAGGAGTGAGGATGAACCCAGAAAGAAGATGGGAAAATGAGGAGGAAGATGCTTACAGATTTGGTTTCATTTCTCATTATCTTGCTTTGCTATTAAAAACTGCATCAATCCCCCAGGTCAAATCTGTTTTGTTCATGGCAATAATTCCTGAGCAATATCCCTGTCCTTGTCTTGAACCACAAGGTCTTTATTCCTATTGTGCCCTGCCTTTCAAGGCAGCTAGCCAAGGTTAACCCACCACAGAGCACCCAGCAAGAACCAAATCTCCCACTCAAGTCAGAGCCCATTGCGTGGCTATTTCCATCCTTACAGGTACCTGTCAGCTATTTCCCACCTTTCTCATTTTAATCAGCATCTCACTCTGTAGCACGAAAAAAAAAGACTAAACTTTTGCTATTCAAACATGATTTATTTTTTTCCTAGGTGAGATGTTCACAACTTACAGAATATACATTACCTAATTCCACAAGCACTGTTGATTATAAATTAAATTATTTCAGTAATTCAGTGAATGTCGATAACACATATGCAACTATGGGTTGCATGAACACAAAGATGTTGCTTTTCCAATAGGACTATATTAGCAAGTGACATACAGGACTTTATATAAATAACAAGAGGTGAAATGTTATTCATAATCTGTTTGGGGTAATACAGTTTGCCTTCAGAAAGACATTACCCTATGTAAAGCCCTATATAACTTATACTACAACAGTATTTTTCTTTATTTTTAGGATAAACAAATACAATGAAATATAAAAAACATGCTAAAATACTCTTAAAAAAAGAAATTATATGTATATATGCAAGAACTGCTGACATATCAGCTGGTAAAATGATAATGATAATGATAAAGTTGCATGTTTCGTGATATGTTGCCTTTATGTTTTAAGACAGTGCTTCCTCATATTAACATAAAAATTTGAATTTCTTTGATCATTACTATACAATGTGTTTATCTATTTTTATGAAAATTTAATAAATATTGGAACAAGATCAAGAAGCTTTCAAAACTAGAATTAACTGCTTTTATATCTTTTAATGTTGAAGTGGTGGAGGCCTATTCTTGTTCTGTTTAAATTAATGCAATTTTTACTTGTGACTCCCCAAAAGGCTGCAAGATAACAATATTGTGTTTCTAAGTGAGAAAGAAAGTTTGGAAATATGACCTAATCTCCTATACTGCAGGAACAAGATAGTTCATAGTCATTACTTCTGGGGATGACAAACCTTACCATCGCCAGGGTAAATTGGTCAATTTACAACTAACTTCTATGGCATTCTGGTCTTGCTATGCTCTGTTTGCTTTAAATGCTTGTCCCTCAGCTTTAAGAGCTTTAATGCAGGGGAGGAACTTTCTTACACTCAGTAAAAGCAATCTCAATCACTCAGCTCTATATACATTTTTAAATACATATTACTCAAGTCTAACTCCTGCATTAATACAATTGCATGAACCTTTTCCTATAACACAGTCATAAGCAATTTTTTAATGTATTATAGAAGACTGGATAGACATAAACACTCAGATATATTTCTGGGATGCTGCATTGTACTCAGGACAGAAATCATGCATTTTATTTGCTCTCCTTTTATGTCATGCTCCATTAAAGGAGTAGAGCAATGTGAAACCTCAGTGCACTATGAAACCATGGACACAATCTGCTGAAACAATGTCACTAAATATGCCAAGTGTAAGCCAAGCATGCCAGCTAAGAGTGAATATGCTAAATTATTAGGTAAAGTTGTTTTTTTCTGTTTTCCCTAGAAATATGCTGGAATATCATGGTTTACAGATCTGATTAACAAAAAAAAAAAAAAAAAGTAATGTTGCTCTTTCATAGCACGTTGCAATTTATGTTTCTCACAGGGGTGAGAAAGGGCTTCCCTCCTGAGAAAAGGAAACAAGCTGGCCAGGCTAATAGTAAAAAAACTTGTTGCAGATTATGGGGAGTTCGTTACAATTTACAGTCGTGGTTTAGTTACAATCAGACCAAAGGTGCATCAAGGATGGTTTTCAAAGAACAGTAAGGAGAGTTACATGTGATTTTTCTTTTTTTAATTATTTCCACTTAACTTGGTGTAACTTTGAATTTGGTTTATTTAAAAAAAAAAATATTATTTTTATTATTATTTTTATTATTACACCTTCTAAACCTTATTTATTATTATTTTTTTATTTAAAAAGTCTTTTAGTATCAAGTCTGATGGAACCTCTCCCTTTTATTATGAAGGATTTGGGGTTGGGTTGTTTTTTGGGGGGATGAGGGGATGGGGAGGTAACTTTTCCTATTTGGAGAATTTTGCAGAGGAGACAGGCCAGGCAAATCTATCTCAAAGCTGTGGGCAACACCAGGTCTCTTCACAGTCCTTAGGACACACAAGTAAGAGATGCTTCCAGATAGAGACCAAACAACTCTTTTTCTTGGAGCAGTGAAAATTTGCAATTTCCATCAATTTAGACAATCATTTCAATAATTGCAACAATTAATTGTGAATAATAATATAACTATTAGAAATAATTATTAATAACTAATTATTAGACAATAATTACTCTCCATAACTGAGACCATTGTGTCTCCAAAGCAGTAAGAGAATGCACTAATATTATACATTCTTCCTTTCTTATACAGAAGTTTTGATTGTGTATCTTAAACTGAAGCCAATTCTATTTTTGTTGTTTCCAATGCAAAATAAGATGCATTACTCCCTGTCAAGTCAGCCTGAGAGTCCCAAAAGCATCAGCATCTTTTTCATTTAGCCTTCTATATGGCAATGATACCTCGACCTAAAAACCGCACGTATCAATACTCAAAGTAGTAGAATGAGACACACAAATCTGCTCCTGTTATTTTCTAGGCTAGTGAAAGAGCTCTGACACTGCTAATGTGAGAGGATATTCCACAGATTCTGATTTGCACTGGGAATGCAACCAGGTGCCTTTCAGTTTTAGTCCAGCAAGCTTTTGGTTTGGCAAATAATATCTATTACTATATCCAAATTATCATTCTGCCCCAAACTTTAGGTGGCTATTGCTCAGTGCTTTCCTTTAACTTACCAGAGAGTAGTCTTACATGGATGTAGGTGAAAGGATAATTTCCCTCCTGTCATGAATGACATGGCACCACAGAAGATATGTGATCAGATGGCATAGTAGTCTTAGTAGTCTTAAAATACTTATTCACATAAAATACTTATTCACATCACTGTCAAAAGAAGTTACACTGCAATCAATGGAATAAAACTTACTTTAAATTTTGTGTGAGATGGAAATTCTTTCCAAGGAATAAAGGAAATTTGTGATTTAACACCTTTAATTTCAGAAACCCAGAGTAGTGAACTAGTTATTATCAAAATGGTATTTGCTTTACTGAATAAGATATATCTTCCAAATTATCTGTCCTATCTCTAACTGTCACCAATACTAACCAAGAATTTTACATAAAAATTGTCATGGAGCAAGTGGATGCAAGGTAATTTATAAAATATTAATGTTCCATCTTAATCCTGGATATTTAGATGTTTAAATTGTGAGCAGTGAATTTTTGTCAACTCTGGAAAGCATTTCAATGCATTAAATGTTCTAACCCAATATTATAATTACCTGTCAGCAGGTACAAGTTCCATTTCTGCTTGAGGACATATAATATCCTCACAAAGCAGATTTCACCCTCTTTTTCAGAAGTTACGGGAACAAATTTCCCTTTGATCTTGGAATTTAACACCACATAAACACTGGTGCAAACTTCTTGTGTTGTTTGCAAGTTCTTATAATTGCAAACTAGATAATTACCTAGGATAAAAGTTCTCTCTGATTGTTTGTTTTTTCTTTTTAATATAATTCTCTATGAAATCTCCACTTAAGTTAGAATTAATTTCTATCATGGACTTGTATAGTGATGAACACTGTGTAACTATCCCAAAGTTTTGGAGATAGAAAGGCTGGAATATTTGATCTTTTCTAGTATTATTCAGTAAATAAGGGTACTTTGCATGAAGTGGATGGTTTTTTTATTATTTGCCATATGAGTATGACAAATCAAAAAGGAGTGAACAAAGCAGGTTTGTCTCATCAGTTCCATCCAACCTTTAGTTAACTCCATAAGAGTTAACTCTATAAGAGAGTACAGTTTACAATATGCCAAGAATATAATGTATTCAGAAGCTAAGGTGACAGATGTGATATAAAAATACTAATAAAATATTATATATTAATAAAATAAACCCTGGTACGAGTTCCAGGTGCGCACCAAGGGCTGAAGAGAAGGAAAGATATTTGTGGCCCAGTGAACATCAGTGATGAGCTATTCTCATGATCCCATGCTATAGCATAAGAGGAAAAAGATGTAGCATTTACAGCCTCCTAAAATCCAGAATAACTGCTCTGGAGTGCATGAAGGGTCCCCAAATGGTGTCACGTCCTCCCAGTCGACAGCCAATGTCAACACTGAGTGCTGAGGTGCAGCAACACAGAACTGCACCGTGCACAGCTAAGCAAACAACGTGCTTTTGAAAGGCAGCAAGTGAAATTGTTTCCATTACTCCTGTGGCACATTGGGCTTTATACCTGGAATTACAGGAAACACTTCAGAAAATAGTGAAGGACGGAAATAATAATAATAAAAATAATATGGTTTATGACAACGAAGCGTAACCTTGAGTAAAATCTTTGTCATTTTCAGGACCATGATGCTTATATGGGAAGGTTTTTTTAAAGTAATTATCCATTAAAAATGGAGGTGAGGAAAGGAGAAAATGTTCTAGTAAATGTAAACATTATTTTATGGAGAAACAGGGTAATCATGAAATAAAAGGGACATCATTTAATAATATTAGTGCCATCCTTTCCTTGAGAATCAGCAATAAAAAGAGCTGTATTTTTCATATGAAGACAGATCAGTAATTTAATTTAATCGTGACATTCAGAAGAAAGAAAATATGTTTTCAAATAACTAATGGCTATCCTAATTAACCTAAAACTATTTCAAGCCTCTTTGTAGTTTTGAAATAAATTAAACTGCTTATTAATTATCAAAATATTAAGATACTTTTACTTGTAAAAAATAAAAAATCCATTCTGTTGTTAACAAAAAAATCAACAAAAAAAAACTCGTTTCAGTGGTTTTAGAACAACAAAAGAAGAAGAAGAAGAAGAACAAAAAAGAAGAAGAAGAAGATAGGAAATCTGTGTATGTCTTTAAGGTTTTAAGTGGATTATTTCTGAATTACTTGAAAGAACTGATCAATATTTCATTGAATCTCACCACTGTATGTAGTTGTTTAAGGCACTTTGATCAAATTGAATTATGGGTCTTTTATCTCACTGTGGCAGTCAACATTTCCAATAGATAAATGTTGACAACAGGGATTCTTAGTCTCTAATTATATTGTCCACAAGAAAAAGACAGCTTTTTGAATAGCAACTGAAACAGTCATGACCTGGCACTACAAAAATAGTCAGAGGTATGGACATTAAAAGCAAGGAGAGAACTGAGTCACTGGGAAATGTGCAAATAATAATAAAAATGTTAAGGGCGCAAATATATGTTGAATGCTATTTCATGAAGGCTTTCAGTAGTTTGATAAAGACACAGACAAAACAGCATCATTTAGATATTTTTCAGATACTGAGAAAAGAGCAATCTCATTTTCACAGAGTCATTGAGTTGGAAAAGACCTCTAAAGTCAGCAGGTGCAATCCCCACTCAGCCAGTCCTACCTACATCTACAGGTCTTTTAAATCCCTCTGGAGATGGTGACTCCAGCACTTCCCTGGGCAGCCTGTGCCAGTGCTTGACAACTTCTCAGTGAAGAAATTTTTTGCTGATATCCAATTTAAACTTACCCTAGCACAACCCAAGGTCATTTGTTACTTGGGAGAAGAGAACAACCCCCAGCTGGCTGCAAAGTCCAACCAGGTACTTGTATACAGGACTAAATTCTTCCCTGAAGCTCCTTTTCTATAGGCTAAACATCCCAAAAATCCCTCAGCTGCTCCTCACTAGACTTGTGCTCCAGAGACTTTTCCCCAGCTCCATTGCCCTTCCCCAGACAAGCCCCAACCCCTCAATATCTTTGCTGCAGTGAGGGGCCCAAAACGGAACCCAGCATTCAAAGTGTCACCTCACCAGTGCCCAGCAAAGGGGGAAAATATGTGCCCTGGTCTTCTGGTCACTCCATTTCTAATGGAAGACAGCTGTTATTTGCCTTTTTGACCACCTGGGCACAGAGTTGTTGTAGCCACCTCACTGTAACTACAATACCCCAGGTATTGTAACTCCCCCACCTGGTATGGATGTCGAGGCTCCCTGCCTTCAAGAGTACAATGCGTTAAAGTAGGCAGAGTAGGTGCAAAGGACTAAATAAAAAAACCCAGTCTGCTGAAAGATTGGATTAATTTTAGTTTTGTTAAGAAGTATGCCAATTAAATGCAGTATTTGGTGTCTTATGAAATGTCTTTACTGAGAGTTGTTAAAATTTAATGTGACTAATGAATTGTTATTGTATGAAATGCAAGTTAGAACTTGGTAGGACATAAAATAAGTTTTGTCAGCCAAAAGTTAAGTTTTCTGAAGATCAAAAGGTTGGGGGGAAAAGCTTGATTGAGTTTAAGATATGAGTATATTACTTGAAAGTAACCATTACTGAAGTAAAAATCAATTATGGTAAAGAAACATTTGCTACTTTTAAAGCCCCTTTAGACAAGTGCAAGAGGACATTCCCATTTCATTGTCTGAAGAAGGTCTTTGAAGAAGGTCTCTGATGTTTCAGGCAGACCCTGTATTGATCTGTAAATTGGTAAGCCACATGCCACTCCTTTGCAGTCTTTGACTGCAGGAGAACTTTATTCAAATTTTAAATAATTAAGCCAAAATTGAAGAAAATAAATTTTTAGAAACGTCAATTTTTTTTCTAGTTCTAGATATTTTTTTTCATTAAATAGACTTTTTCCCCCCCCTACCATTATTTTTCTGCCCACAGAGGTGTAGAACATGCATTTTGCAAGATCTTCAAAAGCCTTGAAAAAAGACTTTTTTCAAAAAGCTGTAAAGTTTAATGCTAATATGAGAACCAAGACCAGCCTGCTAATTACTAAGTATACAAGGACAATTTTGAAATTTCTGATAAAAATTCTGCATTATAATTTCTCAGGAAAAAAAAATGGGGAAACACTGAGTGAGCTTTGTTGCTGAGTTTAGGAAACCATAGTCTAATCCATTATGCCCAAAAGAAAATAGGTTCATCCACAAATGCTAACACCTGGAAGAGTTTCCTAAGTCTACTCAGATGAAATAACTAGTGGTAGAAAAAAACCTTGTGAGAAATGCATAAAAATTTCTAGTTTATAGTTATCCAATTTAGCTTGTTTTCTCATCACTCTCTGTAGTTTCTTTATTCTATACATTATTTTCTTTGCTAAAATATCCGCTATATAAATTCTTTAAATCTTTTTCTGACTGCATAAAAGTAAAAAAATGGATGTGGAGTTCAGTAGCTCTGTAGTTTCTGCTCATCTTAATCAAGATCTAGTCAAGAAAAGAATCAAGATTGCTCCTATCAATCCTATGTATATTCATACATTAATTATGATTGTCCCTAAATTTATTAATATAAAATGAACAACCCAGATAAAATTTTTACACTGAAAGCCACTTCTCATTTCTATGGTTTTACTTTTCACTAAGCAGTCAATTCAATAGTAGCCTAACAAATTCACTAAATCACCTGATCATCCTTAGGACTGTTAGCCTTTACAAAGAGAACAATTCCTCATGCCTGGAGGAATGTACAGCTCTGAAATCCAAGATTTCTTATTTTGGGATCAAATAAAAATCAAATGGAACCTTTTGGGACTTGCTGAAGTCGATGAGTGTGCTGAGTGTGACAAGAATTATTTTCTTTTCTGTAACAGCTAACACACATCACATGGAATAGAACAGAGTGGCTGACTGTGGGATTACATATATACAGTATATCAAAGACCTACTGAGGAAAAACAACCCATGTTTTGGTTTAGATATGTCCCATTCTGCAAAGAAAGATGTTGCTCTCTTTCCTTTGCATAGTTTATATTGAAATTCACAATTAAGGGCTGTTACTTGGTGCTATAAACTGAAAGTATATAGGAGCAAGATTTTAATATTTAGGGGAGGGGAGAATCTCATTACTGTATTTTGAAACACTGAGGGAATACTGTCTATCCTTCTCAAGGTTAGCAAAGATATATCTAAGATCATGTCTGACCATGACATACGAAACAATTTTTTTAAACAACAACAACAACAACAACAACAATAACAACAACAACAATAATAATAATAATAGTAATAATAATAATAATAGTACAATACACAGTCACATCATTCCGACAGTATTACCATACCAACCAGACTTAGTTTAGCAGCTTAATTTAGGAGTGCACTTCTAGTTCTCTGATTTCTCTGAATGATGTGTGACAAGGATATTTTTTCCCCTCTGTTTTATTATCATTGCAAATTATTTCTCAAATAACCTGCACAGATTTCATGAGGAACCCCAAACGTACTAGGTGATTATGTAATTAGATCTTTTATTGTAATGAGCCTGCCACGAAAAAGAAAGAAATAAGGTCATAGAGAATAAATTTAGCTCTGACATTTGCTACTTCAGAGTGCTTGCTTTTACAGCTCTAGTAGTCTATTAATAGCTTTGTTTGTACAAATGTGTAGATGTGGCATGCCACTGTGACATTTTCCTCTCACTTGTGAATTCCAGAAGGAGTTGATTTCAACTGCTTTAAAAATAATGTGGTGCTCCTTCGGAAGACATTCTTTTTTTCCAGCTGAAGATGTTAGATGATTCTAAGATGCTTAAAACCATAACAGAAAATTCAGTAGTTTAGACATCTACAGGTGAGCTTCTTCTGTCCATATATGAATTACAGAAAGTGGTGACTAGAGAACTCACCTGGGCTGACTTTATAAAAATCTATGGGGCTACTTATGGAATGCAGCTTCACTAATTACTTTGTTCCTGCAGGAGACCTGTAAAGAAAACTGGACATTTAGAACCTGATTTGTATTTAGGCTTCTTCTATCTTCATATCTTATTGTTATAAGGCACAGAAGCACAGAAGCACAGTTGTGTAACTTATAAGAGAAAAGAATTGGGGTGGTTTGAGCATATAAACTCTTCTGGCATTAGATGGCTCCTGAAGTTTTGATAAGAGATTCTCAAAATACAGATAAAGCACTTCTAAGTCTCCAACTATGTTATGGTTCATTTAGTTCGGTTTTGTTTTTAATTCTGTGGTTTGCATAATGAAGTAAAATACATCAAATAATTTTTTTTTCTGTTTGGGATGTAGAAATGTATGTACTAACCTTATACTATGAGGACCTGACATTTATTTCACTGAAAACAACATTTGAAATAAGGAAGTTTTCTTATGCCATTTTTTTTTCCAAAAGAGGCAATTTTCTTGGCTCAAAGCCAGGTTTATGTCTCAGTTACTTTAGATTCCAGAAGCAGCATTCTTGTTTGTTTGACTGTCTTTTTTTTTGTATGCAAATGGATTATATTTTAGCAATAGGTAGGATTCAGGTTTGCATCTTAATTGGTGACTTAGAATGCCCAGCATTATCCTTCAGCAAAGTCAGCCTTTCATATTGAAATTCTTGAATGTCACAAGGACTGAGAGTAGATGGAGAACTATTATTATGTTTATTTTAAACTGTCCTAGAGTTTCAATAACTCTCTCCAGAGGAGTTGAAGAGCATAGCATTTACCCACTTGTACAGATGTTATTTTATATTATTTTTTTTAATGTTCTAATTTGCCATACTGAAAGAGAGACTGTGTGACCTCTTTTAGCTGAGCAGGAAGAGTCCTTGAAAATACAATATTAATAGATATGTAGAAACATACATATATGTTTATATTTGTGTGTTTGGATACATATAAAGGCACATACACAGAAAAATAAATAATCCATAAAGGGATTATGTATATCCTAATGCCCAGACAAGATCACAAGGAGTTTAGAAACGATAAGGCTAAGCAGCAGTGGGTTCAACACCCCAGTAAAACATCAGAAGAGACTTTACTGGTCAGTCAGCACCACTGAGGCAGGAAGGAGCCCTCTGACAGCAGATTGCTGTCTTGCAAATCCTCTCAGGCTGATGCTTTTCCATGTATTTGCTGCAGAGTTTTAAGCCTGTGCATATCATTGGTTTTCCACCTTGAACTTTTTTAGGTAGTAATGATCTCCACCTCTACAGTTCTGTCAACATTTCTTATCTTGCATGACCCTCACTGATTTTTCATTAAATGTAGCGAATTTTTCTGGTTTCTTAGCCATGGCATCCATACTGGGCCTTGGATCCTTGAAAGACACCTGCAGAATTCCCTGTTTGAGGTAAGAAGAAATCACAGTGATTTAGGAAGGAAAGGACTATATGTATATTCTAATCACAAACTTCATTATAGTTAAATCAGTTAGTTTTAGCAAAAAAGCATTAGACATTTCCATTAGAAATAAAATGTAGTGAGGATGGAAAAGGAAATATGTCTTTCTCTTATAATAAGGAATGTGGAAATAGTCCAATAATTTTTGAAGATTGTAGGAGGCAGCTACTGCTAAATGGTTTATTAGTCTTGGCTCCAGACAAAGAAGAACTAGCCTTGGCACATAAGACTTTATCAAATCCCATAATTCTCCACTTTCTATTTCTCTTGCATATGAGCTTAGGTAGCAACATCTTTGAAGTCTGGCAAATGTCTGGCACCAACAGATATAAAACTGGAGTATGACAATGTTGAGTGCAATGCATATGGAAACATCTTTTCCTTCACACAAGCATGTGATTTTCTTCGTATAGCACATCTTGAACAATAATAGTATATTTTAAATCTTATGATCTGAACATTTGTTTCAGGAGGAACAGAACTGTTATTCTCAGCTAACAGATATGAAAACTAAAACCACAGAGCCAGAATAAAAGGGAGAAAATATAATACAGAGGCTGCAGGGCAGCTCATAATTTAATTCTGAGTTCAATATTCTGTCTGTATGGCTTCACTACACTCTTGTCCTCACTTGAAGCCCCACTAGTACTCCTAAGTATATGATAAAAAGTTGAAGCATGCATGTCAGACCACTGGGTAACCTCAGGTGGTGAGTCATGATAAGCTCTATGGTTTGAAAAAATAATTTGCCCCTAAATTCATTCACTAAGGCTCTCTAAATCTAATCAAATCCTAAAATGACATTTCAATGGGTTTATTGGCAAGGTTAGGTGTTTAACCACCTGTAAAGTTCTTGGTCAAAAGGCAGGAGGTTTTAGACATGAAACCTCTGCCTTTCTTTCTGTTTCAGTACCATGTCATGGTGCATCCTTCATTTCCCTTGCTTGCAAAAGGAGGATACAAAAATGGTATTTCCGAATGACTTCATATCTGGAGAAAAGTTATGATGGTTTTCTGATGTGAATTAAAATCAGGCCTCCTTCAAAAGCTTCTAATATTCAGTACCTGCATTGTAGTTATTTTGGTGGGAAGGGAGTGAATTAGAGAAGTGAACATTAGTTGCATGGGATAAGGAGCTAGGAGAGTGACACTGATATGATCTCCTCTACATGTTTCCTTGAAATGTCCCAATACCTCTTGAAATGTGAGAAGAGACACTGTTCTGATATATAGTGCAGAAATAATTGCCTTCTGTGTCCATCCAGCACCACACTTACAGTAGAAGGCCTTTAAAATATTTGAGAAAGATCCTGCAATATGATTTTTTTTTTTTTTTGGCAGCAGTGGGGTTGTTGAAATAACTCAGACTGTATTCTGAAGGTTAATTAATTTTATGCTAAGAAGCTAGGCTTTCAGAAGCAGCCATCTAGTGGAAATAGAAAAGTCTTTAATTAACAAACATCGGATATCATACTCAGTAGTTATATGAAGACACATAAACCTGCAGTTTTTATATTATCACACCATATAATTATTTCTCCATATCTTCTACTACCCCAGGTTTTCATTAAAAAAAATGCAAAACCTTTGTGCTTCTTCAAATTGGATCTTGCTTTTTATTATACTGCTGCTAATACTAGAAGAATACTTCAGAATATAGAATTAGTAGGAAGATTCTTTCCTTGGAATGTACCACAAAGCAATGAATATTAAGTTTTTTGCTTTAAAAAAAAAAGACTTTTATATCTGTGTTCTTAACTCTAAAGATTAAGAAGCAGCATTCTAAGAAAAATTATCTATTTTAAACAAATTTCAAGAGAAATGTAAAAAATATTTTCCTGTCCATATCTGAAAATGTTATTAGTACATTACACACCAGGGATTTTTAGGACATAAATCACTACAATATTAAAGAACTGTTGATTATAGTTAAACTTTTAAGTTCTGTGTTAAATTTCAGTTTCACTCTGCTAAACAATGACAGAACAGATTATTTGAATTGTAGAAGATGATTAGGAAAAGCATTTTTGCTTGTGTACATTCTTTTAGTGCCGTGGGTAACAACTTCACTGCATGGAGAGAACACTGGTTAAAACAGAAACTAAAATATTGACATCTTGGAATGGTCACGAGGAGTCAAATCTCCTGAACAGGATGGTGCCCCACAACTTGATGCAATGTGTGTCTGCATTGCTGAGAGCAGCATCTTCAGCTCCCCGTCATAAGACTCTCCAAAACGTTGCTTTCCTAATTTCAGAGTCTCCAGCTGATCATAGTACCATAAGACACTCCAGCACATTTTGGTTATACCACTTACATCAAAATATATCTATCTTAAACATCTTATCTGTGTACACAAGACCATTCTTTGAAAATGTTCCTACATCTACATGAATAATTTCTGGTGTTTATTGTTGTTAACCTTGGCTGACTGCCACATAACTGCTCAGCCAGCCTCTCCCTCTCCTAAACAGGACTGAGGGAAAGAAAACAAGGTTGAAATTCTTGTGGGTTGAGATAAGGAGAGCAAGATCACTTAACAGTTACTGCCATGGGCTTGGAGAAAAACTGTCATTTGACTTGGGAAAAAATAATTGCATTTGTTGCCAATTAAATTAGTGTTGGATGGTGAGAAACAAAGAAACCCCAACCCCATAACAGCTCCTCTCTGTTCCTTCCTTCCTTCCTTCCTTCCTTCCTTCCTTCCTTCCTTCCTTCCTTCCTTCCTTCCGCCACTTCCGCCACTTCCGCCACTTCCGCCACTTCCGCCACTTCCGCCACTTCCTTCCGCCACTTCCTTCCGCCACTTCCTTCCGCCACTTCCTTCCGCCACTTCCACCACTTCCACCGCTTCCTTCCTTCTGCCATTTCCTTCCTTCCTTCCACCACTTCTGCCACTTCCTTCCTTCCCACACTCTTCCCCCGCTCCACTGTGGTCCTTCCCACAGTGGTTGCCATCCTTCAGGATAAACCTGTTCCAGCATGGACTCTCCGCAGACTGCAATTCCTTTGGAAATCTGCTGCAGTGTGGGGTCCTGCACAGGCTGCAGTGTGGATACCTGACCAGCCGTGCTCTCTCTCTCTCTCCAGGGGCTGAAGGCATGCCTGGCTCACCTCCTGCTCCTCACAGCATCTGATGGAAATGTCTTTATCTACTCACAATCTGATCATTTCCTTCTCAGGAACTGTCTAGGACTCTACAAGGACCTAGACCAGCTTATTTAAAGTGCTGGAGGTTCAGGTGACTGTTTTGAGTGGGTCGTCTCTTTCCAAACAGGCCACTGTGTTGCCTGTTCAAACAAGAAGTTGGGGAGTTATGCCTTTGTTCAGGGAGTCTGCCAGGGCGTTAAGAACAGCAGGTATGTGCAGAGGCCCAAAGAGCTAGTTAAATCTCAAACAAAAATTGAGAAGAGCACCGAGTCTCATCCTTGCACCTTGCTTAGCTCTTGGACCACTCTGCAGGCTGACTGTGAGATTTACCACGTGCCACTACCTCCCAATGGGAAGGGTCAGCCCTCGACAGCCTCTCAGCACCCCTGTTCCTCCACAGCAGCCTGCATCCCAGCTGTGGGCATCACCAGGAGACACATTAGCAGTGCACACTGGTGACCCACAATAGTTTATGGCAGCAGTCCTGAGTCAAGCCCATTATGTAGCTAGCTGCTAACAGCACTGGCTGTGTTGAGGTCTCTTCCCATTGTGGTTACTTGAATTATAATTATTGTAAATTGTGACTCCAGCTTATAATCCCTCCTAATGTTCCTCTGTTATCAGAAGGGGAAGGGAGAAAAGGGAGCAGCTTGAATGGGTTTAATTTTCTAGCTGTGTTTAAAGCCAGCACATTTATGGAACTTGTTGCAAGGTTAATATTTTAACATAATTATTCAGTTTAAGAATGTTTAAATAGAATAAATTAAAATAGTAGTGCTACAGAAACTTGAAAGCCAAGTCCTAACATCACTTTATATGAGATAGAGAAAAAAATTCAGACATAAACTTTTGAAACATTTGAGTATAAATATAGTCATTGATTTGGATGTAATATTTGAAATTTAAAGGGTGGATAAAAGAGGAATAAATCAAAAATTCACTAATTAAAGTATTTAAAACAGGTGACCTCTGCTTCACTGAAACTAACTATGCTTTACCTTTTATTCTGGGTCAGGCCGGAAGAAACATTTAATTACTTATTCTACTTCTTAATTAGCTATCTTCCAGTCTTCCAGTTAATATTCCTTTTTTTTTTTTTTTTTACTTAAGCCAAATTAATCTTGAACTTCCAAGATAACCATTCGTTCTTAATAGTTTCAATTTGGACTCTATCCTTGATCTCATCCAAGTTAAGACAAAAGCCATACCTCCTCGAAAGAAAGCTGTTTGACGTTTGCCCAGCCACAGAAAAATTTGGGCAATCTTAGGCAGCAATATTCTATATAATCATCATCATTGTAAAATAAATTCAAGATTAAATATCGAGGAAAATGTTAAAAGTCTTTTTTTTTGGGGGGGTGGGGTGCATGGATAAATAAGTTGTAACTTACCTAAAGCTGGTGGTATAAGTTCTTCAGAATAGCTGTAGGCATGCACTGTGGTGGTATTGCACTCTGTATTATTGCCTGTCTGCTGTCCTTTACTTTGCACAGCAGCATAAGGCAGCATTTCTAAGGACAGACATCTCATGGTCCATTCTTACTCCAGCCTTGATGTTGTTGAGGAAGTTTCCACTTTGTTGACAATGGCTAGTGATTTCTCTGTCAGGAAAGAATTTCTAATCTGGACAAGGAAATTTTGCTGCTGGAGCCACAAAATTAGTATTGTGTTGCAGAACTTTCTGGGGTGTAGGAACTATTTTATTAAATTCATATGGACAGGTGTCCTGGTTTTGTCTGAGATAAATTGAATTATCTTCTTAGTAGCTGGTACAACAGCAGCTCCAAAGTAGCTGTGTTTTGTATTTAGTATGAGAATTATGTTGATAATACACAGACAGTTTGGCTGTTGCTAAATTGTGCTTACCTTAAGTCAAGGACTTTTCAGTTTCCCATGTTCTGCCAGGAAGCAGGGGCACAAGCAGCTGGGAGGGTGCATGGCTGCGACACCTGACCCAAAGTGGCCAACAGGATATCCCATAGCATAGAAAGTCATGTCAGGTATATAAAATGGAAGCAGCTGGATGGGGAATGGGCGGGGCATCAGTGAGTGTGTGATGAGTAAATGCATTGAGCATTGTTTGTTTCTCTTGGGTTTTATTCCCCTTCCTCCCCACCCTCTTGCCTCTCTCCCTCCTTCCCTCTCCCCTTCCTTTTTATTATTACTATTATTGTTATGGCTGTTTTTTTGTTGTTGTTATATCTTATTTAAATTGTTAAACTCTTTCTATCTCACCCCATGTGCTTTACATTTTTCCAATTCTCCTCCCCAGGAGGGAGAGCATGAGAAGCTGTGTGTACCACGCAGACACCTGGGTATGAACCACAACAGTGGGGGACAAAACTTAGCTGGTCCCCTGTTTCTCACTAGTGCCAGAAGTACAGATTTAGAGCCAAGTACCTGATCCAGTGGCTGAAATGGTATTAACTGGAATTAAATAAAACAAAAGAATCATGAGTTTCACATACTGTGCCCATAATTGTCATTGACTGTGAAATTTTCTTTATTTGCACAGAACAAAAAATGGTGGGTTTTTGCTGTGTTTCCTTTGTTAACTTTTTTAAGGAGGTGATGGTTCAACATAAAAGATCAATGTATTTCTACATTTAAAACCCAGCAAGATTTACAGTGTAAAAAATTAAAGTGCTCTGAGCATTGTGTTCAGACAGAAAGTTGTTTCACTCAATGTGCTAACTCTAATATTTTATTCAAAATAGAAAAGACTCATCAAAACATATTTCTGAGGCATATGCTTTAGAATCATGAGAAATAGAGATTTTTTTTCTTCTTCTCCTTTTTTTTTTCTTTAATGTATCTATTTGCTAACCTTTAAGATGATTTCCCAGAAAAGAGTCCAGAAAAGCCAAAGAATATATGTATTTCTGGGGAGATTATTAAACTTTTAAAACAGTCAGCAGAACTTTCTGAACTTGATATAGATGATTGCAAAAGCAACCAATAAGGCTGAAGGATCTAAAGGTAGACACTGATGTTTTCCATTTTGCATCACTGATATTTAAATTATTAGGTGTAGGAATGCTACAGTTCTTAATTTTGTGATAGTTCTTCTCACTAATGGCACAGCTGGAATCTTGCAAAAATGAATAATAAATATCAGCAGCTTCCTTTTCTGTTATTCATGAAAATTTCAAGGATCAGAAGCTTTGTCATTTCTGGTCAAAATCCAAACAGATACAGTATGCTACTAATCCCGCTGTACAAATATCAGTGAAATGCACCTAATAATTTGTTTTTTGATGTTTTGTTCTCAGTCAATTTTATTGAAAATACCACTGAAAGCATGCCCATGTATTTCAGTACAATCAATTCTCAAGCTCATATAGATTTTGTCAATTGGATGTACATACAGTTTCATGCAAGGTCCTTCTGCAGAATTCTGTTGGATAAGTAGAATGACAAGGAATCTTGGGATTACCTTTTTTTTTTTCTTTCCATCTCTAGGCTTTTTCTTAGAGTTGGCATGAAGGAAAGGCTGCACAACTAGCATTTATCCCTTCATTCTTGCATGGCTGCATCAATCCCAAATTTTATTCTAAGCACATGGAAAAGCTAATGAATTATAGTGGAAATGCTAGAATTAGAACACAAGAATTCAGTTTGCAGATGTACAGCTGGCAGATCATGCCCTTGTTTACGTGGAGGATAATGATCATTCCATTTCCACCAAGGGCATGAAATCCTAATGCCATACTAGAGTGAGACTTCACACCTATGCTGAAAGCCAACAAAATGTCTAGGTTCACTGCAAATACCTTTTTATTTTGAGAGGCAAAGTTAAAGCAAGGCCATTTCCTGTATCCTCTGCCAGAGGTAAGTTTTGATCAGTCTCTGAAGAAGAAGTGCTGCCATGTACAGTTCAAATATTTAGCAATCCATGCTGCGTGCTTGTTGGGATGATTTTGACTCAGTAATTAACACTATGGATGATAACCAAGATGTGAAGAACATGGTGACAGCCCTTGATAAGGACAAGTATGAAGAAGAGAAGGTGTTTAAGGAGTGTGAAATAGCAGCACTTAAATTTAACACAGAGTGGGGAGACAAATGGAAATAGATTTTCACATTCCCTGTGCTTTCAAGATTTTGCAGTTTTCACCATTACAGATAGAGTGGAGGGCACAATGAACACAAGCTCACTGTGTTTCTAGTCATAGGCTTCATTCACCCACTTTTAAACAGGCTGACACATTCACCAGCATGAAATATATCCTTCTGCTTAAGGTGAGCATATGCAAATATTTTGATTATGCAAATTGTTTCCTGAAATAATTGCATAAATGCCAGACATGGAGGTGTGCAAAATATGGTAGTTATATAAGACAACCAACCTCTAAACAGATTGACTGAAATGTTTCTCATTTCTATGTTCCATTCTGTAAGCTATTTAATCATGTGTAGGATTTTCAGTCTTGCAATTACAAAATGAATTCTGTTTTATTTCAGTCCTTATTGTCACCAAACACAGGAACTTGCTATTCCCTGTGTGAAGATTCACTAAATAAGCAGTTCAAGACTCTACTGGGGTCATGGGGCTCTGGGAAAACAAGTGGCCTTTTCCTGCCCACTCCACTCAGTCTCCACCTGCATCCACCCATTCAGCCTTCACTCTGAAGATCCGAAAGAAGCGATCTAGCTGTTAAGATGAAGAGCCCATTCTATCTTCTGTTGAACTATAACAGAATTATAGAATCATAAATTCACAGAGTTGTAAAGTTGGAAAAGTCCTCCAAGATCATCGATTTCAGCTGTTAACCCAGCAGTGCCATGCTCATGACTGAACACCATCCCAAGTGCCATATCCACACAATATTTAATGCTGCTAGTGCTGATTCCACCACTCCCCTGGGCAGCCTGTTCCAATGGCCAATCACACCTTCTGTGAAGAAATTTTCCCAAGTCACTCTTGGCATGACCTGAGGCCATTTCTCTTATCCTGTCACTTGTGGTGTGGGAGAAGAGATTGACTCCTTCTCACTGCAACCTTCCTTCAGGGAGTTGTAGAGAGTGAGAAAGTCCCCCTGAGCCTCCTTTTCTCCAGGATAAACACCTCTAGCTCCCTCAGCTGCTCCTCCTCAGGCTTGTCCTCCAGACCCTTCCCCACCTCTCTGGATACACTCCAGTCCCTCAATGTCCTTCTGGCAGTGAGGGGCCCAGAACCGGACACAAGAATCAAGGTATGACCTCAGGACTGCTGAGTATGGGGGACAATCACTACCCTGGTCCTGCTGGCCACACTACTGTTGATAAAAAGTAGGTGCCATTGGCTTTCTTCTCCACCTAGGATCACACTGGCTCCTGTTCAGTCACTGTTGACCAACATCCCCAGGTCCTTTTTCCCCATGACAGGCTTCCAGCCACTCTGTCCCCAGCTTGTAGCACTGCTTGGGATTGTTTTGACCCAAGTGCAGGCCCTGGCACTTGGCCATTGTGGTCCTCATGCCACTAGCCTCAGAGGGTCAATCCAGCCTGTCCTAATCCCTCTGCAGAGGCTTCCTTCTCTCCAGCAGATCAAAAATCCCACCATGATACTTGCCCTGTTGGTTTTCCTCCTGATTCTTACCCACAAACACTCAACACTATCACCTCCATCAAGAGGCTCCAAACAAAACACTCCCTGAGTTACAGGGCAGCCCCATTATCTCTCCTTCCTTTCCTAGGCCCTCTGAAGTGTTCATAGCCATCCATTGGAGCACTGCAGTTGTGTAAGTCACCACCAGGTTTCTGTGATGACAACTATGTCAAAGTCTTCCTGCTGCACCACGATTTCCAGTTCTTCCAGTTTGTTCCCCCTCCTGTGTGCATGCCCTTCAGCTGGTTATTGATCCCACTGCCTTTTCAGGGAAAAAAGCTCAAATTCCTGCATGACTGTCCTCAGAAGGCCCTGTGGTTTCTACCACATCAATAATCCTTGTGTCCTTGCTGCTGCAAATTGCTTTGCAAGTAATACATACGCACCAAAAAATGCTTTAAAGGACAGTGACGTCATAGTTGCAAAGAAAGGATTGATATTCTGAGCTTAAATGTCATTGAAGGTTTTGAAAATTTTGATAAATATTGATAATTTTACATCAAAATTTTCTAAACTGAAGCTCTGTAAATGCCCAAAATGCTTCAGTTTCCCAAATGTCCTTGAGTATCTCAAGTTCTGAACAGACATGACTACGTCCAAACTGCTGGACTGAGTAATGTGCAAGTGCCATAAATATTTTTAAATATTGTTCCTAAATTCAAAAACTGACACAATGAATGCTGTTTGGAACCACTCCATTGACAATAAGTATGGCTGGATAATGTCTGAGTCCAAGATGCCATGACAATGGCAAAAAGCCTCGATATTGCTTAAAAGGTTTAAATAACTGAACTGAGGTTTAATAAAAGGATGACTTTAGACAAGGGAAATAAAAACTCTCTGACATTAATAGGTAGAAAAGTTACTGGTAAGTTTGGGCTGGTACACAGCATTTTTAGTTCACCTTTAAACAAGTAGAACTCCAGTGACTTCAGTAGTTCTGATTTATGCTGGTATAAATGAGAGAAGAATCTGACCATACGTCTTCCTACATGCCTGCAATAAATCCTGCAGGCTATTGGTGCTATATAAATAACATAGTACGGTTGGGATAAATTGCCAGACAGAGGGTTACATATAAATATTGTCAGAATTGGGGTTTATGAGGTGATTTTTGTGACATGGCTTACAAATAATGTCGTCACACTCAACTTTTTCACAAATTATTCAGGAACAGGATGAAATAGCAAAAGCCAAAAGAATTTGGGGTTCAAGTGAAACTTCTAAGCAGTTTGTGGCAAAATGCAGATTTATTTTCAAGTTGTAATTTTTCTATTTATCTTACTGTCCAACTTTTGTTCTTTTTCTTGTAATATGGTTTATAATGATATAAAAAAGACAACTGCCCCTTGCAGCCTTCAGTTGGGAATACTTCTATTGAAGCAGGCAAAGATTCTCTGCAAATACTGGATTTGGATTCAGTAGTGGGTTGAGAGTTTAAATTTCAATAGTGGGTTGAGAGTTTGAGGTTTTTTGCTCATCTCCTTCCATCACCCTAACAGCACCCCTGCTTAATTTGGTTCTTAGCCGTGGGATGTCAGCGCCATTTATAGAGCATTTAACTGTGAAGATAAAATTACTACTTTTTAGTATACCCCCAATAGGCTGCAGTGAGAGCTTTTTATTTCATAGTTTGTTTAATTGTAAATAAATAGGCAAAGGTATGTTGACCTTCAAGAGCAGTTGTTGGATTTATACCTCTCTTTCTCTTTTTGCTACTGTTCTGTACTCACGACTGCCTGATTTTTTTTTTTTTTTGAACGTGTATCTATTTGAACTCAATACTTCTAGAAAACTGAGTCAGTGATATGATTTCCAGAAAGCAAAAGTTAATTTGAATTTTGGGGCTTCTCCCTAAATCACAACTAACCAGCTTCTAGACCTATAAACAAGCCTTAGCCCTCAGACTACAATGAATGCAGCCACATGGAAGACCATACGTCTTGTCCTTAGTTTTAATTTTTGACCAGCTGTAGGTCTAAATTTTCATGGATTGTCCAATGTCCACAATTTATTAATACAGCTGTTGTCTCACAGGTTCAATGAATGTTTGTTTTCTTTCTTGTCTCAAAGTTAATATTTATCCTACTCTTATTTTTAAGCATTTTTAAACATATGAATGTTAGGACGGCTTTGGTTCTGCAATGTTTTCATGTTATGATTGTTAAAAATTGATTCCAAGTAAGAAGAAATTTATAATTAATAGTCTCATTTTACTGTCTGTACATTTTGCTAATACACTTATATTTTGCTCCAAGCTTTCTGGCATAAGTCTCTATGTATTCTTGATGGTGTGTCTTCAGAACCTCCATTAATGTTAGAAAGATTTATATCTGCACTGTAAAAGGCACATACTGTGACTACTTTTAATCCACCTCTCCTAAGTAAACTAATTCCCAGGAATCTGTAGAAGTAGAGGTAGAATAAATTCAAGTTCAAATTTCTTGGATGGTTACCATGAAGACTGTTCCTCCTTTGGGATGTAATTTTTTAAAACCCACATTCAATGCAGCTTTGTACTGCTGTTTCTTTCTATAGCTATATCCTATCATTTTCCCCAAGTTCCCAGTGACACATCTGCAAAAAGATGCAAAGTCTTGTGGAATATTCATATGACTGGTGGATTGGATCCCTGCTTTCAGTCACTTTCTGAAGAGTCAAGCTAAACTCCAGCTATACTCAAAGCCCACAAATAAGTTTTGTGGTCTTGTCTCATGTCCTGTCAAGGAAAAGCTAACACTGGTTCACAGTTTATCAGAATAATGATGAATATTTAGCAACATTGAAGGACTCTGGATTTTACTCAAGATTAAGCAGAGTGGAAAATTTTGAAGTTTGATGTATTTATGTAGGATTTGTATTCTACCAGCTCAGATTGTATGTGCTTTCATTCCTTCAGAGTACAATTAAAATTCATTCCTACATTTTAAAATTAAGCAAACTCTGTCTGAGTTGATACATATTCTCTCACTTGATGAGAGAGGCTGTGATCCTTCATAAGCTGCTAACCCTGCTCCAAATCTGAAGGGGGTAGATATGGATGCAATCAGCTAAGTGGGTCTTTATGCTGCCTGACATCAGCACAATCAGATTTCGTCATGGGACATAAGTGAAGTGCAGATTTCAGACTAGGAACTGAAAAATAAAAGTGTTTTGCTGTAGTAACCAGGGAAAGGGACAGTTATTGGGAGCAAGCCTGGAGAGGGAACAGTACATTAAAATAATCTGAAATCACAAAGGTAAGATTTATACATGGTCAAATACAGAAGAATTGTTGTTTTGGAGGCCTCAGTAAGAGCTGAACTGGAAAAATAATTGCTGTATAATGTGCTTATATTGTAACAAAATATATAATTTTCTAAAAACAGAGATTCTAACTTGAGATATCTGTTTCTGTGATAGCTGTTTAACTGAGAAGGCAGAAACTGGCACCTCTTCAGATATCACTTGGGAGAAAATCTGTTAAACTGTGAAGATACTCTATTACTGTGTGACAGGTTTGAAAGGTAGTCCTTTAAATACAAACAATCCATCAAATTAATTTTTAACGGATTATTGATCATGATGCAAGGAAAGGGTATGATCTCAGTTAATCTTAGTTCTACAGTCTTAGGCACCTGGTTTCAGAAGAAAAAAAAAGAGTATTTATTCTGAGACGTGATGTGTCTCTTTTTTTGTGGTATCCAAGGTGGGGAAGTCATTTCCTCTGACTTTCATTTATTAGTTTCACCTGCACCTACTTCGTTATTCCCCCACAAGTCCCCTCAAGAAAAGGTAAAAGAGGCACCAGTCTTGGTCATGATTGTGGAGTTCTTTGACAACAGAGAAAAAAAAAAAAAACAAGGAATCAGGGTAAGAAAAATGAGAAATGATAAGGAAATAACAAGGGGAAAAAGAGAAAACAGTAAAGAAAGAAATAAGGAAAATAAGGAGGAAGAAAAATTATATAGTGTTCAGGGAATAGTACAGGAGACCAGATAATTCTTGAAAGAAGAAAGGAAAGCATCCTAACATGAGCCCTTGGTTCTTCTGAAATCCCAGATTTTATGGATATTAACTCAAACATATTAAGTATAAAGAAAATAATTAAAATTTTCAGAATGTAAATGGTTCAGGGTTTAAAAACAGTTTTCTGCTGCACCAAAAATAATAGCTTCAAAAGAAACTGAACTGCTGCCTTGGAAGGTAGTTTGCAGGGCTATGCTTTTTTTGTCGTTTTTTTCTTTGCAGCATGATTCTTTTAGTCCTGTCAGTGTACTCCCATTTGTATTTGTTATGCAGATTCCTAACACTTTTTCTTTTTAAATTGAGTATTCATCTAGTGGCTTTCTCAGTGATACTGAAATGTAATAAACAAAAGTGACTCACAAGGTCGCTTGGTGCCACTACTATGTTAATAAGCTCAGTTTTCCCCAATTCCATATGAAAGAATTGCTTCTGCTGTGAAGGTAAAGCAAATTCTGAGGGCAGAATCTGTGACCATAGTGACCTACCCTAAGCATTACAACATAAGTGAGCACATTGTTCTCTCTTCTCTCTGAAAAACAGTTGAATGCGGTTTTGTTGTTTATGCAAGTAAATATTTCCATTCCCATGAAATCTACTTGCACCAAAAAAAAACCTCATTGTGTTTGGAAAAATCATCCTTTTTAAACTATTTTATTGAGTTTTGAACTCCTTTAGTTTAAATGTTGCAGTGAGAAAAAGGAAAATGTTAAAGCTGTTAGTAATGATTTACTAAGCATGTTCTGATTCTTTACAATTTAGCCTGTTCATTAATTTATATTTATGAATATGAATGTTCATGCATCTGTACCCTAAAGAATATTTGCTGTAAAGCAGAAGTGGCTGAAAAAAATCAGCAAGAGAAACTTCCAGTGAGTGAAACTAGATTTGATTCTTTCATGAGGCAGAAAGCCCATTTGGAATAGCCCTTCTTTATCAACAGTAGACAATACACTAAAATAAAGGTAAATTAGAAAAACATAAGTAAATTAGAAATACAAGGTCATGGGAAAGAAAATGAAGAAAAGCTGTTCTAATTTTATGCTGTCTTATCAAACTGTGGATGTGTTTGTGCTAGTGTTTTGTATCTTCCAGAAGAAGCAGACAGGTATAGAAAAGTGAAGGAGGAGCCTGAAATTTTATTTCATCCCCTGGAGTATAAATTAGTACATTGTAGACATTACAGGAAAACTCAAGAATTGAATATTAATTTGAAGGGGAATATCTTGCTTAGGAAGAGGAGGAAGGGCCAAATAATTAGCTGCTGTTCCATATATCAGAGATGCACATGCTTGTTTTCCATTTATCACAGAAGGAGGCAGAAAATATCTGATAACACCTGATATTGTCAACTTTAGATATCAGCTGGACAGGTCTTTTCATGCACAAATGCAAAGTCAGTCAGAACAGGCTTCAACATAAATGTAAATTAAAACATCCCTTTGGAGTGACATGCTTTGGGACTCAGGGTGGAATTCAGTGCCTAATCTGAATTTAGCATTTTAGATGCTGTACAAAAAGTTCTCTTGCTGGCCCTCCAAAAGGGTGAGAACAGTCCACTTGTCTCTAGTCATATCTTTAGAGTCATACAGATATCTCAAAACCCTGCTGTGTCTAAAATGAGCTGGAAGTTTTGTGAACTCCTTCTAGCTTACAGGAGAAATGGAAATAAAGAGAAGGAAGAGTTCTGGATGTGCAACATATCTACCATGGAGGGAGCTTCAGTAATGCAGAGTAGCTGGTAACTTGGACAAGCATGGCCAGGAGGTGACAGAGTCCAGAACTTTTAGGACAATAAGGAACATTAAAACAAATTCAAAATAATAGATTTAGGAAAAATTACTTCATTCATCTTGAAAAACTGGCTGATGAGCTCTCTTGAAAAGAGCTTCCAAGACAAAATAATAGTGATGATGATGATGATGATGATGATGATGATGATGGCAGCAATAACGTTTCTTTAAGCAAATGCCAGTTCCAGATGTTTCAAATGCAAACAATTCAATTAAGAAGGAAAAATCAAAAGAATAAGAGATCAACTTGGCCAACACATATATCATCTAAATATGCTTCAAGTAAAACAGTGACAATTAAGAAGGACAGAAATACAGCAGAAGTTTACATGAACAAAAGCAAAAAGTCAAGCTTCTGTGCTGATGTCAGCAAAGGATGTCAAGTGTATGTAAGGAAACAATGCCCAATGCACAATGTAGAGAGTGGAGAAACAAAGAGAAATAAAGAATCATGCTGCTTCTTCCAAGAAAAGGAAAATTATTGGCTAAAGGTACTGAGTAAGCTGAGGTAATTATTGTCCTTTTGCATTTGTTTTCACCAAAATAGTGACCTATGCTCAGATGGCTGAAACAATTAGAAATAGTGCTGTAAGAATAAGACCTTAAGTCACAGTAAGTAAAGGACAGATTGGAGTGTACTTAGATGAATTAGATGTTTTCAAATCATTTGGAGTGGTTACTGAGATGGCTAATGACATCCTCAAGTCATTAGCAATTACCTTACAGAACTCATGCAAATGAGCAAATGTCTAAAAAAACCAAAAAAAAGATTGGTGAGATTATTTTATTTCCTTAACAACTTCACAATTCACTTCTTCCTCTCAGGCCGTTCTTCTCAAATCCTTCCTCCCAGATCATCAATTGCCCCTCTGCTGAGTGTGTGGAGCTTGAGTATAAATCCAAAGGGATCTTAATCAACAAAAAAACGTAAAGGTTTAAGACCTATTTCTGTCCAGATGTACAGAAATATTCTCATGTCTCAACCATCACCAAGTTTCTACTCTTTTAGATCTTAATCATAATTTAAAGAAGTGATAGAGATGTAAATATTTTATCTACAAATGTATGCACATTTTAGTTGCTCTGTTCCCCGGGAGAAAGTCTCAAGTTAATCTGAGCAACAGCAAATGAGTGGGAGCACAAAGCAGGGTGACACTGCTACAGAAGGTTCATCTGTGGGTGGGCAGAGAGCTGGGCACAGTTTTGTCTTAAATTGCTGATGCTAGAGCTCATCTGCCAGAGCCTGAAATGACTTCCCAAGGTGCAAAGTGGTGTATTATCAGCTTTTAGAATGATTCATTTTTCTGAATTCTTTTAAACATGAATCTGGCTGTAAAGGAAGGCTGATTACTCAGTTCCTCCCTGCACCAAGTTCAGTCTTTTGTCCACAGTTCAATACAGACAGGGAAGTGACTAACTTGTCATTTTTCTTTTACAAACAGCTGCTGGGGTAAGAGAGAAAATGAACATCTAAAATTTCTAACGTCTTGAGGCTGAGAAAAAAAACAACAACAGCAAAATAAAGAAAATAAAACAAAACCAAAACAAAAAAAATCAATCAAGAGGAAACAGGAGAAACTGCAATGCAATGCAAAAATGGGAGAGAAGTGGCAAATTGTGTCTTTAAAGGAGAAAAAAAGTTGTGGAGAAACTTGAAAAGAACAAATGCAAGGAAAATAAGTTGAGGTCTTCTAGAATGAGCTATCATTGCTTTTAAAAGTTAAATATTTGAGAAGAAATGCCTTTTGTTACATATATGCACAGAAGCAGAGTCACAGCAAGACCAGCCAGAAGTTCAGCAGGCAGTCCTTTAAGCACATAAATATGGTTTCAGGACCTAGTTACTAGACTTGCCACTCAGTAAGAATTTTAATCTCTCACACAGTGTAGTACTGTGGTGGTTGTGTGCCTTATTGCTAACATCTGACCACACAAATGACAGCTTGGGAACCATTGGTTTCCTGGAACATCTTTGCAATAGTGTCTTGATACCCTTATTATAGCCTTTGAGAGAAATTTTCACAGATGTTTCCGATGACTACTGCAGCATGATGTAGACAGACTGTCTACATGACTGTGAAGCAGGTAATTGAATATAAGTTGCTACAGCTTTGGGCAAATCAGATCCTGCTGAATAATTTCCTCTCTTAGGGAGGAAAGAAGGTTAGATATGGTTGCAATAGTAATTTTGGTAGTACCCAAATGTGCTTGCATGTATACAATAAATGCTACTGTTTGGGGTCAGCTCTGGTGGGCAGCTAAACCCACCCAGCTGTGTGCTCCACACTCTGCCCTTCATCTGGTGGATGGGGCAGAGAATCAGAAGGAGAAAAGTGAGAAAACCCATGGGTTGAATTAAAAACAGTTTAATAGGTAAAGTAAAAGCTGCATGTGCAAGCAAAGTAAGAAATAGAATTTATTCACCTCTCCCCATGGGCAGGCAGGTGTTCAGACTCCCCAGGAGATCAGGGCTCCAGCACCTGTCATGGTGACTTGAGAATACAAACACCATCACTCTGAAAAAGTTTCTCTGCCCTTTTCTTTGTCTCCCAGCTTTTATTCTTGATTATAATGTCATACAGTACTGGATATTCCCTGGGTCAGTTGGGCCAGATGGCATAGATCTGTCCCCCTCAGTATTTTTGGCATAGCCCATCTTCCTCTTTGGTGCGGTGAGGTAAGAGGCAGAAAAGGCCTTGGTGTTGTGCAAATGCTGCTCTCAACAGTGTTGTGAATCCTGCTTTGATCATAGACACAAAACATAGAACTGTACCAGATATTATAGAGAGAATTAACTCTATTCTAGCCAAATGCAGAGCCAGTACATATACAGCGTATCAGCGTAGTAAGTTGGCTTATTTTCATTATGTACAAAATGAAGTAAACTAGCAATTGTAACCTATCTGCTTCACATGGACTTTGGGATTGGTGTATAATCATACATGTATAGTCATTATCCATTTAAGATGTTCAGAGAAATAGCTCCTTGATGTGATGGTGATGATCTGTAATCAATTTTTCATTAAGATTTTATCTTTTTTACCCAATTGGATGCTGTCTTGTACAACTTGCCCTGTCTGACCATGCTTGAGATGGTTTAGAACAGATTATTTCCTTCCTCAGTCTGTGTTCTGTTATCATAACTAGATACAGGTCTCATCTGCAATAAGTCCTTTCTAGTAAAAAAGAGAGAAAAGAAACCTTTCTTTTCTCTTTTACTTTATTGCCACCCCATCCAAAACCTCCCTCTGTAATGTCTTGGCCATCTCTCCCTTAACAACTCAGTAACAATGGTGGTTTTTAAAGAATTTCTCTTTACCCTTTTTTTTTTCCTTTTCTCCCTTCAGAGTGGAATGAAGGACACACTAAAACATAAATATCAGTTCCAACACAGATTTGAACTTTCTTGAAGTTAAGCTGTATTTCAATTTAGATTTTGACAGATATTTTGGAGGGGGAGGTCTTGGGCACTAGAGTCAAGCAAGCAAAAAGGCAAGAAATGGACACATTGAAGACAAATTACTGCTCTGTCCTTTAAGAAAGGCAAAAGAACATCTCTTCAATGTTTTTTATCAAAGCCTGGACACAGAAGTTGAGTGCACACTAAGGACATTTGCCAACAGCACTAAATTAGGAGGAGCTGTTAGTTCCTCAAGGGCAGGGAGTCCTTACAGAGATTTTGATAAATACGAGTGCTGGGCAATCCCCAGCAGTATGAAATTTTAAGTAGAAATGCTGGATTCTGCACATGGAATGGTATAATCCTGGGTTATGGCACTGGTGAGGGATAAGAGGCTGGAGTGCAGTCCTCAGAATTAATCTGGGAGTTTGGGTTGGTAATAAGTTCAGTTTGAGCTAAAAATGTGTCCTGGTTGCCAAAAGGGCCAAGATATCTCAGGCCACATATAAGCACAGTTGAGAGAATTGATTGGCCCACTATATTCAGCATTGGTGCAGCCTCCTGAAGAATTCTGTGCAAACTTGGGCTCCACAAATTATATACTTTGTAATATTTTGTGTGTTTGTTTGTTTTTACTTTAATGAGAAATATAATTCAGTGGTTTTTCTCATGAAGGAAAAAAGACTTAGCCAATTACTAGAATGAGAAGATTTTAATTTTTTCTATTTACATGGTTTCCACAGCGTCACCCGGGCTTAACTTTTGTGGTTGAGAAAAAAGACAGAAAACAATGTTTATAACCAAGTATCTAATTCAGTTTACTGTAAAAAGTTCTGCATTTTCTATGTCTGCATCTACATGAGACCTTTCTCCTGCTGAGCCAGAAGTTATGACAGTAAAACAGCATGGGCTTATGAAATTAAATAAGTAGTTTGAGCTGCAATTAATTCCTTTATCTACAAATTACTTCTAGGCTTTAACAAATGCAGATTGTCAAATCCTTTCAGTTTGGCTAAAATTAGACTGCTACCTTAGTAAGTTCTGAGCACCTAAAGACTGACTTCAAAACCTGGCTTCCTCAATACCTGGCTTTTCCACATACATTATTGCAAACATTGTCCTTAAATCTCATGTGTGTCATGGAATTAGTGAATATCAATGGTTATGTCTAGGTAGAATTTTGCAAAGGGGAGCTATGGGAATCCATAAAATCAGAGGGTTTTGGGAAAGCTGCAAAAGGCAGGCCTCAGAGACAGCAGAGCTGTGATTAGAGCTGAGCAGTAGCCACGAGATAGGTCAGCAGAAAAATTCTTTAAAAAGTAGAAAAGTAAGGACAAATAGAACAATGGTCTGTGTTTTAACGCTTGTCTAGAATAACTCCCTAAGCTACAGAAAAGTTTACCTAGCCAGATATTAGAAATGCTAAGCTTAATAATGGAGCTCTGTGCATTGTGTTTTAAGGCTTACAAGCAGGTATTGTATTCAAAATAAGCTTATAGTGGTTGGATGGAACTACTGTCAATGTGCTTTTGCTTTGTATGATTGGTCAAAAAACTTATAAAGTAAGTTGTAACATTAAGTTGTTTGTCTGCTGCCTGGGATGTGAGCTGGTGGCATCTTCCCATTGTCATAACCATGTAATGAGACTGATACTGGAAAAAAAAACAGCTCAAGGCACGTTCCACAACAGCCTCGTCCCGTTTGTGATCTGTACACAGACCCCAACCGACAATAGGGAGTCTCATATGCTCCATCTACATATTAAAGAAATGAAAGTCTGCTCTTTTTCTGAGACAAAACAGAGCCTGGAGAACTTAAATTGTGAGGTGCTGGTCCAAGCAAATAATCCTCCTTGGGAGTTTTAGGACTGAACTCTGTGGTGCATTCAAAGCCCAGAGCCCCCCGTGTGCTGGGCTCATCCAGAGCCCCGTGGGCAGCAGGGCAGGGAGGGGATTCTGCCCCTCTGCCCCCTCTGCTGAGACCCCACCTGCAGGGCTGCATCAGCTCTGGGCTCCAGCACAGCAAGGACAGGGACCTGCTGGAGCCAGGCCAGAGCAGGCACCAAGGGGATCACAGGGATGGAGCAGCTCTGCTGGGAGGAAAGGCTGAGAGAACTGGGATTGCTCAGCCTGGAACAGAGATGGCTTTGGAGTGACGTCATTGTGGCCTTCCACAACCTGAAGGGAACCCACAGGAAGGATGGAGAGAGGCTATTTACGAGGGTCTAGACAAGGGGGAAGGGCTTCCAACTGAGAGTAAACTTACATTAGATATATGGAAAAAATTCTTCCCTGTGAGGGTGGTGAGGCCCTGGCACAGGTTGCTGAGAGAAGCAATGGCTGCCCCATCCCTGGAAGTGTTCAAGACCAGGTTGGATGGGGCTCTGAGCAACCTGGTCTATAGAAGTTGTCCCTGCCCATGGCAGGAGGTTGGAACAAAATGATCTTTAAGATCCCTTCCAACCCAAACCACTCTATTGTCTTATGTTTCAATGATTTTTTTGGATAGCAAAAACTCTACTACAGTGGAGTTAAGACAGTTAAATATTGTATCAAAATTACTTTTATGTTCACAGATACGTTGATCTGTGTGCATCAGCAGCAAGACTACCCTACCCTATGCAATGCTAAGCAGTGTTTTATTATTATGACAATAATGTTGTCACATTAAGTTAAAACTAAAAATATACTGTTCAAAACTGTTTTATTTATTATTTCTGCAATTTATTAAGCTGATTCAGTAATTATATATTAACATAAGAAATGCAAAAGCATAACATTGTTTTAGGAAACTATTCATAATGTGAATAGGATTCACTCCTGTGCCTAGATTTACTCCATAGTAAGTAGAAAGGACCTTCTCTAAGAATTGATTGTCAACCAGAGTTATAATGAAAGTGTCTTGTTTTACCTGTTAGAGAAGTTACTTTTTTCCACAGTCTATGAAATTGTTTCTTTTCTCTTTCAAATACAGCTTGTCCTATGTTAATTTGATAGCCAGAGAGAAAGAAGCTGGTTATCCCTTATCTCCCACTGTGCCAGAGCCTCCTCAAAAGAGCATTCAAATTCTGCTTATTTGTATATTGAGAATGCTCACAATAAATATACCCCAATTCTGTAATCTGTAAGGGAGGTTTTTGTAAGGACATCCTTAACACCAGTGTATTGTTTTTGCAGGAATGCCCTGACGAAGGCAGGAATGATGCATCTGACTCCATGTTCTCAGAAGGCTCATTTATTACTTTATTATACTATATCATATTAAAGAATACCATACTATACTAACGAATAGAGAAAAGATACTTACTGAATGCTAAAAAGATAATAATGAAAACCCGTGACTTTTTCCAGATTCTTGACATAGCTTGGCCCTGACTGGCCAAAGAGTCAAAACAACTCACACCAAAATCCAATGAAACAATCACCTGTGGGTGAACAATCTCCAAACACATTCCAGGTGACCACAACACAGGAGAAGCAAATGAAATAAGAATTGTTTCCCTTTTCTCTGAGGCCTCACAGCTTCCCAGGAAAAAAACCTTGGGCGAAGGAATTTTTTCAGAGAATGTGAATGCCATACCAGTGTGCTTCAACATTTAAATTCCTGACTGGAATTTATCATCTCAGAACTTCCAAGGTCAGGGTCTGAGTGCCAGTTGATCCATAAATGCATCTCAGAAGTTGTAGACCTCAGATGCTCAGCAGGTGGCACGCAACCAGAAGGCTGAAAGTTGGACAGGCTGACACATTTGTACAGCACAAGAAACATTTTAATGTTGACACTGTTAGTGTAAGAGCTAAAGATAGCCTTGTACAGTAAACCTCCCTTAACACTGTAAAGGCACAAGGATAAACAGCTTTGTAGGGGAAAAAAAAATAAAACCAGCATAAAGCAAAGAAAACATACCTCTGGGTTTGGTAATTCCTCCCAAGAAGAGGTCATTTCCAGCAAGAATGTAACAATAGAAATCATATTTTCTCACAAAGAAAACTTGCCTGTGGCTATTACTTTATGTAAGTAGGTTTTATGAAATATAAATGCCATGGCTGGAATCCTAAGAGACTGAGAAACTTGTGAGTAACTGTCCATTCAGTCTTGCCTCAAAAGCCATTTCTTTAAGCAGAGTTGGCAGAAAATGAGTCAATAAAATCTCAGTATGTGACATTTAATCTCTGCCAAAGACCTCAATCTTGAGATCACTTACAACTCTTTTTTTTCCTGATGAGTTAGTAGAATAGCTTTGCAGAAATATCTTCTTACTTCTTTTGTACTGGGAAAGTAATCCTGTAGCAGCTTCACATGGGCTGATGTCCTGGCATATCTCTAAAAACATCAGAAATCTGTTGTATAGCAGCACTCTGCTACTTACTGATTCAGAATGATTGGTTATGCTGGATTTCAAATGATTCAGCAATAAACCCCATGCTGTAATTCCAGTTACATTTTTTTTCCACAGCTTTTTACAAGTTAGTGGAAATGTGATTAATTTAAAACATAAGAAAAATGTTGTGAGACCTGGGTATTTTCTATTTCAGTGGGAAGGAAGTTTTCCTTTACAGGAAGGGAAGACCTGATTATGGCTTTGCCAGGCAGAAGGATAATTATTGTCTGAGTAATTTCAAAGAGACAGCACCATCTCCAAAAAAGAATAAGGCAAACAAAATGCAGTGTCAGGAAGAATTAACCAGGTTGTTTGTACAAATAAATTGTAATTAATGTGGTGAAAAGGTTGTAAATAATATATAGATAACATGGATGGATTTGGGACATAATGGGACTAAGGTTTCCCAAGGTTAGTAGTGTGTTTCCAAAACAGAATTTTCAGCTAGAAGTGCTCTGATCAGAGACCTGGTCTTTCAGCTGAGTTGGGTAGATGGAAAAAATTGGAGCTGGTGATGCACATACTCTATTTCTCTCTTATGCTGAAAGTTTTCAACTATTTTATTTTAGCCTTGATAAAACCCTGGAAAACAGGATACTGGATGTTCTTGTAAATAGTGACCACATTTGTCAATAAAAAAATGTGTTGTTAACATATAAAAATTTGCCCATTGTAGTTTTAGCCCTTGTCATCCAGCAGCCTCTGAAACAACTTGTAGTTACTTTACAGGAATCAATGCATCAGCAAAGGAGGTTTTTTCACTGGACATCCTCAAGTGAACATTCTGTTTCAGAAGTTAGGAGAATTTAATTGTATAGAGACAGGACTTTGAGCTTTGTCTGACTCAGCACTGCAAAGAACAAAACATTTTATTAGCGAAGACGTAGCTTCAGAGACTGGATTCCAAATATGTGCTTGTCAGGGTATTAAAAAACTTACAAGGTGTTTTTCCACCTATCCTCACTAACCCTTTTGAAAGCTGCTGTCTCAGTGATGGTAAAGTGAACATAAGCATGGAAAGCTCTGTTACATATGCAAAGCAGGAGGGATGCAACCTGTATACTGAGAGTATGAAAAGCCCATGTCCCAGTTGAACACCAGAGCAGGATTTGTACAAGTTAATCTGCTTAATAGTTTATTCCCTATGACATTAGGTATTTTCAAGTTTTAGGGGAGGGTTTTTGACAAATTCTACCCACAACACACAGGTCAGAGAGACGTGCTTCACTTCCACACATTTACTTATCTAATCCAACACATGTTTAAGCATCCTAATCCAGCACACTTTGTCATTCTCCTGCTGTTAAGGAAAGGGAAACTCAAGTAATATTAATATCTTTAAAATGCACACACAAAATTTTGATTGTACAGGTACACTCCATTCAGAGTATACATTCACTTGTTTCTCCTAAATCTTAACACTGAAAACCGCTTGTCCCATGATTTTACTTCAGAACTCATGAAAGACTGTGGAAGCTGATCTGGGTCCATAGTCAACTTTCCAAATTAGTGTTATGTGCTTTAGCTCATTTCTTTGTGGGTTTTTTTTTAATTTGCTTTTGTTTTTGTTTATTTGGTTGGGTTTTGTGGGTTTTTTGGAGGAGAGAGAGTGGGGTTGTGAAGGCAAATTACAACCAGTGAGAGATCTTGGTGCTGTGATTTTGCATGGAGTGGATATAATAGCTGTTTCTTCATTGCAGTACCCTTTGGAGGTGAATACTTTTTTTAGACCTGCATTTAAATTCCAATCTGTCTTGACCATATCTAAGGATAATTAAAAAGACTAGAACATTTGACAAATATGAATGTTATTTCATTAATTTTTATAACTTTAGAAAAGTCCCATGAATGTATAAAAAGGTCCATATATATCCTTTTTTTTAGATAGGCCATCACTAGAAATAACATAATGATGTTAATTTTCTAATCACTGTCACATATGTATAAAGCATAGCAATTGACAGTTTCAGCAATTTCAGTAGAAATATATGTCAGTTAAATCCACTTGGTATGTATGAGAAACTGCCACTTATATTATAGCACTTCGAAAAATTTAATGTCATCTTAATTGCCCTAGTGAATTTGAAAAATATAATCTGTTCTGTATTTTAAAATGATAACATTTATTTAACTCATTAGAGGATTTTTTTTTTTAAGATTACTTTTATGTTGAAAGTACTATAAAAAAGTCTTTGTGCACATCCTCAGAAGTAACAAAGATCTGGGATCACACAATGATTAGGTTCTAGAGTGCTTCAGTGGTGTTGCACTTGATGTGCAAAGGAGATTTATGCTACTACAAAGACTCTTGGATTGCATTTTACCACTGGGAAGGATAACATTTCTTGGGATTTCCTTCCACAGAGATAGCATTTCTCCTTTTAAAATGGAAACTGTTTTTAAGAGTCAGTGAAATAAGCCCTTTCAGGAAAACTGTGATGGTCAAGCTCCACTTGAAAGAAAATGCCTGTCTTTTGGGTAACTTCAGTGGAAATAATGAACAATCTAAGCATCAAAAAAGCATAGAAAAGAGTAGTTTTGATGTTTCTTTTGTTGACTGAAAACCAGAAATGGCAGGATAAGAGGATCAGAAAGACAGACATGTTACAAAGATTAGTTTTGCAGAATATTATGCTGTCTACAGCGTGAAATTAGGAACTAAAAGACAAATCCTATTTGTCTCACTCAGAGAAGTTGCTTTCAATCAAAAAAGTCACATTAGTGTACAGACTTTCAGGATCATGTGTTCACCTTACACTGCTGAGCAGCTGAAATGAATAGCTGAAATGCCAACTGAGCACTCACAAGACTTATTGGCTTCACATTGAGTTATAAGTGCTTGTCATTTCCCAGATTCAGATCTTTCATGCATAAAGCTCCCAGCAAAATCAATGTTTTCTATGTGTCTGGACCACAAGAAACTTCACACTAATATCTTTTACTTGTGTCTGTAGATATTCATGGTTTTATTATGGAGAAGGCATCTTCTATTCTTGCCCCACAGCCCCAGATTTTTCAGTTCAGATATCTCCTTGGGCACACTGTAGCTCTTTCCTGCCTGCTCAGCTGGTTTTAAGTACTGTGTTAAAATGGGATGGGCAATGATTAGTGCAGCTCCAAGACAAAGAATATGAAATCCAACCCCTTTGTCCTGCACTATAGATACTCGCAGCGATACAACAGCATGAAGACCTGCTCAAAGCTGAAAAGAATAAGAATAAATTCATTTCCATGATATCAGGGCTTTTAGGCAGGCAAGACTGTCCAAATAAGGAATGACATCCTAGGCCACTGAGAATTTTTTTCCAAGTTATTTGACACCGGTCCACACTAGAACATACACTGGAACACTCCACTTCAACCTCTGCAGAGGTGAACAGGACAGGTTGTTCAAGCCACAAGTTACTGGCAGAGACTAATAACATTTCATTTGTCAGCTGCTTAAGACATGGAATTCTATTACTTTTTAAAACTGAAAAGTACTTCTGCTGTGTTTTGCCCTTCTGCTCCTCAAAGGGGAAAGAAGAGGAAAGGAGGCATCTCAGGCCACATTCCTTATGTCCAAAACCCAGTTTTGTGCAGTGGGAATTCTCTAAAATAAAATGCATTGCACTGTTTCCAGTTTAAATGAAACCTCATTATTGTCTATTTTATTCCATATCTACTTAGCAAAACATTCTGAGCACACAGCCAAATCTTAAATTGCAAAAGAAATCAGGGGATTGATGTAGGCAAAATGTTTTTAGAATAAAGCAGTGCTTGACTCCCCATCCAAGATCAGTATATGTAACATTCATTTTAAAATAAAGCAAAATTGCAGCATTAAAAAGACAGGAAAATTCCCCAGAGCTGTGGTTTGGAAGAGCTGAGAACTCCCGCAGAGAACATCAGTTCACATCAGATCAGTGTGAGTTAACAGGGAACATAATGCTGAGCACAACCAGAAACATCTGAAAGTGAATCCCATTCCGGCAATAGCTGTTTCTAATAGGAAAAGGAGGATTGAGAAAGACAACCCTTATTAAGCAGCCTAATATCTTAATACAGTGGCCTATTAGTTTTCTGACATCTAGCCACTGCAGTTCTGTTCCACTGTATCTAAAACACCAGGGGTTTTAAGGTGCTGAACCCGTGTTGCATAATTTGAGCTGCTTTACTGAACATTCACCTGGTCCTACTGCTGTCAGAGTCCAGCAGGCTGGAATTTCCATACAACACAAGAAATACTGTACAAGACATCTTTGTCCCTAAAGTTCAGCATTTTCTATCAGGCTAAATTTGTGTGTAGCAGATAGCATAGATTGATTGTAGAGGTGATATTTCATGTCTATGTTATTTTGCTCCTTAGATTTCAGTACCAAATTATTAAACATTACAAAAATGTAATTTGTTTTCATTTATGGTAGCAAAAATGAGCTGAGAAAATACTGCTTCTTGGATCAGTTTTGTTTAAGAAATTTTATTTATGAAGCTAAAAACTATAATGAAAACTTAATCCAGTTGAAGAAAATATTTTCTGTTTCCTTGACATATAAACCTGTACTTCATCATCAGTAATATTGGACATGAAGGGGTTTTTTCGATCACAGAAAATTTGTGAAGTCCAGATTATTATTTAATAATAGTAACATTTTCAAAATGAAAACTAGAGGATTTTTTTGCTTTTAATTACATTTAATCTGTTTTTTCTGATCTTGTCCCAAAAGTATTCTAATAAAATGAGTCCTTGTGGTACAGAGGGGTTAGCTAGCACAGTCCATTAAAGTGATGTCACTAAAATCACAGTGCAATATTTTCAACTACTGAAAATAAGGAGAGGTGAAAAATGTTCCTTTATTAAAGCAGACAAAAAGAGAAGTTCATTGCAGTTATCTGGAGGAAAATGTTTATGCTATGATCTAACTACAGCCAATACATTTTTAATCCAAAGCTTTTTCCCCCAAAACCAGTTGATGAACATTAAGTCAAACCAGGGGCTACTCCTAGGGAAGTCCACTGCTATTTTAAAATATTACTGAACCTTGTTTAATTTCACATTTTGTTCCTCTTAATTTGATGTAACTTTTCCAGAGCTTCATTGTAGAAATTATTTATTTAAAAGCTATGTCTTAAAAATATATCTACCTGTCTGAAACCCAAACCCAAATTATTTTATTCATCAGCTGTATATCCTGATGAGCCTGGTTCTGTACCATAACAAACATGCAGCAGACACTGTGGTTATTGCTGTTTCATAACTCGTGTATCTCTAGTGAAAAAACTCAATAATATCTTAATTCAGAAAGTATGAATTGCACTCAGTTGTCTAAAGATATGAGGTGAGGTCCTAAGAAATTTCACTTTGGGAATTATTGTGGTGACTAGGGCATCATTGTCTCCATAGCATCAGATAGCTGAGAGTGGATTGCCTGATCTCTAAAGCCCTTTTTGTGTTTTGAAATGCTGTGCTAAATGCTGGAGGAATTGTGCCAAGTCTGATTGGTTCTCCAGCTTGTCCTTTGTAAACTAACTCCTGTTTTGCTATTAGACTCTCATGCTGAGCAGCCAAAGAGTCTCTCAGGGTGTAATGCAACATTGCTCTTTGAATTGCAGAGGGAGATACTGGGAAAATTCCTATTAATCAGCTCCCAAATCAGCACTTTCCTTGTTTCTACTGGTGTGCTTTCCTCTCATCTTCTAATTTATTTTCCTGCATCCTTATTGTCAAGCAGTTACCCAGAATGGGATAGTAAATCAAATACTTCCAAAGACCGCAGGTTCACAGGATTTCTATGGATTTTTATTTATACAAAAACTTGAATGTGCATTATTGTGCAGGATCAAGTGTATCCACAGACAAGTTTTTATGCTTTATTTTTTCTTTTGTTTTCTTCATTGAGCAAAGACTTACAGGCACCTTGTAGAAAATTGTAGATGGTCTCATTGCATAATAAAATAAAGAGGGCAATGCTGGAGCTCTGGTCTCTAATCCAACTTGCACCAGATTGTTTTCAAAATGGAGTTTTCAACCAAAGCCCTTCAGAATGCTTTCAAAATTATGTCTCCTTGAAAATATTAGCTCTAGTTTAATCTGTCCAAAGACTTTAACGATTTCTTGCATGTTTTAAAGCTACTTTATGCTGTCCATCACCTTAGCCTTGGCCAACACATGACAAACACCAACAGTGACAGCTCTTTCCAAACACCAACCTATACAGACAGCCCAGGAAGCTCTCCCAAGTAACTCTTACCTTGGAAACACCACTAATTCCAACTTCCAGTGCTGGACTTGATCCTGAAATACTCAACAGCTTGGTCAGGCTCAAATGTTAAACTCTTAAAACCCATGAACTCAGAAGCATCAGGTTTAAACTTAGTTTGTTAACTCCTGATAAAACACCCAACCAACCAACCAACCAACCAACCAACAAAAATATTCACAAACCAAATACCAAAAAAACCCTCAAGCAAACAAACAGGAAAAAAAACAAACACAAAAATCCACAAAAAAACCCCAAACCAAAACAAAACAATCCAGCCAACCAAGCAAAAAAGAGAAAAAACCCCAAAAATCTTAACCCTAGTCCAAAGTCTGTTCAAAATCGAGAAATCATTGCTAGTCCACAGTGGCTGTTTAATCAGGTTATTCAGGCAGATGCCAGCCAAAAATCCCTTTTCCATGTTCATTTTACATGGCAACTCCACTCATCCATCTCTGCCAGACTGAAGCTCCAATTCTGCATTTAGAATAAGCTTCTGCTTACTGACTCTTCCAGTACAGATACATGAATGTGTGTGTCTGTGGAGGCAGATGAGGGAACTGAGAGAGAGATGACTTCTGGGATCTTGTCAAGTAGAGGGGATGGGGTGACTTCCAAGAAGACCATTATTAAATTTCTAATGTCTTAAGGCCATGCTTCAGTTTTGTGCAGGCGGATATGTTGTTAATTCCAATTATCAGGCAGCAGAAAAGGTGCTTTGTAGAAAGGTTAAGGTGAGCCCAGAAAGACTGATGAAAATCACATTCTATATGTCTGGAAGGTCATTTTGGAAAGAGTAACAAGATAACTCTGTCTTGTACTGTTAGAGCTATAATAAAGCACTCTCTGTATCTAAAAATCCACTTTATAAGCCCTGCAGACAGGCACAAAGTTTCCACTAGTGATTCCAAGCTTAAGGCTCAACTGTCCTTGCCTCTTGTTTCATTAGTGCATTCTGCAGCTGGGCTGTAGAACAGTCCCTCTTGCCAGAACTGGAACAGGTCACTGAAATCAGAGCAGGTCTCTGATGCTGGGGGTCATCCTGTGGCTCAGATTCAGCAGCAGTGTTGCCATGGAGTGGCTTCTATTTTTATTTTTTTTTAATGGAGCTTTGTTTTTGTCCTTTTCCCCTTAAAATATATGTTGTGAAATTCAATAAAAACTCATTAAAATAATTTGGTATGGTTACGAAGTAGGCTGACACCAATGTCCTCCATCTCTGTTCAGTTCTAGATTTCTCTGCCTTATGTACACATAGGTTTTATGCACATCTTCAGATACAGCTTCTTTTATTCCCCTAATTTACCATCAGACCACTGAGCTGTCATGTAAATTACTCTCTTCAACAGGAACTCAATGAGAGATGGAGAGGCTGGGTTTCTGCCTTCTGTTATTGTTCATTTGAATGATCTTTCTGTTCAAAAAAACCCCAGAAACTAATTGTCCCAATTTATACACATATCTATTTCTATAAGGTTGATGGTGAATATTTCAAATAAGACTAGTAGGGAAACTCTTTAAAGCAGCCCATGCCATTAGGTTGTGCAAAGCATTTCCTGACAGTATAGAGAGGAATTACAGATAAACACTTAATTATTTGAAACTGGCTGTAGTTTAGTCTAACACTGTTCTGTCCATGGGACTTGGACAGATACTTTTTGACAAGGTTTTCTCTGTCATGTGGTTCAGGAACTTGTTGCATCAGAATAAGGAAGATGTGCACAGCTGGAAATAAACACCTGCATATGGTGAATTTTTCATGTTGATCAATGTCTGGTATTTTATTAGAAACTTTGCTGCCATAATAAAGCAGACTCTTAAAAAAAAACAACAAAAAAAGACAAAATAAAATACACACACCAAAAAAACCCAAACAAAACAAAACAAAAAAACCTCAAACAGAAAAACCCCAAGAAACAACAAAAGCTTCAGTATTTTAACCTTTTTAACATAATTTGTTTGCTTTAACAAAACTAATTACCTATATTATATGGAACTTGACATTGGCACTGAAGAGAACAGGGAATGGGAAAAAGCCACAGGTTGTTATGAAATTCAGTTTTATGTACTTATGGAAGTGACCTTTCAGAACTGATAAAAGCCAGTGCTGAGTGCTTTTGAAAATTCCAACAGAAAAGACCACATCTTGTGTACCAATAAATAAATGTCTAGCAAAAAGTCTTGAAAGATAAAAATTACTGTAATGTGAAATACAGAAGCCACAGACTGACTCTTTCATAGTGCCTGACATTCTGAACAAAAGCAAACTCAAAGATTAATTTAATGTACAAATTCTAGAAGGAAGACATTAGAAAAAAAATTCTTTATTTCTCCCTCACCCTTAATTTTGAATGAACATTCTACAATCCTAGAGTTCAGAACAAGTACACATAATTATTAAGAGCTAAGAGCTATCATGAAGGTCCTGGATCCCACAAGATTTTTGAAAAAATATTTCTGGATTTTTTCTTTAATTTTTGATTGATGGATCCCTGTAAACAGTTATTTTCTTACTTCATTTCTGGTATCGGGAGTTTTGGAACTAATTTTTGACATTTAAAAAATTAAAGTTTAAAATCCTTAATTAAAAGAAATCCACAGAACACTAACACCATGGTTTTTTTTTGTTTTATGCTTCCCAAATAAAGTGTTTTCTTTAAACATATAAAGAAAACACTTTATTGTACTCACCCATCCTCACTTGGAGATATTTTCTGTTTTTCTTTCCCCTGCAAACCCAAACATGATAAAACAAGACAATTAAGTTAGACTTCTCCACAATGTGGCTACAGTGGTGAATGCCAAAATATAACTAAAATTTTAAAAATAATCTCTAAATTTGTCTCCTCTTGTATTAAATAATTTACTCTAATTTGATTGCAAGACATTTTATTGACTCCTTCATAAAGAGAAAAGCTGAATTAAATTAAATTTGACATTCAAATAGCAAGTCATGCTGTTTTCTGAATGCAGTAGCACTAAGAGGTCTGGGAAAGGCCAGGACAGACTACATTTGTATGAGAATAGTAAAAACTAGTTTCTACTAATACCTCTATTACAACAAACAGGGAAGAGAAAGGAATATTTTAGAGTCAGTGTATAAGGGGGGAGTTGGTGCTCTGGGAAATGATGATTTACTGAAGTTAAGAAAAAAGGTATTTGTCAAACCAAGAATTCTGTGCATCACTCTAGTGCATAAAATAGAGTAAAAGCTTCCAATTCTGATGTATCTGTGCTTTTGTCAAGCTGCAGTTAGCTCAGCAAATATTTGAGGACCATTTCAGTAGAAGGGTAAAGGCAGATGCTTTGTGAAAAGCAGCGTGTCAGCAGATTTCTAATTTGGAGCAAAAACTAAGAGGAAAGAACAGATGGAGTAGAAGACTTACAATGGTTATAGTGGACAAAATGTAATTTATATTTAAACAATTAAACATTTTGAATGGACTTTCTTAATTAACTTCCAGTGCACAGCAGTAAGTACCGTAGGAGGAGTTATCAGTAGTTTCCTGTGATTTATGAGCTGTGTATGAAAAGGTAATATTCAGAGAGTGGCATTGCAATAGCTACATGTGCATGTGAGGATAACACTGGCTGCACTTCCAAAGAATGACTAAAAGTGATCTATTAATTCTTGGGGACAGCTCATTGTTCTTTTTGCATAATTTAATTAAACTGCATCCAAATATAATGGAAATCTTGCTAATTGGCTCTAGGAACTTGCTGAGCAAGACTTACATCCTATTGTTAACATTTGGATTATTTCCTTTGAATACTTTTTCTGAGCATGGGATCTACACAGCAGTTGCATTTGGATTTCTTTGTGAGTTTCTTCTTGCTAATGTTCAGAGGGCCAAGTGGTGCATCAGTGGTATAGATAGGTAGATTACTTCCACAAGTATTATCCTTCTTAACACACCTTTTGTAATAATGTACTTCCACAGTTACAAAATTCAGATTAAGCACTGTAAAATAGCAGGCTATTGCTGGCTGGGGGTCTGTGTACAAATCACAAATGGGACAGGACTGCTGGGAACATGCCTTGAGCTGTTTCATTTTCCAGCATCAGTCTCATTACATGGTTATGACAATGGGAAGATGCCACCAGCTCACATCTCAGGCAGCAGACCAAGAACTTTATGTTACAACTTTATAAGTTTTTTGCCAAATCACACAAAGCAAAAGCACATTGACAGTAGTTCCATCCAACCACTGTAAGCACACGTACCTTTGGTTTAAACAATGCTTGCTTATTTCAAATACTGTACGTGCTTGTAAGCCTTAAAACACAATGCACAGAGCTCCATTATTAAGCTTAGAACTTCCTAATATCTTTCTAGATAAACTTTTCTGTAGCTTAGGGAGTTTTTCTAGACATGCATTAATACACAGACCATTGTTCTATTTGTCCTTTTCTACTTTTTAAATAATTTTTCTGCTGACCAATCTCATGGCTACTGCTTAGCTCTAATCACAGTTCTGCTGTCTCTGAGGCCTGACTTTTGCAGCTTTCCCAAAACCCTCTGATTTTGTGGATTCCCACAGCAGGGCAGATGTTTTATGGTCCTTGTCTACTACTTCCTTTCTGTGCTTTGGGAATATCACCTTTCCTCGTTGCTGGTACTGCCTGGATGGCCCATCTTCCATCTAAATCTCTGTGAGACTCCCTGTACCAAAAATTTCTGAATATTGGTCTTTCTGCTGCTCCATCTAGTCCTTTTCCCTCTCATTGTTTAACTGGTGAGTTTCATCTTAAGACAAAATCCTTCTGATTCCTCAGTGCTTCAAATGCCACCAGAAGCAGCTGCCTACAGTCTCATCCCTAACTTAGTGTCTACAGGCTGTGCAGCCTCCTCTCCAAATGGCCTCATAGACACCCTACCCTAAGAGGTGAGTCTGAGCTCTGTAGGGAAATGTGTTGAATCACACCTGTGAGGATGGTGCAGCAAAACCAGACTTTTCTGGGGTGAGGAATAAGTTATCCTCTCCCTGAGTCAGCTATGGAAAATTGAAAATAAAGAATCAGCAACAGCAAAAGCTTGAACATTTTCCAGGTCATTCAGAGTGATATAACAGACAATATCTCCTTCTTAGAGCTCTTGGAAAGAACTGAGAGAAATTTAAGACTGGAAAGAGTTAAAAAACTGATTTGGGGAAAAAGAGAAAGAATGACAAAAAAGGCAATAAAGAATTTCACTGAAACCTTGTGTGCCCAATGAGATGTAGTCAACAATTACTGTCCTGGTATTCTCCTTCCTTTTTTTCCTCTACCCTAGCTTGGAAACCTGTGGCATCTATACATGCATAGACTTTGTATAAAAGTGAAACCATTTCACACACACACACACACACACACACACACACACACACACATACACATCCATTATATAAAATTGTATAATATGGCATATGGCATTATAATTTATATTATTGTGGTTTAGATATCTATTCATATATGTTTATATTCATATCTTGCATCCAGATTATAACCAAGCTTCAAGGGTGGTGTGCCAGGACAAACGCAATGAACACTGGGTAAAAGACAAGAAATGAAAATTTCTTTTTAACAATAAAATGCAAGTACATGTGCATACAGTTCAGGATATCTGGAGATCTGAACAGTGGCCACATTCCTATTTCAGCAGCAGCTCCTTGTTTTCATCATGGTCTTGTCTATAACACAGATATCTCCACTCATGTCTATCACACACATTTCTATGCACATAAAATTAGTAGTCTAAATATTATTCTACCAACCTGTCAAGGTTACATTCCCACAGCGATTAGTAGTGAGCTTTAATGATGAATAAACTTTTACTGATTGGTGTTTACAACCATGGGAACAGTGGTGTCATTCTGTACTTAGACTTTCAAAACATCAGATGTCTTTTTGTGCCTGCACTTTCGGTGGTTCCAGTTCCCAATGCCCGTTCTCACTGAATGGCCTCCAAGCTGCAGTTACCTGGCAACAAACATTTTATTCAAATAGTCTAATAATAACCCCACTCACTCATGTTGCAGGATCCTGGAGCATTTGACTGGGGAAAAAATATCGATCTGGGAGAAGATAGATGCAGATAAAGTTATTTGCTTGTATTAATATATTTTAGTTAGGACATTGTTACATTATCAAAATTGGTTCAGAGCAATCAGTCCCGTCTTCTGTTCACATTACTGTCATGAGTCCAACTAAGCTGCACACTCTTGAACCTGCTTCATCTCATTACTGCCACTGGCCCCTTGATAAAGCTCCTGATGTTGGGTATCTCTTCTTCAAATTTTTAAAAAAATTACTAGTCACAAGTAATTTTGCTGAAATACACAAATATGTTTCCATAAATACAAAACCTTTTTTTAAAGTGATGATGAAGACATTTGCATTATCCGCAATACAATAATTGCATGGAATACCACGCATAATAAAATTCTTGAGGATCAGCTTCTGATTTCTCAAAATCCAACCCAACATCTATATTTACATTTCCATATACATATTCTGAAGTAGCAATGAGAATCCTGGTTTTGCATTTGATATGTAGAGTAAAATTCCTATTTTTATGGATTTGTTCATTTGTTACAGGCATCTTTGAGTTCTCCAGGTTTCAGGAGAGAAGGAAATGAGTGCCCTAAAACCTCTTGCTCAGCCATGAACTGACAGCAAGAGCTTGTGCTGGAAACCTTTCCAGCAACTGGATCAACATGTTCAGCTTTAAACTTCATGGGGAGAGCAGGAAGAGGGATCATAAAGGGTAATTGGTTTCTCCCTTAAATGTGTATTCAATTACACAGTCGACTACAACCAGCACAGAAACCTTTGTGTTTGATTAGGCATTTCTGAGATGCAGAATCCCTGCCAGCATGCTCTTCCTTTTATTGTGGCATGGAATATCCTGAAGCTTTTTTCATAGTTGTCTTATCCACTGATTACAGGTTTGATTCATGAAGATAAGGTTTCCTTTCTTCTCGTTCTTTTAATTTTTAAACTTCTTTATTTTTTCTTTTTCTTTTTTTTTAAATTTTCTTTTGTTTTAATAAATGGCATTAAATAACCAGAGATTCCTGCAGTTAGTACATATAGCTTTCTATTGATTTATGGTTAATTTTTTTTCTCCTTTTTAACTGCAGAATTTTCTAATTACAACTTCCTCAAAATATAATTTATACACAACACAATTGCGTCTATTGTCAGACATTTTCAAATATGCAGAAGTACCACTTCTGTTTTTACCATCTTTACCCTAGGTTTCAATAAAATCCTGTATTATTTTTAAGTTTTTGTGTTCTAATTTGAAGACCTTCTACAGTGGACAAAGACCAATATATCTCTCAGAACTTTTGAATCTATTTTCTCCTTTCTATTCTTAAGGGCAGTACTTATATTGTTATCTAGTATATAGTACAATTGGAAGTATTTTGATCCTATGTCTCTAAGCAACTGAGGCTGGTGACTGAGGAAAAGATGCTGCAATTTTATTTGAGATGGTCAGTGTTTCTGAGCAATTAGGTTTATAGAAATCTGTATTTTGTGGTGATTTTAGAAGCTTTTAAAAATTATACTGTAATAAAACCTATTGCTTTTGGATTAAAAATAAATAGTAGAAAAGGCTTGTGGTTATTCTCCTCTGCCTATGGGGCATGAGCAATGGAGTGAGTGCTGATGAGGTGTCTAGAGATGAGATACAGGGAATTCTTCAGATAAGCACACACTGCTTCCACAGTTTAGTGCTAGACCATTTTACAAAGCTGGAAGGCAGAGGAAGTCTGTCCATCTCACAAGTCACTTGGGAATGGTTTCCACTTCAATGAAAATTGTTATGTGTGTGAGAAAGCGTAACTTCAAAACAGCCCCAACCCCCCCAAAACAGCAACAACAAAGTCTAGTTCTGTTAAGTTCTTTGTAGCTAAATAAATGTAATTGCAGTATTAAATTCTCAGGCAGGCTTGGGTTTGTTTGAAGACCATTTCTGAAATCTGTCCATATTTCTTGATGTATACATTATGTAATTTCTTATCTGGTACTTTGAATGTTTCAGGGACACAAAATCAATTTTTTCGAAGTTGTAAAGGACAGAACATCAGGCTTCAGCATACTTAAATGCTGTACAGTCCATTGGTGAAATTGCAATAAAACTAAACATCAAAATAAAACTTATATAAAAGTTAATAAGCTTAGCGTGCAAGATACTTTCAAGCATTTAGAGAAATTGCATTACCAGAAGCCATGATCACTATAAAGCCACTATCCTCATTAAAGACTTTGAGGAGGATATAAGCTTTTCCAAGCAGGTTTCCTCATTATAATTCTTACAGTGTATGTGAGTAGCTTAAACATTTGCCTTATCACAGAAAAGCAGTGAAAACTTTAAAGTCTGCATTTGATACTACCATGGATTTACATGGTGCCAGAACGCTATTACTTAGTGTGAAAGACCAATGGTGTGAATGAGGAAATCAATTGACTTTCTCAGACTTTATGCATCCAGGATTGTCATGGGGAGCTGTTAGCAATGCACCATTTATTTTCTTTTGAAACTTGATGTTGTGTGTTGGGTCTGTCTGGATTGGAATTAACTTCTTTCACATCATTGTGTTGAGGGGGGGTTTATATTTGTGGCTAAAGCAGTCTTACTAACTTGCCAAAACTCTAGGCTTTGGGAGCACTAAGTGTGGCCCTCCATTACCTGAAGGGAGCCCACAAGAAAGATGGAATGGACTTTTTACAGGGGAGCCTTGAGTGACAGAACAAGGGGGAATGGCTTCAAACTGAGAGAGAGCAGGTTTAGATTAGATATTAGTAAGAAATTCTTTACTGTGAGGGTGGTGAGGCCTGGCACAGGTTATCCAGAGATGCTGTGGGTGTCCCAACCTGGAAGTGTCCAAGGCCAGGCTGGATGGACCACTGAGCAAGCTGGGATCATGGAAGTTGATAAAGGAACACAATGAACTTTCTGAAGGAATCAATGATCTTTAAGGTGCCTTCCAACCACTCTACTATTTTATGATTTCTGCTACTCCTGAGCAGTGCCAAGACTTTCTCTTTTACCCCCTCTTCCCCCAGAATTGTCTGGGAATGGGCAATTGGGAGGGGAGAAAGCCCAAAGGCACAGGCTATAATTTTTGACATCATGCATAGGTAAAGGGAAAAGGCAGGGGGGATGCCCTTGTTTATGGTGTTTGTCTGTAAGCTGTGCTGAGGCCATGATTTCCAGGACGTGGTTGGTCATCTGCCCACTGATGTAGAGATGCACATATGAACACTGTTTGGATTGCTGAATTTTCCTGAAGAGAAGAAAATGACTTTATTAGCACTGATGAATAAGTAGGCCTTTCCAGGATGGTCATGGATCTAGTTATATTTGTCTCTGTGATACACTGGCAGCATCTCAAAATTTTCCTTATTCAGAAGTTGATGTTTCTGACTGTCAGTTCAAACCCCTGTGTGATAATTTGGCAATACATACCCCTGTGTATATTGCCAAATATTTAACACCAATCTGTGCTCTGGACCTTGACTTCTTGTTACAATTCTCCAGCCTCTTATTTGATAATAACAACAGAAGAAACTTAATGAATAAGCAAAGATAACTCTTACCCACACAAAATTTGTGGAGGTTTTTCGTAAAAAAATCTGTGAGATTGAATTTGTAATAGTAAATGCATCAGACTCCTTGGTGTCAGAAGAACTGACTTAAGGAAACATGACCATGTTATGCTCTGAATAATCAAAATATTGTTATGGCCAAAAGAGATCAATTATTTATATCTCTAAATGTGAAATTACACTTTTGTTTTAGCCCAATGATTGCTTTTACAGTCTAATAGTGAAACTATTATCTAACTTACAATAGTAACAATACTCATAAGTAAAATTGTTACAGGAAAAAATATTAAGAACTTTAAAAATCATTATACATTTAAAGCTACTAACTGTTGCACATAGGTAAAACCTTACAAAAGGAAGGCATTGTAAAGCCATGGTTCAGACCTGTTACTTTGGCTAAGTAGAAAAGGACTATGGGAAAGTGACTCAGCTGAATTAGAGGTAGATAAACAAGTTCCAGAACCATTTTGTGTTCACACCGTGGTGGACGGTGGTTGATTGGATTATGTTTGCTATGATTTAAAGATATGTACCTGAGAAAGGCCTGGCTGCTAAAAAAACCTGGTTTTTTGCAATAAAGCAGCTCTCCTTTGCACCTGCCTGGGGACTCTGTGTCGCTCTGCTTCGTACAAATAACACTTGTTTATTACACAAATAATACCTGTTTCCTCTTGTATTCTGCCTACTCTTCCAGTGTCCCTCTGGGCACTCAACCTTCTGCCTCCATCAGGGATTCCAGAGCCAACACACACCTGATGCTGCCAGTGGGAAAAGAGGCAACACAAGGAGCAGACCTTCTGCTCTGAGCAGATGAGGAAGGATGAGGGAGGAAAGAGGCCACAGTCCCAGAGAAAGGAATGGTCTAAAGGTCACTGCAAGGCCTGAAAGGCCAACAGTTATGATGCAGATCAAAACCCAAATAAATCTGGTTGTGGAGCTGGGCTGTTGGTTTTTTGGTTTTGTTTTTTTTTTTTTGGTGGGTTGATTTTTTTTTTTTTTTTTTTTTTGGGTTTTATGCTGGTTTTTGTTTGTTGATTTGGGGGTCTTTTTGGGTTTTTTGATTTTGGGGTTTTTTTGTGTTTCAAGTGTAAGTTGAAGTCAAAGTTTGTGGCAAAGACTTGTGGCTGAAGACTAATTCAGAACAGGCCCTAAGAGAGTAAAAACAATCTTCATACAGCAAAGCCTAATGACATAAAAGGAACACAAATACGAGTTTATTTTGGTTTTCTGATGAACTGAAATCCCATCAAATAGGGTTGCCTTATCTTTGCAGCTATCTCAGAGAAAATATTCAGGGAAAATTTACTCAGGAACAGCTGCTCTTATTTTAAATCCGGTTTTATCTAATCTTGAATGATTCTAAATGGTTTTCCATAAGGTAAATGTATTTGAATTAAAGTTACCTCATATCTCATATTTCCTCTGGTGCAACAGCGTAAAAATTTGCCTTTTTTTTGACATTGAAGAAACATTTTGAAACAAAACATTATTTAGAGAATGCTCAAAGGCACAAAGTATTTTGGAATACAAATTAAAAAATATATTTTGGTTACACCTCTGTAGATTCTTCATGCTAGCTTCATCTATCTGTCAGAGAAAAGAAAAATCAGTCAAAGCAAAAGCTGCAGAACCCCTTGCTGCCCTTTTGCCTTCCTCCCTCTGCAGATTTTTGCCTGTTCAACAGTGTTGTGCATACACCAACTTTGCAGGCTCTTCCTGCTCCTTCAAAACTCTGGTTTAGCCTCAAATGGGCCAATTTTTACATCTCTTTTGGTCCCACTCCAACCTGAATGATACCAGACAAATAAGGTTTATCCACGTTGTTTATGGAGATATTATTTTCTTTGCTGGTTTGAGTGGTGACATTACAAAAGATTGACTTGCATTTCCTCTAGATTGTGTCAATTGTAGTCTCAATTGATGTTTTATCTGAAGAAAATAGTTAAATCACTATGCTTATCTCCAAGGCATTCTTACCACATACATAAATATAATATAGGCATTTCAGAATTTACCATAATAGATTAAATTTGTTGTTTACTCTTACTTGCCAGTAATAAAAAAGTACAGTGAAATAACTTTGAGTTTGTGTTATTTTTTTGTCTCCAGCAAGAAAACTGCAGCATACCCAGGTCCTTGCACAGAGATAGGCTTGACTATACTTAACATTTTAAACTTTAACTCAAAACCTTCTCTAGAGGATTTTGGGGTATAAACAAACAACTACACCAAGTCTTGAAAGAGAAGCCCTTTCTATTGCATTTGATCTCTGTCACTATTGTTTTAAAATGTAGCATTTTACTGATTATAGATCTACTTGTAACTGTTTGGGGGTTATTGTATGAATAGGATTTTGAATGAATATTGTATGAATAGGAAACAGAAATGGCTGTTTTAGTCCCTCTGCAACCTAATTCATCACTGAAATCTGAAGATTTAGAATTTCCATTTGTCTAGACAGGAATGAACTCACCCAGGTCACATCAGTTGCTCTGATTTATATGTTTCCATTATATTGATGTATTTATTAGAGACAGCAAAAAGGTTGAATCAGAACAGATCAGACACATATTCTTTAGAAATTGTACAGGCTGGTTCAAAATAATTCCCATCTCTTGAACTCCCTAAAGCAGAACTTCTTCCTTTGGGAAACTGACAACTCGACAAAACCTCAAACTTCTAGAAATTTCCTTTCCATCTGACATCCTATAGTTTCCTTACTTCCACAAAATAGAAAGTGTCAGACCTCTGAATGTGAAACCAAGCAAATATCCAACAGCTTCAATACCGCAACAAAAATATTGTATAAAAATGAAAGCAATCAAAAGTCTCTCAAGTGACTCTATCTGTGGAAAACAAGTTTACTTCCTCAGATACGGGCAGAAACTGGATGAGAACTCCCAAATGTGAAGTCAAGCTCTCAGATTTTATGGCTCTTACTTCTAGAGTTCTCGTTAGAGGACAGGCAATTCTATTCCGCACTGAAATTCACCTCTAAACTTGTAAACCACTGCACAATTTTGGCACGTGTGGTAGGCCAAAGGAAAAGTGATTCTTTATTGGTGAGGCTGTAAAGAGGAAGAGTTTCTAGGTGATTACCCTGAATGAGGCTATTTTGTTATATTATCCTAGTTCTTTAAAACAATGCTGAAAAACAGTGCAGCGGCCCTTCCACAGTAATGTCATATAAATGCAAAGTGACCATGGGTCTCCAGTATTGAATGTCTCTTCTCTCCCTATAAAATATTGGTCTCCTGTTCTCAGGCATCCATCCTATTTTGATAGAATCTAGTACATTTCATAAACTGGAAACTAGCCCAGATTAAAAAAAAAAAGTGCTTGCTTAAAAGAAAGAAAAATAGAAGAAGAAAAAAGAAAAACTGATGAAAAGAAGATCAAATGCCTCTAAACACCAAATCAGGTACTCATGGAAAGTAGAGGATCAAACTAAAAGCATAATGTCAGAAGTTTTTAATACATTGTGTTGCCTAGATCAGTAATTCTCCTATTTTTTTTTTTTTTTGTGATTAAAATGAGTTACTGTGTACATAAGGAATTCTCCTTTTAAATGATCGTACTTGTCTTTTCAAGGGCTAAGAAAGTCAGAATTCATAGAGATAGTTTGAAGACAATATTCCCAAACAGTGTAGTTTATTGTTTGGAATTGTGGCACAAGGGGTTTGTATTGATCCAAGAAGGCAAATTGTAAGGTAGGCACAACTCTATGGCACTAAAAAAATCTCAGAGAAAGATGCATGTTTTAGCCAGCCTTAAAATAACCGAAATGATTATTTTTGGAGAACCTGTTGACTGCAGAATACAGGCACAACCTGAACACCTTCCTTTAGGCAGCTAAAATTAAATAAGAAAAATCTGACCTTGAAAAAGAAAGGCAAGATACAATGGAAAGCAAAGGGCTCTTTCCTCCTCTACATTCTGTCAAAATGTGAAGGTCTGGCAACTTATATACCCTGTTTATAATGAGTCCCCAAACACTGACATAAAAAAAAAAAGAAAATAATACCTTAATATTCAGAACAAGATGAACTTAGCAATGTCGCAAAGCCAAAATAATTCTTTTCTTATGCACATGAAATGATGAATCTGAAATAGTTTGCTTTGGCTTTTTCTCCAACACTGTCAAATTGACAGTTTCCTTTTAAACATGCTGATTTTTACCAAAACTTTGTTTTCAAATGAAGGCTTTTCTAACCTTTTATGAAAGAATCACAGAACCACAGAATATTCTGAGTTGGAAAAGACCCACAAGGATCGCTGTGAACAGCTCCAGGCTCTGCACAGGACTATCCCCAAGAGTCACACCATGTGCCTGATGCATTGTCCCAACACTTCTTGAATTCTGTCAGGATTGATGCTATGACCACTGCCCTGAGGATCCTGGTTTTCTTTATGATTTCAGTTATCCTTTCTGTATTTCCTAGGCAAATGCTTCTGGATGTTTTTGCTTGGTTGGTTGGTTGGTTTGTTTGGATTTTTATTTTTTATCCAAGTTTTTTGTAATTTATAATCTGATTTACAAGTATGGAGTATGCCATTAATTAAAGTGCACTATCTTTCTTCCTCCAGCTTCCCTCCCCCAAATTCTGGATTTTTTTTTCTAAAATATTATGTAAAAGGAAAAGGAACATTTCACTGTCATTGATTTCTTGTTACACCAAGGATCATTATCCAACATATAATAAATACAAGACTTCTGTCCAGGAAAATGCAATCTCTTTCTTTTGTTTCTTTTTTTCTTATTTTTTTCTCATTATCAGCTACATATTGGAATTAATTACATTTCCTTTTTGTTAAACCTGCATTCACGGTTGTCTCTATTGTTATATGGACAGTGAAATTAAATACAAGAATTGATATCTCCTTTGCCATCTCCTTGTGTCATGCAAATAAAGTTCATCTTCAATAAACTGTTGCACCAAAAGTTGGATTAACTGCAGAGGAGAGTCTAATTAATTATAATTTTGAAAGAAATATTATCATGTTGAAAAAAGAAAATTTGGAAAACTTTCTGTGGATCCAGGATTTTACCCCTCAAACATCACATGGAGTAATCCTAAGAATTGCTGGGACTACAGTGATGATCATAATGACAATATTAAGACAAAAGCCTGCTCAAGTTTTCATAATTTTTCAAGCTATATAAGAAGAAAACTCAAAATATCACTAGAAATATGTTCTTTGGAAGGAAAATTCTTACACATCCCTTGGTTCGGGGCAATAGAGCTTGTGCTAAATTTTGGGGTTCATAAATACTGCAAGGTCAAGTAAAAATCATAGAACAAACTGGAACAAAAACCAAGGAAAATGAAATTAAACTAAGTGTTGCATGAATTACACCTGTCTACTAACAAACTATATCATCTGAGTTTACAGAATATTGCCATAGAAAAACAAATACATTATTACATATAACAGACAACTAGACCTTCAAACAATTTAACAGTAATAATAAAACAATAAGAACAACAACAATAAAAATATAAATTTTAAAAATCTTCCTTATTTTTATAGTGATGTATTTCCTCTATGGAAGGCTTCTTGAAGAAAGTATTTGTTTCACTAAAAATCCCACTTATAATTATCAAGCCTGGTTTCTACTCTAGAAAAGCCTCCAGAAAACTTCAGCTGATTTGAGGGCATAAGTTGCCCATGAGCTCATCTTACTGGTTGTAGTATTTGCTTTTGTCTGGCTAAACATTTTTGGTTTTCTGAATATCTGGGGTTTCTGACTGCAATTAATACAACTTCCTACCAAAAAACCCCAAATCAAAACAACCAGTTTAAACACCAATTTAAAGCTTCACAAAGTTTTTGTCTTCCTTTAATTATTTTTTGGTCTATTTTTTTTAAATTCTAAGATTCCAGCCATTTAATGACATTAGGTTGGCTCATAATTCAGCCTTTTAGACTTCTGCATTCTATTGAATTGTAAAATGCTTCCCTCTTCAACAACACTTTCTGAATTTAGAAATCCTCCTAAATACAGTGCAATAAAAGTGGTAATTTGGGCATGTACAATGTTTACATTCAGATATTTTTGTCTCTAGCAGATGTCATATAATACACAGGGAAGTAAATGAAGTCAGCTGGAAAAAAGGAATCAAGAGGAATTCATAGAGAAGCCATTACCTGTAGTATTGCTGTGACACATAAAAGAAAATTTCACATAAGGAGAAGAATGGTCTCAAATGACAAATGTAAAATATTTTTGGCTTGAGGCACAATATCATTTTACATAGTTTTCATCCTTAAATATGTTTTCAGCATTAAATATTAATGAAAATATGTCTTTGTTGATGTGGTAAATATTTCCATGATTGTTACTCATTTTCCTTACTTCTTGTCTCCCAAAACTGTATTTTCATTGCTTAGTTTATTGTCCTCATTTTGGTACCCCTTTGTTGCACCTGTAAAATTCCATATATTCCATAATTTCCATTGTGCAACATCTCATAATTGTTCCAATGTGCTCACGTGGGGTCCAGCCCTTTCTCTGTGTCATTGAAAGTTTAATCAGGCACTGTTGCTTTCTGGATTTGGAGCCAGTTTGCACATAAGAGGTGTGATGGCTGTATTCAGAAGTGCTGTTTGTGGTGAGGTTTGTGCTCATTTGGAAGTGGTTGCAGATGGTTGCATTCCATCTTATACACATTTTGCTTATCCCTAAATACTGTCTGTAGTCATGGTCTTATTAGAGGAATGGTGTTCAGCTGCCACCTATTTCAAAGCTCAGTGACCTTGTAATGAAGGAATGAAATGTTGAGTCTTTTCTAGATGATGAAATAATACCTAAGTGAAATAAAGATTGTAGGTGGAGAGTGTATATTGACTTCCCTGAGCTAAAGTGGATGAAAAAGAACAGCTCAGCTTTCAGTAAGAGATATTATTGAGATTATTTAATGTATATAATCATTCATTTACATAACCATGCAGGAACAGAAATGTCTGTCCATACCAAGTAAAAAACGCACTGTACACTTCCTTCCCTGCAGGATGTGGCTTAAATAGTAGTTAACTGAAGTTTCCTCACAAATGTTCTCCCTCCAAAAATTGCCCTTTGGGACTCTCCCAACTTTCTTTTTTCTCTCCAGTTTTAAATTAACTGGAGGTTTAAAGATTCCACAGTAACTGTCATAATGTTTATGACAATTGCATCAGTGATGCTTGCCATGCTGAAGTAATATATTAATGCAGAGAGGAAACTAAACAAGATGCTCAGCTTTTATCACAAGTGCTTGAAGAAGTAATAGTTATGCATCTCAGGATAATGACTGAGTAAAGAAACACTGGTTTGAGAGCTCCCACCCATTCCCTGGTTTAGACTGTGCTCCCACTTGCAGGTGTCTGTAACCTCCTGGCAGGTTTGAATCTAGTCACATGAAATTCATTTGAACTTCAGTTACATACACCCTCAAAAGTACTAGGGAAGTGAAATAAGTTACTTGTGGACAAAAGTTGTGATTTTGCACCATAAGGTGCTCCCTCCCTTTAAAATGCCAGTCTTGGTGCCCTGGCTGTACTTTGAATATTTTCAAGCGGTTCATTTGGACTGCTCCCACCCTTTCTGGCTGAATACACCCCTCTCTCTGTGATCAGCCAGCCAACAAGCTAATGGAATGCAATTTGTGCTGCACATAATTATCTGGATGGGAGACTCCCATGCTTGTGTTCTCTAATGGAGAGCTGGATTATGTAGCTTTATTATTCAAAGCAAATGGGAACATGAGTTACATGCTGTGTAACTGAAATGAGTACGGCCCATAGGTTCAGCCTGGTGCTTATGAAGTGGCCTGCCATAGTTAACTCTCTTGTAAAATAGGATTTATAATGGAATCATTTAAACTGGGAACACCAATTTATCCCTATCTACCAGTAGCTATGAAACTATTGTCACATGGCAGACTGTTGAACAGAAGAAAAGGCTCAGCAGCATACATTACAGCACATATCCTTTATATGCCTAATGCAATAAGGCTTTAATAGTTAAGTCATTGTTTTTTATAGCATTTCTTGATAAGGGAAATCTAAGAATGCACCCTGGTTTTTGCTGACCTGTCTACTTTGTACATATTATCATAGAATTAATGAGTTTTGTATATAATCAATCTTTGAAGGAGCCTCTTAAAATAAACAGTTGCAAAATGAAAGCAGAGTCAGACAGCATATTTTTCCTTTTAATAATTTTGTTAGATGACATGCTGATAATACCTATATTTGGTGTCCACATATACTCACAGCCTAAAGTAAAAGCAATGCTGGAGGAAGAAGTATTGGTGGAAAAGTGGCCACAGAAGGAAGACCTTGCTGGGTTTTGATTTCTGCAAAAATACATTTTGTTTTATTTACACCTTGGTCCTTTTTCAGAGTCATACTCTAATCATATGCACCTTAAAAAAATGCAATTAATGGTATGATGTGGCAATCTGTATTGGGTATACCGAAAAAGTGTAAATTTAGATTAGAATAGATATAAGGAAGAAAATATTCTGAGGGTGATGAGACACTGGAACAGGTTGCCCAAATAACTTGTGGATGCCAAGCCATTGGAGGTCAGGTGGGACGGGGCTTTGAGCAGCCTGGTTTAGTGGGAGATGCCCATTTTCAAAGCAGGGGAGTTGGAATTAAACAATCTTTAAGGTCCCTTCTCAACCAAACCAAAATAAAGACTGAAAATCTACAAATGGTGGATAGGTAGAATAACTTTTGCAAATGGACTGAATTGGTATGGGAAAAAAGGTAAAGAAAAGATGTTTTACAACAAGTGGGAAAAATATTAAGTAGGAAAATACAAGTGTGAAAAGCACTGGGGAGAGAAAAAAAAAACAACTTTGAAAGTAATGTTTCATAATTCTTTTTCTTTCATTTGAAATATTCTGTATTTTTCCAAATTTTCAGTCAAAAGACAACATCTACAAAAGGCATATTATGCCAACATTATTACTATTATACACTCCAAAGTAAAATGAATTTTTGTATGTCAGAGGAGAGCCAGAACATTACTTGCAGGTCACCAGAATGTGGTAAATTTCTCAGCAATGGACACCAAATGACACTCAGCTACTTGCCTCATGGCCATTGTTTTTCTTTTTAAATATTAATCTCCATCAGAGCCCTTTATAAACAGCTGGGTTCCACCTTTTCTTTGAGAGAATGGTGGTGCTAAAATGTGTACAACCCAATCACTTATTTTCCTTACTTTCATCAGATTGTTAAGTTCTGTCTGCTTGAAAAAGAATCTCAAAAAGAAAGGTAATGAGTTGAGAAAACTGGTTTGTAAAACTGACTATAAACCTGCTTCAAGAGATATGGCAATATAGGAAGAATTTGGTTTCTAGTTGGCTAACATCAAACTAATTATATGTTTATACCATCATTTTGTATTTTAGTCAATAAGAAAATTGTTCTTTTTCTACTTGTTTCAAGAGGTGAAGAAAAATTTCCCCTCTTCTTGCATGGTGTACAAGTATCTGCAGGGTAAGCAATGACTTGCCATGTACAGGATTAAACACTGAGAATCATATTGGAGCTGCAAATCCTTTTATTAATTATGGAAGATGTCAGTGCAAAAGTGTGTTATAAATGAATATAATGACATTTTTGGAACGTTCATTACTACTGTTAATGTTGAGAGCCTACTATATGAATTTATCATATATAATAGCTGACTCTATCACAAATACAGTATTGAATGCTGAATTTATATCAGTCTTTTCCAGGCAGGAATTGTGCCATAATTGCATTACGGAATATATATGCTAACCTGGAAGGAGGCAAATCAAATTTATGTTTTAGTTTCTGAGGAGGTGAAATATCTATTTGTTTATTTTATCAAAGTATTGTTAGAAATCACATTTTTATGCACGGTTACAAGTTTTCTGTTTGGTGTTTAACAGGTGTAGATAATCCCTTTTGACAAGTACAAGAAGGAGTAAGTGCTTTAGAGCAAAGCATGTTTTTCTGTTAACAATATTCATATTTTTACACAAAGAAGCCACAGGGGTTTTTATATGCTCTATAATACAATAATATTGATAAATAATCAGTTCCTGCAATTAATCAGGTTTCTTCTCAAACACAGAACATGTGTATATGTTTGATAGCACTGTGACTGAGCCTTGAAAGAGGTTAAATACATTAAATGACACTTTAGCTGAAGGGCAGCTACTCTCATTCCTACACAGTTAATGGACCCATCCATGGCATCTGTGATATGGGATATGGCTTTGCTTTAGAATGTGCCCTCGTGTTACTACTGAAATTTTGAGTTAAGGCATCTAATGAAGCAAAATAGATTTTGCAATGACTTAAAGGTGTTAATCTGTGCAATAAATTCAATTAGAGAAGAAATGCCAAATCTTTAGCTTTGGCCTCTATTTGTCTGCATTTGGTAATTTACTTTGTTAAGGTTAGCAATTAAGTGCACCCTTATTTTCTGCATTTCTTATTGTCCTAGCAGCAGAATTCTTCCAACTCCATGCTAATACATTGAGAGAATACTGACTCAGGAAGGAGCATGTCATTAGTTGCTTCTACAGTGTCACTTACTGCTGCTTCCTTGTGGATTCAGGATATCAAATGATTTTTTTTGTCTAAGATTAGTCATATAAATCCCTGTTTCTGTTTCTAAGATGATAAATATTTTACAAATTTTTCTGTCCAAGTTTTAATAACCTGAAATTCCCTTCTTTCTGCCACACTTACTTGAAACTACCTCATGTTTTAAAATTATTTGTGTCAAACAATAATTATTTGTGTCAAATACTTACTTGAAACTACCTCATGTTTTAAAATTATTTGTGTCAAACAATTGAGAAGACACAAGTCCAGCATTCTGTGAAGTTCAAGTAATTTCAGGTGTATAGTTTAAATCCATTAAAAACAGAAGAGGTGCTTGAATAGGACAAGATAGGGTTAGAATGAGATCTTGTGGAAACTAGTGGAACATACAATTACCAACTTGGAAAATACACAGAACAGAGTTGTGGAGTGTAGAGAGCAGGGAGTAATAAAGCAGGAGTTGTGAAAAAAATGCTTAGGATAGAATACAGTAAATTTCAGTGCCAAGCCAATTCTGCTGATGGTAGCTACATGGAGTCAAGATTACCAGTACTGAATATGATCTCTTACATCTGAAAAAACTTCTTAGAGTAAGCATGATGAGAATTTGGAGGATTTGAATCATTTTCTTGAGTCAAAATTGAGAGACAGCATAGTGGGAAAAAATTTTAGAAGTTTGAATGTGAAAATGAGTGTAAAAATTTTATTATTTACCTTGTCTGAAGAAATATGACTGGAGAAAGCAATTTCTTGACTTATCAAACAAGTATAATTTGCAATTTATGTCTAAATAGCAGCAAATTGCTTTTGGTCAATATGTAGTTATGCTGTCATTACAATCTTGGAAAAAAAGCCCTAGAGAAACCATTTCATGAGGTCAGTTTGAATTGTAATAGAAGATATTAATTTTAAAATGACTTCTAGGTATAAAGAGTAACTTCTGCTTGCATGTTAATAAACCCATTTGTTATTAAATAATATGTGATTAGGTTTGTGCTCCTGGATCTGACAGCAGATCAGATTTTCCATTCATAAATTCTCTTACTCATGATGTTCCACTTAGAATCTGGACAGCTTTTCTGGCAATATAATGTAATAGTTAAGATATCCATAAATGCTCTAGGTAAGTGCTTTGTCCCTCGTTACAGTCATAAAGGAGTTTTACAAGTGAGTAGAGCAGATTATGGCTGTACTGCATGTTCCTGTAGCCTCCAAGAAGGTGTCCATTCCCTTTTAGGAGCTGCTGAGTTAATTGCAGCTAACAGGTAGGACATTGTAGCCCAGTTCCAACATAGTGTGATCCACAGGAACCATATACTTCATGGGGACACGAAGAGCAAAATTACTCACAGGAATTCAAGATCCAAGTGCATCCTGTGGCATAATAACATTTACTATCACACAGTTTACCATTTGGTTTGCTTTCCTAATTTCTGTGGCGACAACATTTACGTAGAATTAACTCGTACGATTGCAATAAATCTTTTCTAAGTGGTAGTAGTCACTATAGTAGATGTACTTCATACCAGGATTCCCCCCAAACCTTGTGCATCACTATATTTCTCTGTAGCAAATATTATCAATCATTTTATCAACAAGTCACTATTTGTTGGGTGTTTCTTGCAGCGAGGCAGAAAAATCATTAAGAAAGGCTTCATAAAATCAAGCCTGCTCTCCTGGAATCAGTGGCTGGTCTTGTCAAAGCTAGCATTTTTCAAGTTCCATGTGAAAGCAATCCTGGTGCGAGCAATTCCTTAGTACAACAATCTATTCCTGGGTAAAAAATAACTTGCACCTGCATAAACTGTTTTTGCACTGTTAGATAGAAAAATGAAAATTACCTTTCACAAACAACTTCCCTGCATGTACACACAGAGTTTGAGTGACCAATCAATACAGGGTAACAACCTGTTGCTAACTGATAAAGTAATTGGCAAGAAAACTACTAACCCATTGGAGTTCCCACACAAGGGCTGTAAAACTGAATAAAAAGGAGTAATGTGAATAAAGAAGGGCCTTTTTTTCCGCCATGAAGGAAATGGAGTCCCGTGTGATTTATCCCCATATTCCTCCTTAATTTATGACCTTCATTTTATCACCTTGATACCACAGTACTGTCAGATTGTACTTTTAGCAAGAGCTGATAGTTGGTGTAAGAAGAACTCTATGTCTGCTATCCTGGTGACAACAAAAGCTCTGTTCTTTGCTGGTTTTGCACCTTTCTTCTCCACCTCCTTATTGTCAGTGATGGCAAGTTGCATGGAACCCTTCATGCCACACATGGAGCCCATGGAGGAGATCTACATAATTCTTTTAGTGGTCAGCATGGAACAGAGGTGCCATTTAATTGGTTTTCTGGTACCATAGCCTTACTGTCATGCAAAGCAGTGCCTCTCCTGTCAGCATTTGTTGATTTCTGCACTGTTCCTTTCCTCTGATGCTATAGTTCCAGGGGTTCCTTTCAGGTTTTTATGCAAAAAAATATTAACAGTTCTAATTATAATGTCCTCTCCAAAGAAAAAAAAAAAAAAGAAAAAAAAAGCCAAAAAAATGCTTTAAAAAGCATTAAAAATGGGCTGGGCAGGGAAGAGATTAAATTTTTGTATATTTCATAAACATAATGGTGGATATGAACAGAAGGAGTCACTTCAAGTGAAGGCTCAGGGATTTGCACTCTGCTCATCTCAGCTGATCCACCCTGAGGCTGTTGGGTGACAACACAGTCAGAATCACAGGTGACAATCAACTCCCACTAGTGTAGCCCATATATTCATTCTAAATATGAACAAATAATGTTTTCCCAAATTCTCTTGGCTCTGTATAGCATTTTCAGTAACACAAATAATTTTCATTCTTAATAACATGTTTCAGTATAGGAATTTTCTATAGATTGCAATTTTCTTACACTAGAAATAACCTAAAATCACTATGCTGGGAAATGGAGATATGAATATAATGCTATTGATTGCATTTCTTTAAATTAGGAAAATAGTTATCTCAAAATTAATTGCCCAAGACTTTGTTATCTCTCCTGTTACATCACATCAACATTCATTTCTCTTAATATTACAGTTTGTTTTCTGGTAGCACAGAATTTGACTGTTAAAGGGTGTGCAGTGTTTCAGTTATTCCCTTCCTTAGTTATTGATCTTTGAAAATTTCCAAGCTTCCTGCTACATAAGACAATTACACAACTGTGCCATATGCTTTATGCATATGCCAAGAATTTTGGAGAAGTTCTCAGTGTTGTGTTCTGCAGATCTGTGCAGAAAGTGCTACTCTGAGACTTGTGCAAATTGTTAAAGCTGGAAAAAAAGGCCTTTTAATTATAGAACAATAATGGAGCTGCGTTGGACTTCTTTAGGAAAGCCTGACACAGATGTTTGTGCAATGGAAGCCAGTTATTAATTGAGAGAATTAGCTCTGTCCTGCAAGCTGCTCCCAGCATGTGGACCCCATTGATTTCAGCTGGACTCTGCAAGGGCACAGTGCCTTCCAGCCAGATGGACCACTTTGCAGGGTCAGAGATTAACCTTACCCTTTGAGTGAGAAAAAGAGTGACACAGGTACTTCATGCTTCTAGCCTTCAATGCAGCAGTCACATCATCTCAATTTTTTCACTACTTATTTTGTATTGTTATCATGTGAAAATTGCCCATAATTCTGTGGGATTTTATTCAGGACGTTAAGAGCCAGATTCTCAAATAGTAAGTGCTCCTATGAGGTGAAATGAAATGTAACTAGCTATCAAATTCTCACTGCAAAATAGAATGGATTGAGGATAAAAACCTATATCTCTTTTTTATGCTGTAAAAAAACATGTCAGAGTGGTTGGATGGTCAATTTAGTATCTGCTAAGGCTTTTTCTCTAAAAGCAGATTACATCCTCTACGAACTATGAAGAAAGGCACAGCAGATAGTCCCAAAATCTCTGAACTGTCAGAAGTACTCACTCAGAAGAATCAAGGCTCTCTTGTTTATATTAAAAATATTGACATTGATATTTAATTGTGATACAAGGGATGGACTTTCCTGACTTTGGCAACAACTCTGTTGCAGAGGCACTGTCCTCTATGTCATCCACCAATTGGCTTTCCCCATCCAGGTCACCATCCCTGTAGTACAGATGCAGCTGGGAAGGTGAGGTGGGCAAGAAGAGGATTCACCTGCTGCCCTGAGTATGGACTTGACTTCATTCACTCCATTCCCATAAGCTTTCACCTTCTGCCTGGTGGGAGGATAACACTGGATCTCCTTGATCCAGGGGGTTTTCTGGTGGCTGTCCCTCTTTCTCTCTCAGGGAGGGCAGCAAGGGAACAGCACATGATTCACCAGCCAAACTTTTATACAGGATTCCTAACAGTTTTTCCCTTTTATTTTTTCTCATAGATCTGTCACCAGAGCAAATCCTTAAGCTATTTTCTTTGCAAAACAGAAATGTTTTTGGTCAAGAAATCATCCTACCCACTGCAGTAGCATATATGTTACTCAGTGCTACAAGATTTTACAGGTTTTATTTTGTTTGCCTATAGTAACTTAATCTGTGTAAAATTTTCCAGCTTTATTAGTTCTACTTCAGTCCAGTTACTGGCTTTATTGGCGGGTTTCATGAGTAATCCTGATTTATATGTCTGGTGATTTAATCAGAAAATATAGTGGATAAAAAGGGAAGGAAATAATCCACTCTTTTTTTTTTTTTTAAGGCAAGATATGAAGCCAATAGTTTTAAATTTCTTTCCACTAATAACGATTCTGAGGTAGAAATCAGAGATTTCTATTAATTTGGGCATACAAACATTTTTTTTTCTTAAGTCAGAAATCTAGAAATCAAAGGCAGCAATTCTTAAGCTGTAAAATTACTGTTCTTTATATGACTGCCTTCCATGACCTTCTGCCTTTATAAGCAGAAGATACCTTCCAGACTTTAGGGATTCTTTTATGTGACAAAAGTTTTCACGTGAACTTCCAGGACACCTAAACACTGCCTAAAACTTTATCCAGTGGAAATAAGAGTGATATGTTGGGCAAGAAACTTAAAATACACAATGCCCAGGGATGATCATAATTATGATACACACTAAGATTATAGGTTGCCTCAGCATTTTGCTGTGATTTTGTTGCAGGTTTTGTGCTGAGTCTGGCTGGGATAATGATAACTTTTTTCACAGGATATTGTATCATGCTGTGATTTAGACTTGTGGCTAGAACAGTGTTGATAACATGCTGATGTTTTGACTGCTGCTGAGCATCACTGGCACAGGATCAGGCACTCCTGAACCAGCAGTTGTGCAGGCATTTAGCTGCTCGTCTAGGTGAGCCCAGAAAATTTTTCTTTGTTAATAGACAACCACTGAATTCAAAATGGAAGGAATCCCAAGAGGTAATCTTGCCCGGCCTCTGCACAAAGCCGAGCAGAGTCAGGGATCAAACCAAGTCATTCAGGGCTTTGTCCAGATGGTTCTTAAAATTTCCAAGGATGGAGACTGCACAGCCTCCCTGGAAACCTGCTTCTCTGATTGACTTTTTTCAAAGGGAAAAGGGGATTTTTCTGTGTCCAGATGGAATGTCTTTTTCTCAATTCATGCCAATTGTCTCAGGTCAGCATGACACATTACTCAGTGAAGACTCTGTCTCCTCAATGACCACCCCACATGCACCTGTTAGGTCCCCCTAAACTGCACCTTACCAAGGCTGAGCAAGCTCATATCCCACAGCCTGTTATTGCATGGCACATTCCTTCACCCCTGACCAGCTTGGTCATCCCCCCACTGAACTTGCTCCAGTTTGCCAGTGTCTCTCTTGTAATGGGGAGGTCTGAACTGGACAGTGGTTGTGCAAAGAAGGAAAATCATTCATGAACCAAATGAAAGTGTACACCATTTTCTCCTCTAAGTGACTGATACAGATGTTAAAGGCACCTGTACTAATAGGTTCCTTTGTATATCCTGAAGAAACTCCACGTGTTTCTGGCCCTGAGCCAGACAAATCACTGAGCATTATTCTTTGAGACTGACTAAAGGACCCAACTTGTTTCACACCCATCTAGATGTGATCCCCATCACCTGTCTAGGCCACAATGTGCCACACTGCTCACAATGAGGATGCTCTAAGGGACCATGTGAAAAATCTACTCAAGTAAAGACAGGCAACACCCCCTGCCCTCCCCTCACCCACAGGTACTTCATCCTAGAAATAAACAGGTAAGTCCAGTACCCTCTACCCTTGAAGAAAATAACACAGACCACAAAATAGAAGCCTAAGATTTCCTTTTGATATATTCTCCTGACTTTCCTTGTTGCCAGCTTCCATGACTATATTATTCAATTGAAAGTAAATATCAGGAATTCACTTCATTGGCTGTATAATGCCTTCTAAAAAATTGGTTTGGCTAGAGTGGCCTAAGACTAGATATAGTTTAAGCTTGTTAAGTTATGTTATTTAGGCAAATATTTCCTGAATTTTAAGCAATATATGCAGGTCTAGTTGCAATACCAGTTTATTAATAATTGTGAATCACGTGTGCTACAAAAAAGGAGATTTGGACTCTATCTTTGCATTATATATTGTATATGTATTATATTTGCCGCAATAATCCCTGGGAAATTACTACCTCACTAAGATTTTCTGCAGCTTTAACCTTTGAGATAAAGTTACTATGAAATTAGTAAAAGCAAAAAAGTCCTGTATTAAATTACTTTTGAAGTAATTTTTGCCTCTGAAGAAAAAGTGAAATAATAAACTGAATTTTACTTCTTCAAAGTTAGACAATATATGGAGAGGTTTTTCTAGCATTATTCATTTATTCTAAGACTTTATATTAAAATTGTGTCAGAGGATTAACATTATTTTCTTTTTCAGCATGAAAGCTATCGTGCTAAAATATTTCTTGATACCTCTTTCCCTTCATCCAGCATTTGTCCTTGAGTAACTAATGAAGGAAGCTATGAGGGCTTTTTTATGTAGTAAAAAGACTCATTGTAAGTGTTCCTCACCTTGTTGCATCTTCTTGAACTTGAAGCTGGCTGAAAAGGTTTTACCGCGTCATCGCGGTTCTTTGGCAATTTTAATTGCAGAAAAGACAATGTACAGTGCATGTGCTGAGCTCAGAGCTGCCCAAGAAGCAGCCTAAGCCATTGTCTACATCTGAATCAGTTCATTTTATTATTACATAAAACACCATCACTTTATGCATCAAAGTCTTCACTTCGACAATACTTCATTATATAGCACATTTAAGGAATTTCCTTTTTGATTCTGCATTCACAAATGACATTGAAGGTAGGTGATTTTGTAGAATTTCTTTAAACTCAGGCAATTTTTTATTAGTTGATTTAAGCAGAAAGTACCTCTAGGCCATGGCAATATCTAGGTTTCAGCCCACATTACAGTCACTGACATTTAAACCTTGTTCCCATCACTGAAGTCATCAGCTATGGTGTATTGTTTAAGGTTTTGATAGAGGTGGATGATGAGTCATCAACTGCACTATCAAGCATTGATTTCCCCAAGCATTTGGACATTTCAAACTTTTATTTTACTACTTCAGGTTGTTATTCAGAATCTGTCCATTGGGTACCATAGGTTTAAGCCACGTCTCTGTAATTTAGAGACAAGGATATTGTGCAGGACAATGTCAATTGCATTTCACAAGTCCAGGTAGACAGGATCAGCTGGTTTTCCCTTATCCACCAGTAATGTACGCCTTTACCACTGTGGTCCTGTTACAAACCTCAAGGTCTTTTAACAAAAGCAGAATCCATTTACAAAATTCTGTAATATTTATTCTTTCTTCTTCTTTGAAGATGGTTCAAATATATTTATAGTTTAAAATAATAATCCTTTAAAAATCTCCAACAAATACCAGTGCTTTATTGCACCGCACTTTAAAATGGACTGCACTAATTGTCATTTCAAATTCAAACAGTACAAAAAAAGGAAAAATGGTATACTAATGTACTTTGTTCATTTGCTAGAAATGGAAGTTATTCTAAGATAGCTAGGTGACAAGCAGCTATAGTATCTTATCTTTCTTGTGTTAGAAAATAGAAAATCTCCAGAGTAGAAATAAGCCATTGATTTACCGATGTTGCTGTGGCATAAAAATGAAATATATATCAGGACCACAGACAGAATGAATGAAGGAAAGCAATGAAAATAAATGAAGATCCTGAGTGGGATTCATTTTTGGAGCAAATAAGTGGGATACATAGCCTTCAGGCAGAGCATGAAAATATTTGAGCAATCATTTCGTGTTAGAGAACAGAGAGAGATAGGTATGGAGATAGGTATGATTTCATATATGTATAAACTTATTCTACTAAGCAGTATCCACACAGCTGAGTGGAAGCTAAGTGAAGAAAAACTGAAACTAGAGCACTGAGACTAAAAATAAGTAATGTAAAATGAATTAGGCTATTAATCAGCATCCTTTTTCTTGGTTAACTAATATTTTCTAATCAATACCAGTAAACTATTTGAAGTTTTGTTTCTGCAAACTTAGCCTACTTTTGTCTTTTCTTTTCATAACCAACTTTATTCCCAGTATTCAAAAGCCAGGATGCTATTTATTTAAGCAATACTTAAGTCTTAAAGTAATGTAACACACACCAAAATCTTTCATTCCGTTTCAGCAGGGACTTTCTTATCAGTAAAGGGAGACAAAAAAATTTAGTTTATGTAATTCTGCATCTACTTAGTTTGCTTTGTTTCATAAGGTGAGGAATGTGCGGTAGTCCTACAGTTCTTTTACTATGGAACCAACACTAAATTATGCACTTGGTTATAGGAAATTTTTCATATGGGTAATTAACACATGACTCACAGAAGTCCTTGGACACTGGCTTCCTTCCATTTCAAATGTTAAAAGCATAGAAGTAACTAACAGTTGATGATATGCAGTCACTAGGCCAATTGAAAATTAAGATTTACTACTGGTAAGAATATGATATTGAAGGAAGAAGAAGAATGAAAATTGCTGCTGAATTCTTTAGAGAAAAAAGTGCACGTCTGTATTTCTCTTTCCTAAGTGATTAATGGAAATAAGATTTAAAATTAAACAAAAGATATATATTATGGAAATGACCTTTGAAGTTGACTAGATTTTGTTTCTACATAAGAAAATGAGAAGGATGAAAAAAGCAAAGCCAAAAAGCCCCTCCTCCCCCTCTCCCAAGATTTTTTCTCCGAATTTTAGGAAATATAGAATTTTTTCCCAACACTTTTCCTAACATCAAGTTTTAAGGAATTCTTTGTATAAGAGGAACGTAAAGGCATCCATTTCTACAAAGGAAAATGGACTTTTTTTAGTGACTTGGAGACTGAAAGAAAATGGAGCACTTGGTTAACAAATTGGCATATATTAAGGCATAATATTGCAGGAAAGAAATGTGTGTTTAATATTTAGGGTAGCCACTTGTTCTGGCACTTTCTCTTTCACAATATGCTAAAAAAAAAGAGGAAAATTAGTTTCCTTATTTTAAAAGTTCTGGGTTTTTCTTTTTTTTTTTTTTTTTTCTTTTTTTTTTTTTTTTTGTTGTTGTTGTTCATAAAAAGCTTTATAGGCATCAGTGAAAGGAAAAAAAACATTGTGAATTATGATGCCTGAATACAAAACATTGCAAATATTTGAAGCAAATTGCTACAAATCCTCAGGGATCATAAAGTTGAAAACAGATATCTACTGAGTATAAGGGAAAGAGATGGTGTCTTATCCTTCCTCTTAAAGGTCTGGACTAAGATGATTGCTTAATTGTATCAAAGAATGACTTATTTCTGCACACAAAACTAACCAAACCTGAATAAAACCATCCTTTACTATGGCTTACTGAAGCAATGGATATTTACTCCACTCCCCACCCCATGACCTTCAAGGAGCTTAAATCCTTCAGGCATTTTTCTATACAAAGAAATCAAGATAAATCTACCTACTGTTTGTAGGACTTAAGTTTGTCAAACAGAAATCTGCAAAAGGGCTACCAGAAAACCAGAATGAGTAATAATCCATTATCCCACGTGCTCCAAACCTTTCTGAGAGGAAATATCCATAACAGCAGTGAGATGGAAGTGGGAAGGTTGGTTTCTTAACCATTTAAGATGCCTTTGGACAGGGAAATGTCCCTCATATGCAGTCTAATGTTAGTAGAACACTTCCGATAAATCTTCGGAGGAGCTGAAAACAATTCCCACTGAAACTCTGGAAATTGTGCCTCTTCATCACTACTGAAGTGTTGCCTTCTGGAAGGGCTGAGTAATTAAGAAAGTGCTTGCCAGTTCAGCACGGTGTGGCAGCAGCTGTCTGCTCGCTCAGGTGAGAGAATTGAATTCTGGAGAGCTCTTTATTCACTTTCTCTGGCTTGTTGTTAAAAGGGAAGGTCTGTGCTTCATGATCTTCCCTTGGTTTTCCATCAGTACCCTAAGGAAATCTTCCCCCCAGAGAGTTCTGTTCATCTTTTCCTTCTTTGCTACAGACATTAGGTTGTTGGGGTATTGCAAAGTTTCAAATAAAATGAGTTAAAAGGGATCAGATCAAGCCACTGGTTATCTTCTGATAGATTTTAAACCCTCTTTCTGGCCTTATTTTAATAAACTAAACAGACTATTTTCTTATGGCCAAATATCTAAGCAAGTAAAAGAAAGAAAACATGGAAAGTGAGGGCAGTGAGGCATAAGTCTGTATGAAAAAGAATATATTCAGTTGCTAGCAGCAAGACATTTCATTTCAGCTTTGTAGGAGATTTTTAGCATGCAGAAAACATGAATTTAAAAGCTAATTTCTGACTGGGGAGAGAATTTTATTGAAACTTGAACCCTTGCAGACATTTATAAACTCAGACATTAGAACTGAAAAAAGCATGTTAGTATGAAATTTCCTGCAGGACTTTGAAGTCAAGTACCTAGTTTCATATCTTTCTTTCTCTATATTATTTTGATTTTTTTCTTTTGTTTAGTAACACTCTTATTCTGTCCTTTTTCTTTTACTTCTATTTATCCTTGTAAAGCATATTTATAATCACTTTGATCTCAACCTCAGATCCCTTCATTTCCACTGAAGGAAGCCAGTGTCATCACTAGAAGTAATGCTAAAATAATTGAAAAAAAATACATTAATTCTGCTTCCCAGTTATATTCTATTATATGTTATATTGTTACATCACCTTATGGTACATGAAGTCTCAAGCAGCATGTGCTTTTTGTTGTAGTGTAAATTTTACTTTTCCATACTGCATTTGTATTTTCCACCTCCAAATTACTGTTTTGTGAATTATATTGTTGGTGGCATAATCTTTAAATAATCTTTTTCCTTTGGTATCCAAAAAATTTCTCTGTATATGAAGCAAGCAGTACATCTTCAATGACAGTGTAGAATCTAATCAGTTTTTCTTGATATGATCACTATCCAAAATGATTTCCAGTCAACACAAAAATGGGACTAAAGAGCAAAGTTTTGACTTTGGTTTTTATTTTTTTTCATTTGAATCAACCATCAGCCCCTGCTTTCTGTCTTGTTCAGATTTGGTGTCTCAATGAAGAACCAATTTATTTATCAATAAACCATGGTTTTAATTTTTATCTCGAAAAACTGAGATTGCAGTTCACACAAATTTTGTCCTAGAGAATGGAAGAACTTGCCTTCCATGTTTGCTTGTACAGCTTGCCTGCTGTTGGCAAACTTCTTTGTTTGCCTGTTTTCCTCTCCTTTTTTCTGTTGTTGTTGTTAAGTGGAAGCAGCTTTCTCCTACTAGTTTGCTAAATATCATCGATATTAATGTTGATGATGATCACTTAGTGAAGGAGTTGGTAATTAAACTCTAAAAGCCATTCCCAAAGCATCATTCTCATCATTAAAAGTTTCCCAGGAAAACATCATTCTATATCTTATTGCTTTTACATTGCTCACCCAAAGAAGCATAAAATGACTGCATGCAATGTCTTGTAAAAAACTAGCAATTTTCCTCTTCCATCTGCTTTCTTCTTCATTATATGTCCGCTCTTTTATTTCTCTCTTTTCCCTCTATGTTCATATTTTCCCTCCCATCATCTATTTCTTCTATTTTCTATTTAAAAAAAAAAAGAAAAAGAACAGGACAGAGAAGAATGAAGTTGTCAGAAGAAAATGGATTTTGTGAAATAGCTGTTTTACAGTTCAGCAATGTTAAACAGAGACTGACTGTGTTGTACAGGAAAATTTAAGAACATCATTAATCCAAAATAGCTGGTTTTGACTAAAGGGTATTGTGGAATAATGTTCAGTACCTAAAATCCATTAGGTTTCATTCTTTTTCTTTCTGCTTTCATCGCTTCAGTACAATCATATTTCTCAGTTATCACAACTTTTTCATTGAAAACTTTCTTCATGGTTCAGAGACATCCAGCTAAGGGTCAGGAAAATTTTTGAAAACATCCTGAAAGAGTCAGTTCAAAAACCATTTTGAAACAAAAGATGGAAACTGCTGTGGTAATAAAGGTAGAGAACATTTAGAAAAGGTTTTCCCTGTGTGAGGGAGTTTGCATATTTTTATAAGAGTTTAAAGTGAAAAGCCATTTTCTTTTTCTCCTGGAGGAGAGCTGATTATTTACCAATTAATTATGAAGCCCTTTTTGGCACAGGAGAACTCTATATATTTGTGGGTTTCAGATGGCTAATGATAATGTTACTGCAAAAACAACTATTTAAAAATTTTTAGTATATTGCTGCTAAAAACCAAACAAAATGGGACACAGACAAAAGAAAAAAGAAAAATGAAAAAATGAAAATGCTACTGAGTAGTTTGCTTGAGAAAATACATACACATAAATACACTTCAGGTTAAAGTCTGACAAATAGAAATGTCAAAGAAGGAATTCACACTGTAGTAATCAGGTTTTTCACATCCTGGCACTGATGAAATTGACCTTCCCTGCATTCTCCTTTCATCCCCCCACCCCACTTCAAACAGGATTAGCAGGAGTTCTGATCTCATTGAGCAAAATGTTGCTTTCAAAGTCACACCTTAAACCAAATCTCTCAGTGTCCTTGCCCTCAGGCACTTAGAGATCAAATTATCTATCTATCTATCTATCTATCTATCTATCTATCTATCTATCTATCTATCTATTTCTATCATCTATATCTATATGCATATATCTACATCTCTATCTCCATACAGGCTTCACAGGCAGAAAGCCAGTCAGGGCCAAAACAACATGCATCAGTCAGGTCAGCATTTCTCAAGAAAGAAAATAAAGGAGAAACATTAAGTAAAAAAAAAAAAAACAAAAAAAAAAAAAAACCAACAAAATAGCAAACCAAACTGATAAAAAAATCCAACCCAAACCAAACAAACTCAAACTAACAAAAAACAACCCCACAAAAATTATTGCATTTCCTTTCCCATTGTCCAGCACTGCAGTACAGGAATAACAACTGAAATATTTTCAGAGAAGAAGCATTTTGTTTCAACTAGATTAACTATTAGGTCAAACACTGCAAGGGGGACAGGCAGGGAGCAAGAGCTCCTCCTAAACAGTGATGGGAAAATCTCATGGTTCCAAACGTTCTCCATGATGTTTGGATTGTTGAAAAATTCATATAAAGAAAAATCTGCAGAAATATTTATTAAGTTTGACATCTTAAACTACTGCAGGGGGGAAAAAATTAAAAAAAATACTTCATAAAGATGGAAGAATTTAGACAAATGTGGGAGTTTTAGGTATGATTTTACTTAAAAATATTTGGTTTAGCCAGTTATTTAAATTATATTCTAAAATTGGCAAAAGTCAATGCTTGATATTTTAATTTGTTTCTTTCTTCTTCTAGCTTTTAATCCACATAGCATTTTGGAAAGGCATAAAAGCATATTTTTGAGCCAAGATTGACTTTTAATGTTTTTTTTTCCTTTTTAAATAATAATTTTTAAAAAGATTATGATTTAATTAGGTAAGATTGAGCCCTTATTTTTGCCTATGAATACTATTGCAGCAAATTAACTGAAGAAACAAGCTTTTTGGAAAAAAAACAAACAAACAAAACAGCAATTTCTGGTGCATCAGTTTCTACAGTAAAGAAGTTGATTGAAGAATATAAAATTTTGTTTTCTTTTTAAAAAGTAGGTTTGGAATTATTCAGTTATTTTTTTTCTAAGTATGTCTTTAAGATGTTTCACAAGCTCATGAAAGGCTGACAAAACAGCATGGAAAGGATTCTTGTAATCACTTTTGATGAATGCTTGTTTTCATACCTATTAACTGAGCAATAAATGGGAGCTTATTCTCTTGCACAGTCGTCGCTGGGGGATTGCAGGAGCCTGTGCTCTATATTTTTAACTACCACTGAATTAATTATACACAATTCCTGTTCCAAAATTCCTCTTAAACCAGTGGAAGACTATTTGTGCCTCAATCATCATGTTCATTGAGTTGTCCTTTGTGTAAATTCACCCTGTAAATATCAGTTTAGAATCAATTCCTTTGATTCTGTTTTGAAAGATTTCAGGAGTAGGGAAACAAACAGTGCCACTTAGCTCTAGGCAACGATGTCACAACTTATGTGGGAACCAATTATAGCTAATTACAGTCTGACTAACCTTCTGTGCCATTAAAATTCTTGTAGACTCTCCCCAGTTCCTGCTCTTCTCTAATTCTTTTTCTAATAATGTATCTACTGGGTTTATTTTGGTTAGGTTTTGGTTTTGGTTCTTTTTTTTTTTTTCATTTTTGTATTTTAATTTTTGCTTGGAATATCATATTAACCAGAAGAAAACAGAGATTCAGAAAATGAAGGAGAATGCAAAATAGATCCAGTCTGCTAGTGACAGCATAGCAGGAGCCAAGTAGTTTCACCAGTTTTAAGGCATTCATATTCAACATTTACTTCAGTAGCTGATTTTCTCTAAGTGACAATCAAACCCACAGAAATTAAACCTTCAACACTGTGAAAAGGTTCTGGAGTAATACTGCCTTCGAGCAACTCTGATCACTTCTGGGATACTAAACACAGCACAACTGTGGTTCCCCAGCAACTAATGAGAAGGAATTTTTTCCAGGAAAAGGAGAAAAAAAAAAAAAACAAACAAAAAAAGAGAGATGTGAACACATTCCAGGAATGTACTAGGAACTGAGTTGCTGCAAAAGCAACTAGATAGGCAAAGGTGCTAGAAATTTCAGCTATCAGGATCTGGGAAATATTTGGGAATATTATGGTGAAAAGGAGCTTGGGACAGACTGAGAATTTGGAATAAATACAAGGAAGAAAATAAAGTGAAGGAGGAGGAAAGGAAGGGCAGGAAGGAGAGAGAAGGAGGAGAGAAAAAGAGAGGGAGAGAGGGAGGGAGGGAGGGAGGGAGGGAGGAAGGAAGGAAGGAAGGAAGGAAGGAAGGAAGGAAGGAAGGAAGGAAGGAAGGAAGGAAGGAAGGAAGGAAGGAAGGAAGGAAGGAAGGAAGGAAGGAAGGAAGGAAGGAAGGAAGGAAGGAAGGAAGGAAGGAAGGAAGGAAGGAAACCATGTCATCATGATAAGGCCATAATAAAACAAATAATGATAAGAAATTATTTAATCTTATTTGTGAGTATTTGAATTCCCTCAAGAACTAGACAGATGCACATAAAATACTAAGTTTATGATGCAGAGAATTAGCAAAAACCTACAGGACAAAAATCAGTTTGCTCGCATCCCAAAAAAAGATACAAGTGGAAAGAAATATGAAACATTTTTCATTGGATAAATCTTACCTAATATTAGCTATCAGAGATTAAAAGGTCTGATGAGAGCTGGATGGAAAATCAGCTCTGCTCACATTTCTTATGAAGAGACATTTATCCTTTTCTCCTAACTGCAGAGGGAGCCCAGATGACCAAAAACTATAGATTAAACAGATTTATGTTTGAAGTATCTATGAATACCATAAATTAGGTCTTATTAAAAGCATTGTCTAAAATTATTTAACTAATAAAAGAAAGGCATTTTAAAGGAAGACAAAGGGCATCTTCTACTGCTCAGTGATGGCAGTTGTTGATCCCAAGGAGACAGAACTGATTAAAGCCTTTTTGTTTCCAGGTTCATTGTCATCAGACACTTAAGAGTACATTGCAATGACACAGACTAAGATTTTTCTTTCAATAGAAGTAGAAGGTATTAAATAGTAGGTAAGACATATGTTTTCAAGTTGGCTGGGTGTGATGAAATTCACTATATCACAGTCTGAGAATTAGCTGGAGTAATCCCAAAACCATTTGTACTTGTTTTGGGAGCTTACAGGAAGCAGGCAAAGCCAGAAGTGTAAAGTTAGTACTCACTATCAAAGTGGGAGGGTAAGAAAGGGGGGAAAAAGGGCAAAAAAGGAACTATTGTCCAGTCAGCTTTATTTCTATTAGCAGAAAAATGCTGGAACAATCCCAGTGCTCTATAACCAACTAGAAGATAATCAGGAGATCAATACAGTCCAGTATGGATTTATTAGAATCTAGGCTTGTGAAGACAATCTAATTCCTTTTACAGCAGGAAAATTGGCCTTGGGGTTGCAGAGAATTTGTAAACACTTTTGGCATTGCTAAACTTCTAACATTTTCTCAGGTAACATGCTAAGAAACATGGTAAAGACACAACATCTGCTGAATATCCTGTTTAGAAAATGATCATTAAATAGTGATTATTTTTTCCCTGTAAAATAAAAATCTCTTTGAGTGCAGTTCTATACTGATTCCAATCTAATTTTTTTTTTTTTTTTGTAATTTTGATAAGAAGTGATGACTGAGCATGAAATTTACAATTGACAACAGGCTGGGAGTATTTACAAGCATGACAGAGGCCAGGCATAGAATCTAACATGATCACAGCCAATTGAAGAAACAATTTGGAGAGCAAAAATGCACTTCAATAGGATAAATGACAAGCTCCAGACTCAGCAGAAATAATCAGCTGCCATAAATACAAGACAAGAAACAGATGATTAGACATCATTGGTACTGAAAAAAACCCAGGTATCTAATGGGCCACAAACTGAACATGAATCAACAGTGTCACACAATTACCTTAAAGAGACACATTCTAGAATACACAGACTGAATTGATGTCCATAAGGTTGGTGGCATGCTGTTGGATTCTATCCAGCACCAGTTTGAACTCTGTCAAGAGGAATTTGCCACAGCTCATGAAGGATGTAACCCAGGTGAATGGAGTTCACCAAGGAATAATGAACCTTGTCAGACCTACAAAGAACTGACATAGGAAGACAAGCTAAAAAGGAGACAGAGAGAGCATGCACTAGTAATTAAATGTGTAATAAAAGTGCTGTAAAAATAGAGTGGAAAGAAAATCTTTCCTTGGTAAAGATCACGTAGATTCTTTTGGGTCGATTAGCCTGGTTGGGCATCACATCTAGAGCTATTTTGCTTACATTACTAGTGCAAGCTTTCTTCAGTACTAAAGCACAGGAATGTATTTTGGAGGAGGTTATAGAAATTTTGTTATTCAAAGCTGAAGAAGTAACTGTCAGGGATGAGAGAATTATAGTCGATCTTGCCTTTTAATAACAGGTGATTACTTATGTTGAAGTATTTCCTTTAATTTCGGTTATGAGTCTTGCAAAAGAGTCTCAATTTATTTCTATGCTTGCTTTCTGCTGATCCAAGGGCATATCTTCCTCTGCTTATCATTTGATTTTGTGGTTTATTTGGAGAATTCTTTATGATAAGCTCAGTAGAATTTTTTATTGATAATTGTCCCTTTTATTCGAAAGCTATATAGCTAAGAAGATATTTTTAATGTTTTTATGAAAATGAATAAAGGAAACAAACTGATATATGTTAAACATGGTATTGTTAAATTGTCTTTTCAGAGTCTACATTGTAAAAGTTTGAAAATTACTATGCAATAGTTTAAATACATACCTTTATGGTCTGGTCTTAATGTTTCAATTCATTGGTTAAAACTGGTGAATAATAAAACAGAACAGTAGTGTTTGAAGCTTATCATGAATTGCAGAGGTAGATAGAGAAAATAGCTCATTATATTTGGCCTCATAATGTTTAATAAACCTCTGCTTTTGATGTAAGATTTCTGCATGCCAATTTTTTATTCATCTGTAAAATTCTGTTATCAGCTCTGCAAGTAATTCAGATTCCTGTAGAAGGAAATACATCCACTGTAGTAAAAGACTTTTTAATGGAAGCCTGGGATATACCTCCTTCATTAAGAAAAAAAAAGTCTGTGTTACTGGCAATAATTCTTTTGATGTATAAATTTAATAAAGAGGCAGAAGACATTCAATATAACAACAAAAAAAAAAAAGGTATATAGCAAAACCATCCATGACTGGAACTGCTTTGAGGTGTTCTTCACAACTCTCAACAATAATACACAATTCTCAAGGCTTAATAAGCGTCTTTCACTGTTAAACGACAACAGTTAGCAGAAAGGTGTGCAAAACCATCATTCTTTTTTTTATAAAGGGAAAAACTGTGAAAAGGATGGCCTGAAGAGACAGAAATCAGCAGCAAGGCAAGTATATAGTTGCCTAAAGCATCCTTTAAAATTGTTTATTTAAAAGAAATGTTTTTCCTACAAACATTTCACTTTCATTTGGCTCACTTCATAATCTTGCAAGCTCACGTTCAGCCACTGAGCAAGTGCTAATTGTAATCTGGAAATGTGCTATAAATATGCAACAGTCCTCTCTCTGAAGGACTGGTGATAAACACTATGTTGTTGTTTCTTCTGAAAATGAATACAAAGCATTGTTTTTATTATTTGATCTAGGGATGCGTGGACATATTTTTAGCTGTTTGTTCTACAGAGGTCTATTTGAGAAATCTATTTTAGGTTTTCTATAATAGTTTTCTATTTAGCTTCAAAATGGCAAGCAGTAATAATTTGTATGTTTAGCAAAGTGGAAGAAAAAGGCGTTCTGTGAGTAAACTAAAGCAAATAACTCAGTTCTCTCTATGCTTAAATGGTAGGAAGTTTAACTAGAGATCTGATCAGTTCAGCTCCTACTTCCTTGAAGAACTGTGACCCATGAAATCAGTCCTGATGGGTCAGTGCTGAACAGACTTGCTTGCCTCTGCCTCGTGCAGCTATTAAAGAAAGAAAACAACTGCCTCGACAGGGCTCCTTCCAAATGAAGTCTCTGCAGATTGTACAGTGGTGAGATGAGCACGTTTCCCCACTGCTTCACAGAATCTGAAATGATTGCAGTAAGCCCAAGTAATGTCTGCAGGGGTATTTTTTAGAGAGTATTTTAAAATCAAAACCTGTGCCTACTGAGTGACTTATAAAAACAAAAATCCATTTCAGGGAAGGGACAAACTGCTGTGTGTTCCCCACAGGCTAATTCTTGAAATGGGCTTTTGAAATTCTTTTGCATTTGAAATGAATGACAGTCATTCACCTGTTTGTTTAGTCTGAGTTTCACATTCAAAGAAGTGGATAAGTGCCTTTGTATGAAGTGCTCCAAAAAGTGCCCTTAAAGAGCCTCTAAGGATGTAAAATCTTTCAAATCAGATTTGAGGCATGAGTCCCTACTTGCAGAATATTGTAGTTTATGCAGTGAAAGTGTCAAGCCAATTCTCAGCACAAAACTGACTCCTCTTTTCCCAGAGTGACTACATCAGGCCACATGTTCTGTACCCAATAATTTAGCACATGCATTGTGACACATGCTAACACGCTGCAACAGCAACATATATTTTGGTTTTCTCCCAAAAAGCACATTTGAAAGAGAACCTTTTTATTTGTACTTTGTGTGTGGAGTTATGGATGGGATGAAAATTTATCCTGAATGTCTACAACTGCTCGAATTGAATTTTGATTAGAATATGGAATCAATCTCCTATATGTGGAAAGGAAATGAAAACAAATTGTGAGAAAATTTCTGATATTAATCATGAGAAGGGCATTCAGATTATGGCCAGGGAAAACTAAATGCTCATTACTAGAAATGTACATTACAGATGTCTCAAAGAGATATTTAGTACAAAACCTTTTTAAAATGTTCAGTTGTGTTTGAATTCTGAGCAGACACATTTTTGACTGTATCTCATACTTTGGCTGCTATTTGCAATAACCAGAATTAAATGTATGATTGTAGAAATGTCTTTGAAACAGATTTTTCACTGGTCAAATATCTCATCACTGAGAGAGGTTACATTTTAATTAAGTGTTTTTTAGACTTTATCATAAGTCTGTGTGTTCACCTATTAGTAAGATGAAATTGTGTTAATAAAATTATGTGACTTCATAAAATAAAGGATTAAAAGATATCATAATAGGACAACATTCTGGTTTTAATATTACTGGTTATTTAAACATAATAATTCATACAACAATCATCCCCTGGGGTGTGATTAGGGGAAGTTTTGAGAGTTAAAATTATATTTTTCCTGAAACAGCAGCAATATAATTTAAGAGTTCTATCACCAGTAATTTGATTTGCTGTTCATTATAATAAAAGTAATAATAACAAATTCAATTGCTATTAATGGAAATGTCATATGCACTTTCATAAAGGTTTTATTGTAATTCAGTATTAATCAGTGTATCATTAAAATAAAGTGTTATCATCTAATTTGTACTTATTCAAGCATAAAGAAAAAAAATCTATTATGATGTACTGCACAAATACAATCTGTTGTTTAATGAAAAAGGAATTTGCTATATACATCTGTATTTTTCTTACATTATAGTGGAGAAGCATTGTACTAAAATGTTCTAATTTACATCATATACGCCCAACAATATTGTAGTGGCAAGGTTAAATTTCATCAGTTCATTCCTTTTAAATCACCTCTTCAAAATCTTCAAGGTTAAAGCATGTTGAAATAGCTTTCAGGACTATGGTGCATCCCATCCATAATAAAGGAGCACTTTTATTTGAACAAGTTATCTTTATTAACACAGATAGCTGACTAAAATTCAGGTTGATACAGCAGCTCCTAACCTGTATGAGAGGTAGATTTCTCAATTTCCATAATTAATAAGTTTTTCTTACCTATATTTTACATTCTCAGCTGAAGAGAGGACTTTAAAACTGCAAAAAAAGGCCTGTGAATTTAATTTTGTCATTTTTCTAAAGTATCATTGTGCCTATATGGTGAGCCATTTAAGGGCAGGGGAAATCACAAGGTAGTTTCAAATGTTTAAATTCTATACTTCATTCTTTCAGTGAAGACTGAATCAAAGAACAACTGTTATATTCCCAGATTTCTTCCCTGTGAGGGTGGTGAGGCCCTGGGAGTGTCCAAGGCCAGGTTGGATGGAGCTCTGAGCAAGCTGGGCTGATGGAAGGTGCTCCTGCCCATGGCAGTGGGGTTGGAATGAGATGATCTTTAATGTCCATTCTATCTTGAACCACCCCTTGATTCTATGAAATTACCTCTAAAAAATTATAACACTCAGGATTATGTAGCCTTCTGAATTATTTTTGATTTTTGAGGAATCTGATTTCTGCAGCAGATCCAGAACTTGGGGTTAAGCTACTCCCATCAGTGCAAGGTCTGGGTAGATTTTGGCTCTCTGAAATGGACCAGAAAGAAACCAAAAGAAACAGAAGCAGAGATCTAGAGACAGGAAAAAAAAATTAAAATAGCAAGGCAAGGAAGACATATGTTGAAAGACAACAAAAGAGCACATTTGTACCTTATGGCTTTAGGCTCTGTTACATTTTCCCAGTCACAGTCAAGAAAAGCTTTTACTTAATAGAACTTTTTCATACTCATTTAAGATGCAAAGGCACTTCTTGACAAAGAGGTGTGCCTCACATCTCTTTCTAAATGATTCTAATTCCATCTACAAGCCAATAAAACTTCAATACTTGCCTGAAAACTTATTCACTTTGAAAATGGCTGATGAAATATTGCTTCAGATCAGCCAGAAACCAGGATTCTTGCAAGGATAGTGACAATGCTGCTCCTGAAACCCTTCAAGCTATATATCCATTTCAGTAATGTCTCCTACATTACATTTGCTAGATTTTTGTAAAAGCAGAAGGCATCCTCAGAAGAATCATTTGGTAAGAGAGAGCATAAAAGATGACATCTCAAATTTAGGTTTCAGGGGACCTCTGAAGGTTATTTTCTCCTACCTTCTTCAAAGCTGGATCAACAACAAAATGAGAGCAGGTTGCTCTAGGTCATTTTGTCCATCTAAATTCTTCCTTACTGTCCAGAGACAGAGACCTCACAGTATGTCTGGGTATCCTGTGCCTCACAGAGAAAAAAATATATCCCCATACCTGGAATTTCCCATGTTCAGCTTGTGCCTCTCTGCTCTTATGCATAAACCTCTGGAGTCACAGAAGCACAGAATCATTTAGACTGGAAAAGATCTCCGAGACCATCAAGTCCAACCTTTGACTGGTCACCACTTTGTCAAGTAGAGCAGAGAATTAAGTGCCATGTCCAGGCTTTTCTTTAACACCTCCATGGATGGTTACTCTACCACATGCCTGGGCAGCCCAGTCCAATACCTAACAACCCCTTCTGTGAAGAAGTTCCTCCTGATTCCAGCCTGAACCTCCTCTGCTGCAGTTTGAGGCTATCTCCTTTTGTCCTGTCACAACTTCCCTAGGAGTAGAGACCAATCCCTACTTAGCTACACACTCCTTTCAGGGAGTTGTAGAGAGTGGGTAGGTTTCCCCAGAGCCCCCTTTTCTCCAGTCTAAACACCCCCAGCTCCCTCAGCCACTCATCAAAGGACTTATTCTCTAAATATTGTTTCATTTTTCTGAATGTTTCTGACTTCATCTTTGCTGTAACAACACACAACCCATCAGGCAGTGAAGCCAGCAGTAAGCTCCCTCTAAGCCATCTCTTCCTTCATCTGAACAAGTCCTGCTGTCCCTTTTACCATGGGTAACACTTCATTCTCCCAGGCTCTGCCACTAAAAACAGGTATGAGGGAGCTTGAGAGCAAACACTGACTCTAAAGTGAAAGTTAAAAATACACCTTGAACTCTTTAGTTCCTTCATTTTTCAGTACACACACACACATTTGCTGCCAATAGACCCAAAGAAATGTCTTTTGTGTCATAGAATCATAGAATGGTTTGTTGGAAGAGACCTTGAAGATCATCTCATTTGAAGCCTCTGCCATGGGCAGGGACACCTTCCACTAGACCAGGTTGCCCAGAGCTCCATTCAACCTGGCCTTGGACACTCCCAGGGATGGGGCATCCACAACTTCTCTGAGCAACCCGTGCCAGGGTCTCATCACCCTCATGGTAAAGTTTCTTCCTAATATCTAAGCTAAACCTACTTTCTGTCAGTTTGATGCCATTCCCGCTTGTCCTGTCACTCCAGGCCCTTGTGAAGGGACTCAAAGGCTGCAATTAGGACATCCTGAGGCCTTCCCTTTTCCAGACTCAACAATTCCAATTTTCTCAACCTTTGCTAATAGGAGAGGCGCTCATGCCCAGCTGAGCTGTGGTTTTCAAAACCCCATAGTTGCATGCCCTGGGGGTATGACTGTTAACTATCTGGATAACTCCTCCTGTCTTTCACCTTTTCTAGAATTATTTTTTATCTATGAGCACATTCAAGATGTTCACAGTGAATCAAGACAGGGTTTTGCCAGGCCTATTGGGTTTCTGCCCATCAGAACAGACTGCCTCTGTGTCCAGGGGAGTGTTTCCATGAAGAAGGATGCTGTGTCTGTACACATATCTGGGTACTGACCTACTGAGAGATTTCCAGGCACTGATCTGTGCAGCAAATGGGTCAGGTCTGTATGGCCCACCAGCATTTTGTTTTCAAACTGGAGCCATGAGAAGAACGGGTAAGTCGCAATCTCTCTGCCCCTTTCTAAGACACTGATATCAGAGTTCCTTGCAGATGTCAATTAGGGATACTTACAGGCTAAACTTTTTACTTTGAGACAAATCCTGCTCATTTATATCAGCAAGACCCATACATTTAAGTATTTTCCTCTCAGTGAGTAATCAGGTATTGTGACTAATAGTAATCTTCAGATCACAGATGGGCATTGGGAAAAGTGTTTTAAAGCTATTATTTTTCTCACGGTGCAGCATTAAGTTATATAACCATCATCTTCAGTTCTACTGCCTCCTTATTGATTTAAAGCATGAATTTCAAACATATATATATATGTATGTATATATACAATGATATATCTCAGCTGGTGTGCTGCTTCATTCCAGTCATCAACACCAAAGGGAGTTTTTGAATTAATGTAGACCATTAGTAAATCAAAAAAGCAATTCAATACAGCACAGCAGGGAGAAGATGCAATATCCACAGCACTGGAAAAATATTTTAAGAAGGGCAGTTGTTTGTTAAGAACTAGGGAATTCAGAAAGACAATTTAACAGAATGGTCTAATAAAGATCAGAATTGTGCTGAACAATAATAAAACCCAGAACTTGAAAAAAAAAAATATCCAACAAACACCTCTAAAAACCCATAAAGTAAAACGATGCATTCTCCCAAACCAGGCAGTTGATTACAACCTTGGTCAACAATAGATCTAAAATTTTTTACTGCTCTCTGCCTTCAACCTCAAGGTACACCCATGAAAGTATCTAAGCACTGCAGCATACAACTTTTAGTCAGATAACTTTCAAGTACCTGTTCTTAGAGCCTTGGTTAGACCCTTGACCATTGTCATGGGGGATTCAGAAAACACTCTTGGTATTTCATCCAACATTTTCAGCATGCTGCCAGTGAAAGGTAGAATAAATACTAAAGGATTTTTTTTTTTTAATTCCCCATTTTAAAAACTGGATTGCAGCTGGAACTTATCAATTTCAATCAGGATTGTAAAGAGGATTTCCTGTATCCTAGGGAAACACCATCTGGAATCTCTTTTAACAGGAATACTTGTTTTTTCTTTTTTAACACTGACTTGAGCAAAACATTGAAATGTTTTGAATTCATGTGCAACTTTCCACTTCTCACTAATGGGAAACAGCTTCCCGTTAATAAGTCCCTCACTTCTTTTTGCAGCATTAAAGGAACTTTTCTTCCCTAAGTTCAGCCTGGAAGCTGACTGGATGTCAGAAGATGATTTAAATTTCTCACAATTTTTTTGCAGCCTCTTGAGAAGGCACAGAGTTTCCTGTGTACAAAGTAAAACATCTACTTCATATTCAGAATCATTTTCATAGCCTATATTTCAGTAATCAAAATAAAACATGTTTGGAAAGCATTGCTAGAAATTAAGAAGGGCAGAAGAAATCAGCAGGGTTTGGACTAACTGAAAGAAGAGAAGAGTTAAAAACCATGCTAGTGAGATGTGCATTGTCCTGAGTAGAGCTAGATATCTCTGGCAGCTGATGGCTACTTCATGTACAGCTCTTCTGGGCCTGGCCAGAACTCCTGCTGGCATTTTCACTTTACCAACAGTAATGGCAAATGAATGACTGAATGAAATTACTGAAAATGTACTTTCCAACAAGGTAACTCTTTACATCTACTCTCATGGCATGACACAGCACTGTTTTTCTCAATGGAGTCCTAAAGAGACTGAAGCAGGTATATTTTTATCTCTTCAATCCCCAGTGTTTCTGGGATACACTATTCACCATTAAAGTCTTTGAGTTATGCTAGAGGAATATGAGTGAAAATAGTGACTTGCTAAACATCTGCTGACTCATACATGGAGATGAGAGAGACTTTCTGATCCATTGAGACAAAGCATGCAGACAATGACTGCAAACAACTTGCCTGTGTACACGACTACCAGAGGTTTCATTTTTGTGTTGTGTTATGCTGTGTCCTGGTCTGAGTTGTGACTGTAAAGCACTCTGAAATTCAGCTCTTACATGATGTCATGTGTTCCTTGGGCTTAATATTTATTGCTCTTTATGAAACAATAAAAGTTTTGTTAAAAAGAATACAGATAAATCAAAAAGTCTGAGAGCTGACAGACACCTCAGGAAGATTGGCTCTTCTGGATGTGGCAGTCCATACCATTGAGGGACAGCACATAGACTGGGATTCTCAGCATGATTGCCCCCTTAGCTTGCTAGTCCTGATGAATTCCAGCTGCTCTGAAGTTCAGCTGGAGCCTACAGTGCCCAAAGAGGCACCACAAAGAGGTTCCAAAGCAATGAAATGCAGCTCTGCTTCTGCATGTCTTTTTTGCTACTCTACCATCTCCTCCAGTTTCCTCTCTCTCCTTGGTTCTAAGACAAATTACCTGAACTGTTTTAAATATAAATAATTCTAACCTCAGCAGGAGCATAAACCATCAAACAAAAAGAAAAATCACCACCACTGGGACTTCACTTGGTGTCGTTTTTACTTTTTTTTTTTTTCAGTCATCATTATCAGCTCATGAAAGAAGAGTTAGTCGGCAAAGAAACCAAAAGATTTCTGAAGTTTCTGTTAATTTGTACCCAAAAGCTTTTTCCACCTGTCCAGCTAGTTAATTTCAGTTGGAAATGCATTTTTGCTACTCTGCTTGAAATCTTAAAAATTGGTAGATATTTTTGTGTTCTGTATTCCTCACACTGTTCAGTTCAAGGAAGCCAAACATGAAAAGAGAAGACTTTGTTCCCAGATTATCCAGTCTAGGGATCTCTCTAAACTGTAGAAGATAAAAGCAAGGGGCTGTTCATTGTCATCTTTCCCCCACCCATGATTGCCTCATTTCCTTGCTATAATTCAAGACATTGTCTATGAAAGAATTATGTTTACACCTTCCCAACTTCAGTCTGGACAATGCAACCATTGATTTCATGTGAGAGAACTCCTGGCCAGGATAGTGGGACAGTCTCAACAAGTCTTTAACTGACCTTCAGTAACAACCATGATGACAAAAATGCCACATCCTACTCTAATGTGCCACAGAATTAATGCACAAGATATCTAAGTTTGGTACGTATTATCTCATACTCTTTGATTACAGGCTGGAGGGTAACTCCTTCTCTCTAGTACATTCACAAGAGCCTTTTCATCAGCTCTAGAATTCTAATTAATTAGATAATCATGAAAAGGTTACTCTTCCACTTTGAATCAGACTCCCTGAAACAAAATGTCTATTGATCAGAAAAAATAAATGTAGAAAAACCAGCTGGTTAATTTGGAAGTCTACATGAAGTATTCAGAACTGAGAAATATGAATCTTCCCTCCTTTCCCTGCAGACATTTCACTGACTTTCCATGGAGAAATTCTTATCTGTCAGGAAGGCAATTATGAGATTGTACATTGGGGAAGAAGTCAATTTTTCTTCTTCTTCAATACTCTGGGCAAGTCCCTATATTTCTTTCCTATCTTTACCAGTTTGGGATTTTTACACTGGAAGTGTATATCTAGACTGAAGGAATATCAGTCCCTGATTCCAAGAGTGTGCACTTAAGGAACGGGAGACTACTTAGACTGGGGACAGTGATGGATTTAAACTATTCTCTTATCGACTTCTCCAACAGTGCAGCAAGTCTCCAGTTTTGCTTCAAAAATAATAAATTCAAAAGTGATTTTTTTGAACCTAAATCTATGTGCTATACATGTCTTATTATGATAATTCTGTGTGTAATGTTTTCAGAAATAATCTGCTACAAAAAAGATATTTTCCTTCACCAAAGAACTTCACAGAATTGCTGAGACAACTGACACATCTTACAAACGTATTTCAATTGCTTATCCCTTCAAGACCTAATTCTCACATCTCCTAGTTTATCAGGGTGAAACAATGGCTTTTGTGGATGCATCACAAAGAAAATTGTAAAAAAATCAAATAATCACCTATTGCTTGTTGATCCATCTTTTGCATGCCAAATTATTTATCACTAACTTCAGTCTTCTGCCACATATAAGGTTCAAATTTTTAAGTAGGATTTTAAGTGGGATTGGTTCCATAGCCCCTAATATAAGCAATTCCTCACAGTAACAAAGTTCTCTACTAGGAAAAAACAACTAACAAGAATCACAGATCAATGTGAAGCTTTTTGCAGCTGTTTAATAGAATTTTAGAGGCTTTAAAGTCAAGCAAAATGTGAAGCCATCTTTATCAGACATAGAAGGAACTCTATTTAATTTCACCCTCTCAGAGGGTGCTAGATCTTGATGAAGACTATGTCATTATATAGATATAGCACAAAAGGTTCTTTTGGTGTTTGGTTTGTTGCTTTGTGGGTTGGGTTTTTTGGTGGTGGTGTTGGTGGTGGTGCTGGTTTTTGTTTTATTTTGGCTTTTTTTGCATAGGACTTCTTTTACAAAGGAATTAAGAACTCCAAAGACCATATTGAATACATTTTGAAGATTCCCTTTCTTATAGATACCCTTTTCACATATTCAGCTAAATATTTTGTGGTAGACGAAGTACACAACATCAAATAGACACTATATTTACATACTTTGAGTCTCTAGCTTCTTGATTTTCATAATATTTGTCATGTTTTACAAAGAGAGCTTGCCAGCGTGGGAAAGGTGAGTGGGAGTTGTTTGTTTAAGGATGAAATTTTATTTCTTGTAAAATAAGGAAAAAGAGTCGGCAGTCACTCATTCCTCTTACATTCGTGCAAGTAGCACAAACATTCTGTAATAGAGAAACCACACAGATCTCCTAGTTCAAAATGACGCTATTAAAAAATTACACTCATAAAAAGAATGGCAAAGGACTCTTTGAATCTCTACATCTTGGGGTTTCTGAAATCAAGGTAAGTAGAATTGCTCTCCAGAGCAATGGTAACAAGGAAAAAATCCAGTCTTTACCAAAACCTTCTTGCATAGACAGACAATTTTATCTCAAACTTGAGAGAAACTTTCATTCCAAACCTCTTTCTTTTAATGCTTTCACATTGTAACTAAATTAGTCTTTTTTTTTTTTTTATGCGGTTTTAAAGACAAACTCAATCTCAAGACTAGCAGCATTAGCAGCCTTTGCATTTCTTTTTTGGCTAAAAATCATCATTCTCAGAATTTTCTGTCCTTTAATTTTAAGACAACAGATGATTTTTGACCAGGTCCATATTTACACAATAGAAGTAAAATCATTAGATGCAAATTGAGAAAGGCTGGTTGATCCAAACTGTGCTGTAATCAAAAGGAATACTGTCACTTTTGCAGAAGCAGAATTCAGTCTAGAAAATCTGTTAAAATGTAATGGGCATTCACTATCAGTAAAGTGTTAAATTTTGATGTTATGGTTGGGTGGGAACACAATTTTTTTGCTAGATTTAGACTTACATTTGCATTTCTCTAGCTACCGAAATAAAACTGATCTTTTTTTTTTTTTTTGCTTTGATTGGGTTTCTTTAAATTTGTATCATCTTTTTCCTGATTATACTTTCTGCGCAGCATTTATATTCTTGAAACCTACTATTTAAAGTAAATGGATTAACCGTGGGATAAGTTACTAATTGTTATGAATAAGAATGGAAAAATAGAGTCCTTTGAGGGCATTGTTATTTTAATGACTTCATTTTAGCCTTATCATCATTTAAAATCTATAAACGAAAGAAACACAAAGTATAAGATATAAACAGGCTGACAAGTGCATGACAATAAGAGATACTGAACATTATATCACTTTTTACAGTATTTCTATATAGCATTATCAAAGATTATTCTATGCAAGACTAATATCAAATCCAGATACAACAATAGATTTGACAGGTACATTCTTCATACTTTACTACCTCTTTATCACATACAGTCAGTTTTTTGAAGTCATTACTGGCAGATTCTACTATATATCCACTCATTTGGCCCATGAATAACCACAAAGGATTAATTTTAGCATTCAGTCCAGCCTTTAATTGTGCAAGCTGAATTCCAATTGTGTCATCTCTTTATTTAGAAGTGCAAAATACACAGACCTTAAATTCATGGATTTTTTTTCTTTTTATTTTTCCTCTTTTTTTTTTACTAGAGCATATTTTTTGGACAAAAAATATGGCTATTTCTTATACATTAGTATTACAGGCCAGTAGTTAATAACAGTAAGGTATTCACAATCTACCCTGACAGACGATCTCTCTGTAGCATTATGTGACCCAGGAGTTCTTCTATAGAAAGGTATAAAAAATGTTGAAATTATTGATAAAGGACTGAGAGGATTTCACCTTTTCCCACAGGTCTCTCCTCCATGTGTTCAGTAAGGAAAGCAACAGATCAACCAACAGAGGAATGAGTTGGAAAGAAGCTGGCAGTTCAATTGGTCGTAGGAGTACTCAAGTAAATTGATCAATGCGAGATAAAGTGGCAGATGTTAACCTTCTTTAGAGGTGTTGTTAATGTAAGCTAAAACACCTTCACAGATGAAATTGTGGAACATTCAAGTAGGATTTAACTGACAATGAATCAATAGCCACAAACAGCACCCAAAGGAAACACTGCATTGGGACACATTTTGCCAACTCTGATTTTAATTTGCTGACTCTTAGAGATGGTGGCTGAACTGTAATAATAAAGGAGAAAAATTTCTGAAAATTTTAAATGCTTGAGAATAGCATTTTCTGTATGGGCTTAAACACTAAATTTTGATGCCCTCAAATTAGGAGAATGTTCAGTCATCAGGATAATGATGACTAATCTAAAGATAAACATTTAAGACCAGTGTTGATATTGTTATAACCAATGAGACACATAAACTTTTCTTCAAATGAAAGTTATTTGGAGAATGGTCTGTCATCAGCAGGGAATGACTGTAGGGATTTTATGCAATGAATGGCCAAGGGACAGGACAGAAGGAGGGCTGCATTGTGCCAGAACCTTGCTCAGGTGTCAGGAAGAGCAAAGAAACACGAGGTGGTGAAGGCACAGAGTGGATTTCTGAATGCTGGTAACATCTCAATTAGGTTTACATAGGAAGTTAGGCTCTACAGTGCTTATCAGAGCTGAACAGAGTTGCTGAACTTTCTCTCCTGAGCCTTTAGTTAAACTGTAAGTATTTGAATAGCCCAAGCCTGTTCCCTGAGTGCAGAATATGAATGAAGGCAAAGTCTCATCAGGGAAAAGGTACTGAATTTTTCTTTTCTATTTAAACATTATACTTCTTTGTGGAAAACACTCTGGGCTAAGTATGCTAGCATGATACTTGCTTTAGGTCAAAAACTGTCTCCACATAGTTTTACTTCAAGCAATGAACTCTATTTCTCCTTTCAACCAGTCCCTCACCAAATTCCATTCATAGCAGATGTCTCAGGAGGAAAACCCAAGCTGTTAGGGCTTCTTCCACTCTAACTGTGCCAGAAAGTTTCACAGCAGCAATTTGTAACAGAGAATCCCATTAATCACCCCCACCAAAACCATGAAGTTTCCATTATGGTAGAAGCGTATCCTGCCATGTGAGCAGGAACAAACTGAAGCAAGTTCAATACTATTTCTGGGTCTGTTGAAGGGAGAGCAGAGGCTAATCTGAGCTCCTGAACCACAGAAAGGGAGCCATCCTCAGCTGGGAAGCCCTGTAGTGACACTCATGAGGCAGTGTGCTTAATTTCAAATATGTCACTTCATGTCAGGACCTATTATCCTCACCAAAACATAAGTGCTGTAACATAACTATATGACCTCTTCAGCATTCATAATAAGGCTGTCTGCATGGTTATATGTTGATCTTTCATTTGAGGCTAAAAGGCACTAATAGAAAAGCACCACTCATGCTGTTTTTTTTTTCTTTGTTTGGTTTGGTTTTTTACTATAAATTTTTGCTTTATATACTGCAGATTGTTAGGCTTTTATTCAGTCTTTCTGTGTTCCCAGGCGTGATACCCCTTTGCTGAACTTAAGCAGCCCTGTTTTACCTGAATTATCTAAGTATTATATATTTTAAGATATTTATATAAATATCTCAGAAGTAATTAAGCTATTTATATAAATACCAGAAGTAATTCTATGAACTAGCATTCTGAGAAAACAGCAGAAGCTATCCTAGGCTTTTCCTCTAAGCCTGAAGTAGTTTGGGTACTGGGCTGAGGAGTGAAATATCTTTATCTCATCCATTATCCAGTTGCTTGGTCTAGACCCCAGGACTCCTAGCTACCTTGACTACAGCAGAGGAAGAGTTTCCACTTACCATTTCCTTCCCCTTTCCACACAGTCATTGCATCCTGTCCAGGCTTGGCAAAAGGGCTGTTGGAATTCAATTTCCTTATTTTGTTTAAAAAAAAAAATTATTCTTTCTGTCTCTTTGGGTGTACAATAGATTTTACTGTACATATTTATTTGAAAATAAATATGTACTTTAACTGAATTTACTTATCAGAAGTTATCCTGCCTACATCTTGTTCTGCATTCAGACCAAACCCCTGAAGCTACAGAACTAAATATCACTTATGTATAAGTGGCTTCATTTATGAAATTCCTAATAAAATAAAATTCTGGTTTGTCTCACAATACTACAAAGTAAAGTTTAAATTAAGATAAAACAAGCAAAGCCTGGTTTATTGACATTTAAAACTAGTTATGAATAAGCATGCTGTTCAGCCAACCCTGCAGGGCTCACTACATTTCTGAGATAGGATCCCAAATTTTGTACAAACCAGAGTTTCTCCTGGGATAATGCAGCAGAAACACCTGTGGCATCCAAAATGTTTGAAACCAAGTGAGGCAAACTAAGCACGTTTGTCTTGAGAACAAGCACAGTAAGGTAGGGTAAGCTGTGACTGCATATAAGAATTATCTAGCATTTAAACAGTGCTAAGGATTTTGTATATTCACCTAAACGTGAATATATAAAAAACCCCTAGCCACAAAGAGGCAAATAGAGATTTGTGTAACTGTTGGGTGCAGTTACAACTGGGGTGCAGGAAAATATATTCAGTATGCAGTAAAATCTGCAAGGCAAGAGCTAAGAGCTTGCAGTTGTCAATAAAGGTCTGCGATGAAACAAAAACCATCCTGCAGGATGAACATGACAGGTGATGATGGAATCAGAGTAAGCAAAAAAGATTTCTGGCAAAAAAAAAAAAAAAAAAAAAAAAAAAAGGGCAATCCCTGGTCCCAAAAATAAGGTGCATCATTATGTCATTATGTCAAGAGCAGTTTGGATAATCCCTTTGTCTTCCAGGGAGGAGATGAAGGAGCACAAAGAGAGCATGAGGGGAGCTCACTGGCCAAGGCAATAAGGACTGGAAGCACTAACTACACAGTGTCAGCTCCCCAGAGCTGGATCCTCAAAGCCCACTCAGGGTGTAAGTGTTGAGGACTGACTGCTTTGAATGTGTATTGTTGACAACTGAAAGTGATTAATAGCCAATCATTAGATGTGTGACATCCACAACTGACAATCAAAGGTTGAAAAGTGTGCTGAAAGTGGCCAAACTCATCAATTTTTCCAACACTCCATAACAATCTGCAATGTTCTATCTGGTACAAAGGTATGCATATATGATTTACATGCTCATATATATATATAATATACGTATGTATAATCTTTGTAAAATCATATGTACGAGGTGTTTATATTACTGTGCATATATATCAACCAGCATAGAGCAGCTCCAGTTCAATATCCTGAAAAATATCTACAAACACTGTAAAGATTCTGTCTTTCAGGGGCTGTTGTCAGATCTTATCTGCCAAAAACCAAGGCCTTCAAGAGAACTTTAGAAGTCAAACCTGAGGCACATAGAATCACAAACTACATGAGACTTAATAAACAAAAAATCCAAAATTATGTTCTCTAAGATAAGAATTATCCAGAACAGTAGTTGTGTGTGAAGGCAGAGGGAGCAGTTTGGAGACAGAGACAACCACTCACCCTATAGTCATGTAAAAAAAAACCCCAAAACACTCTATAAGTTGTAGAAATAGTCTCTGATCAAACATTTATCATGGCAAAAACAAGCACACCATAGGAAAGTGATTTGGAGGTCAGTATAATTCCATCCTACCACAGAAACCACTGATTTTATATTAGATATTATTTATTTTGGGACTTTACCAGTCCTGGAGTAATTAAATTAAATAATGACCACAACAGAAGAGGATCCATTTCAAATTAATCAATAATGTAATAATTTCTATTTATTTCTCAACCCTCAGCACAATATACGCATCTCTACTTTGTTTCCTAGAATTCCTGACTATATTTTATATACCGGATGCACACACATGAAAAAAACATTTAAAAACTCATTGCAGGCAAAATTCAAATCCAAAAAAAAATCTTGTACTCTTGCTCTTTATGGATTGTTTTAAATCTAGCCACAATTTGGATGAAGATAATTTCAACTTGAAATACAATAACGAGACGTATTCTGAAGTGCCCTGAATTTTTGTTTTGGTTTGATAGGTAGTCTTGTCTCTGAATTCCTTCACAAGTGGAGAAACTCACAAATTTTAAATCTATATTTCTGTAGCTTTGCAGAGTTCATAATGATTGATAATACCAAAAAGTGCCATTAAGATGAAGAAGTTCCTATTAGATAGATTGAACTCACTAGCATAGATTATTTTAATAGCTTCCTAGAAATTCCTGGAATATTTGAAAATATGCCTGCTAAGGTAAATCAGCCTGATTAAAAATACAGCAAGAGGGAGTCAAAGCCAGTGAGAAAGGAGTGCATGCTGTGGTTGCTGGACCTTTCTCTAGATACTCTCTGGTGAAATACCTGTAGGCTTAAGTCTGGTCTTGTTGGAGGAAACACAGAGGAGAAAAAAGAAGTGAGGTAAGAGCTCTCAGAAAATATATTTTAAAATGTAGCTTATTATTTGAGGAATTTTGCATACAACACTGTATGTAAAACTCAGTTATATTTCTACAGATATATAAATATTGCAGCAATTCCTCTTTCCCATGATCAGCAGATATTTGCTTCAATTATACCTGTAAAATTGTCCCAAGAGATCCACACTTGCCTTTATTTTATAATGCTTTTCCAAACCTAATACAGCAGAGTTTTATGCTCTCTTATTTCTATCCCGTCGTGGTAAAATGGGCATTCCATGTAACCTCAAAGCAGAAATGAGCAATACTGATAAATCATAGGTTTTGTAAGAACTTTTGATTGTTATATGCTGTAGGCAGGAGAGAATATGGTTTTCCCTTGTGCCATTTGAAGTTAGCCTAAGAGTTTACAATTTCTTTTATTGTCAGGGCTATTACACGTTATATACTACACATTAACTGTGGACTAGATCTTAGGACTCATCTTGTATTTGTCTTCACCCTTACTATAGGCAAAGAAGGAAGAATAAAGCTAGAGGACACAATGATGCAGAGAAATTATGGCAAAGATGGTCCTTAAGGTCCCTTCTAACACAAATTGTTCTATGATTCTAATGCAGGGTAAATTTAGATTAAATATTAGGGTGAGATTATCTTCTGTGACTGTGGTCAGGCACTGGAACAGGTTGCCCAGAAAAGATGTGGATGTCCCATCCCTGGAAATGTCAAGGTGAGGCTGGATGGAACTTTGAGCAACCTGGTCGAGTGGAAGGTGTCCTGCCCAATTCAGGGCATTGGAATTAAAGGTTCTTTTAGGCCACTTTCAATCCAAACCATTCTTTGATTCTATGACACAGAGAGTCATGAAAATACCTTCATTCTAGTCTTTACTTCACAGTCACAGAAAAGCAAGGAAAGAAACAATATTAAAACAATATTAAAAGCCAATCAACCAACAACCACCATAAAACCAGCAACAAAATACCAAAGCAAAAAGTAAAATTCACAAAACTAATCAAGAATAACACACAACATGGCATGATGACCTTGATCATTAGGGCTGAATAAACTCTCTGGAAAAAGTGGAGGGTCTTTTAAATGTTCCAAAACAGATAATAAAGCTCTAAGAATTTAAAATGCTAATTTTTAAAAAAATAATATATGGTATATATTACATGCTATTTGTCTTTAGAATAAAAATCCACTACATTCAGTTTCATTATTATATGCTGCTTCTAGTTGCTGTTGGAATTTTTTTTCTTAAAGAATGACAAACATGCTTACACTCTAAGTCACATTAGAATTCAATGGCAGGAAAATGTCTAAATACATCAAAGGTTAGTGTTGACTATTTGACTTCCAGACACAGATCCTCAAACATGTTAAATTAAAGAGGAATTAGGAACCATACATATATAAAACTTTAGCAAAAATGACAATTTAAAGCAGTCTGTAAAATAGACATGTATTAAACTGTATAAATAAATGCTATAAAAAATTGTATATGTGAAAATATATTAATTTGGACAAAATCCAAGAAGACAGAAAGTTTGAGATATAAGGAAAATTAAGAGGAAGGTGATGCTGAAATTTGCTAAAAAATTGTGAATTTTAACACAAGGAGAATATAATTTCAAAAGCAAAGTCAAGCATGAATGAATTTGGAATCTGGCCTGTACCTTGATTTAAAACTTGCAGAGAAGATTTTTTTAAACTGTGTTATACTTCCTTTAGCATTCAGTTATAATTTAGATACAGCTGCTGTTTTACCTATTTCAAAACATAATTTCATAAAGTTTACTTTAGGTTGGTTGCTAAATTTACATCAGAATCAACTGCTTTGAACTTTCTCACTTCTACTCAGCACTGCTGTCCTCAATGCAGTCATTTAATTTCATTTTTCTGTCACCTTCAAATATAATTAGCTATCTCTCTTTCATGCCTTGCCTTTTTTTAACCCTGAGTCTCATTTTGCAATATGGTCTTGCAAATATATGTAACTAAACAGCTGCATTTCTTTATCTTAAATTTTCCATGTCTCAATCTCTTTTTCTTAGCTATCAGTATAATTTCACACAGTCATCTACGCAGCAGCAGAGAAAGGAGCTTCTTATAGAAGCAAAACTGTAATTTAAACTTGAGCTACAAGATATTTTGGAGCAGATGGGTTTTATTGTGTGTCTCCTTGGCCTGAATCTGAATGAATCACTGAGTCGTGCAATGACTGGGATGTTTGCAGTAATTGCTTCTTGATTTTCTTTTGACCATTTGAGGCTGAAAGCACTTTTGATTTCTTTATTATACATTGGAGGAAGGTCACTGATTTGATTTGTGATAGTGTTCAATTCTGCTGTTAATGTTTGTGTCAAACATAGTGCAAATGTTTGCTTTATTATGTCTACAAGACTACTTATAATTGACATTTAAATTGTAATCAGTGCATTTATCTCAAATTGAAGGTTCTCAAAATGAAATGGTGTTATCCAGGGAAATAGAGAAGTATTTGTAAATTGTGATAGTCTTAATACTCATTTTAACAATTTTAGGAGGCAGGAGGACAAAGTACACTTCAGCCATGTAATAACAGTGCAATACTTTGAGAATATTAATATAGTGTTCAGTATTAATTTTGGATGAGGCACAGAATGTCTATACTGATTGCTTTTTGACAAAACACATAATCTGAGAACCATAAATCAGGTATTTTCTTTCCTGCTGTGGGAAATAGAAGCCCTGGGACAATACTGCCCAGATCCCACTTGGCCACACAGTTCAGCAGCATGTCTCCACATGCAGCATTGCAGTCCCTGGGTGGGCAAGGATAGGTTAGATTCACATCTACACAGGGACCCTCAGCCAATGTCAAGCAGCCCTAAATGCAGATGTATCATTGGCCAGAGAGCTGGACAGGGCTAAGACCTCAATGAATCACATGTGTAAGCCAGGGAAAATTGAGCTCCTGTAGAAGGGAGCTGAGGGAATAAACTTGAGGCTATTTGTCACAAGGACCACTGAGTGTGTGTCATCTCTGCCTCCACATTACATCCACATGAAAACACAAGTTGGTTTTTGAGAGGCCCAATACATACATTGAGTGCCTTTTTCCATCCCTGTTCCGTCAAAGATGAATCCTACCATAACATTTTCTTTCAAAGTCACTTCTACTTAGTGTTACAATAAAATGTCAATGAACACTCTACTGCTTCCTAACATGACTCCTGGGTTTGTCCATGTTCAGTCTGGTGACAAGCTACAAGGCAAAAGTTAACAATCTGTGAGGTCCCTGCACGGTATGCACCCAACTTTTACCCTAGATTTCTTGGAACATTACAGTTTAAGCAAAGAGAGCTAAAGGGGTCTGTTGCCTTCCTCCTACTGCTTATTATTTTGCTTTAGCTTTTACCATCTATGCCATCATCTTCTTACTCCAACATGTCACCAGTGTGAAGCACCACCCTTAAGAGAAAGGGAGCATCCAAGATTCATACACGTTTGTAGTCAAAAGGAACAACAAAAGGGTCCACTTAAGATTATGAAGTTTTATTAGTAAATTACACACTCAGCATGGAAATTGGTACAAGTTAGTCCCTGACTGCCTATACAAGCACACAGCTGTGAGATTTGGATAAAGCAATATGGTGAAAAGGAAAAGAGAGAGACTGATGAATTAAAGAGGAGGAGACAGCAAGAGAGGAAGAAGGATCTTCACTCCTGGGTCCAGCATCGATTCAGCTGGTGTTTCCTGGTTCCTGTGGTGCCCAAACACATGGGTTTAAATGAGATATTTTTTATAGATAAGTTTTCCCCACCCTGGAGATGTTTCTCAGTTGCTATGCAAATTAGTTCTCATGCACAACCTGTTCCTCTGGACCCTTCTGAAAATGGGTCTTTAGTGATCTTGTTCACCTCAAGGTGGTACATGCCCACCTCTCAACCTCACTTCTGCCCTTGTGCTGTATTTATCTCTAGGAGCCAGAACAAGGATGTTTGCCCTACCTCCCTACAGCCCCTGCTCCAGCCATATTCTGTTCTTTCTCACAGTGTATTATTGCTAGCAACCCTTGGTTGTTATTACCAACAGTCCTTGGTTGGCTCCACAGCAATCTGGCCATCAGTGTTTGAGACGTACACATGAACATCTTTTAAGCTTCTTCATTCACTGCTAAAAGTGGGAAGGCTCATTTTCAGTGTGACCCTTGTAGCAGCTGCCAATGACAGAAGTGTAGCTGGAATCTACACTCTGTATGTTCTTTTGTAAAATAAATAGAAAAGACTCCTTCTTCTGTTTTTTTTTTTTTTTTTTTAACCTCCATCCATTTCAAAGGCACTCTTCTCTATTTTCAAAAATAAAAAAAAAAATTCCAGCCTTCAGGAATCCTCAATTATGTTTCAGCTGGTGTGGAAAGTAGAGAACAAACAGTCACATCAATTTTGCTAAGGTGAGGTTTGCTCATATAACTCTTTGAGAAGAGTGAACTATTCTATAATTATGGATGTGCACACATACCCGTGTACATTGGGTTGCAGAAATTATGAACTCTGGACATCCACAACCGCTTACCTCTACTGGCTTAGATGAAACAGGACATGTCTTGTAGTGGCCTATTTAGCCTGAATTGGATCAGTGAATGTTTATAAGAGTTTGAGAAGAAAACAACCCTCTAGCTCAGTTAACAATTATGTTCTCTCCAGTGTAGTACACCTGTACCCAGAGGCTGCAAGCCTTCATGCCTTGTTATGAAGTCATTTCTGTGTCACAGTAATTCAAAAGAATCCTTGATGGGAAGTCACATTTTTACTGCCACAAAGGTTAGACTCAGATACATGAACATGGAGCAAAAAAGGAGAGATCTTTTGACAGAGTCTTTGCTCCTAAGATACAGAATTTGCTGTCTAAACACCTTTTTTTTTTTTTAATAACTTTGATTTTCTTTCCCAAATCAATGCACAAACTGTTAAGTGAGCATATGACTCATGCACTTCACAGCACAATCCTGGCATCTTTTCATGAATACAGTTACAATCATAATCTGTTGTCATATATATAATAGAAACATAGAAAAATACTAATGAAAGTACCCAAAAAATATTCAGAAATATGGATAAATGTAAAATCATGCATGCAGCTGTCCTGAATTAACCTTTCCCCTCAGCTACCTAGAAGGAAGATGATGGTGGATTCAGACTGACTGCTACCAGCAGTCAGTTATCCTACAGTAAAAACCTTCATACCTTTTTTCTGTACCCTTTCCTGGAGGCAGCTACATACAACACAGAGTCCTTCTCTTCTTCCCTCCTTAGTCTTTCTCCTGCAGCAGCATCCAACTTCTTCCTGCTCCTTACACGACCCCCTAACCCTGTTTGTCCTTCCTACTGCATTTTAACCTTTTCCATCCCTCACACAACTACATGCCTCTTCCTCCTCACAGCAGCAACTCCCAACCACCTAACCCACTATTTTATATCACATTGGACAGAACTGTGATCTGTTAAGGGCAAGGCTGTTCCCACTCTTTGGTAATTAGCACAGCTGCAATTCCTCGGGAGGGTTGCCTTCAGCACTATCCCCATTCTCTTACAATCTGTCCTTCCACAGGAAGAGATTATTCCATTTGTGTTTGGCTGTCAGCTCAGCCTCTTAGTGAAAACACTTTCCACTTTCCACTTTCCATTCCCTTTTAGAAAAGTTCCCAAACATGTACCTTTGATGATAAGAAATGTGTTACATTAGTCACTGTTGCAGACTTTCATGCTAGTGAATTGTGGGGTTTTTTTTCATTTTGGCAAAAAAACATTCTATCATGTCAGATGTTTTCTGTTTACTAAAGTTCATAAAATTTGTGTGGAAAAAGAGTTTAAGATTCTTTAAAATGAAACTGACTTCTGGTCCAAAACTTGTCCTGTTTATAAATATGAAATAGTAAAAATTTTAGTGCATCACTAAATCAGTGCATCACTGTTAGTTGAGACAGGGATATGTCCAAATAGATGTATCCGTGGACTGAAAAAACAACTGAAAGACTGAATTGCCACTATATGCAAAGTCTGGACTTTTTTAAAATATTTGTCACAGATTTTTAGCACCCATTTGAAGGAATTCTAAAAACTGTGAGTAGTAGGTGACTAGATGTGCCATACATCCCAGACAACATTTAGAAAAATTAGTGTAAAAACCAAACAAATACCAAGGGAACACATTTTCTGGACATTCGACAATATGTTGTAAAATACTGCACTGTAGGCATCTCGAAATTAAACAATGAAAGAAAACTGAGAATTGTGTTTAGGCATGTCACATGATTTCACTCAATTGGGCAAAAAGGCCTATAATTAATTTTGTAGAAAAAATAATTTTTTCCCACTTTAACAATTCAATATGTAACAGATGGAAAAAGAAAAAAAAAACACTTTGAAAAAGAACGCTCAGATACTCATTTTTTCAAAGTAAATAAAGGCTGGTGAAGAAGAAAGGTGAGAAATAGAATCAAACATGGTTTCAGCTATTGCTTAAGTAATCTAAAACAGATCTAAAACACTTGTTTCCACAAGATCAAAGCAAAATGCATCCTAGAATGACCAGTGTAGAACTATAAAAGAAACAGACTTTACTTATGTGGGGGGAAGGCAGTAATGCTCTGCCAATTCGGGAATCTTTAAATTAATTTCTTTTAAAGGCACAGGTGATCTATAAATATAGACAAGAGACATGCAATAAGCAGACTGAGTAGCACTGGGGCTCTTAACATGAACCTAAACTGAGCCATTTATAAAAACATGCTCTAACACAAGGAGTTATGGGGAGACTGACAAGCTTCATGAGTGAAACCTTGCTGTCAGTGAGTTTGTGGAGGCTGTCTCTTTTCAAAACAAATTGCTATTTCATCCACTTAAATCACATACCTAAAACTATAATGAGAGAAATACGTGAGATTTATATCATATTCTTTATTCACAGGTTTCAGACCTTTAGATGAACTAATTTATCAACTGGAGATGGATTTCTCATTAAGAGATGAATGGAACATGACCTTTTCCAAAAATTTTGATGCAAACAGGTGGCTTAGAGAAAATTTGCAAATATGGATAGGTATAATTTAGGAACTCTAGCCTCATGATTTCATTTCATAGGGTAGAAAGGTATGAAGCTTTTTTAGGGGTTCTTGGTTTGTTTAGAGCCATTATGAAAAGCCTCCACTAAATGTGAAAAACCCATTCCAGAATTAGACAAAACAAAATTTAAACCCCTCTTCATGATTCGTGACTAGTGCCAACATTTCAGAATCAACATATTGCTGGGAGGAAAACACATGGCACAAGCATGAGGCTCCTTTCCTCTTCTCTTGATGAAAATGCTGCACTCAAAATTTAGCTGTAAAAGCAGTTTTGTTTTCCTATCAGAATTGAACTGCATTTCCAAATCATCTGGTCTATCTTCTCCATGATCACTGGCAAAGGGAAAAGTACTCAAAGCCGACAACAAAATTAGCTCTAATCACATGTTCTTTAATCCCAGCAAAGTAATTCCTCTCCTGTTGCACTACCTAATACATCTTGTTTCTGTTTTGCACAGCAAGAAAGGCAAATCAGGAAGTTTGTTTGGCCAGCCATGTGTGCCAGTGTGTGGCCCAGGATGAAATCTGCCCACACGTGCAGCCTGAGAACAGACCCATAGGTGAGAGAGGAATACTCTTGCTCCAGACAAAGCAGCAAATGAGTCTCTGAACAGCCGAGACAAGTGGTTGCTCTTGAGTTAGGAGAGGTCCTCAAAACACCCCTCTTAAACTAAAATTAGTAAATTAAATTTTGCATTCCAAGAAAACTGAGAAACGGCAAACTCGGTTAATAGTAAATCATTGGCCCCAAAGCTATTACACCCCATGTGTGTGTGTATGTGTGTGTGTGTCTGTGTGAAGGGTTGTTTCCAGTCAGCTGTAGGAAGCTATTGAGTCTTATTCACAGCATTTTTGAGATGTGGATCAGAATGAATGCCTGCCGATGCCTTTTATCAAAGACAGGAAACTCCTACTCATCACCCAGCCAGCTGCTGTTGTTATCAGCTCATTTGCTGCTTCCTCTCTCCCCTTCAGGAGACTTCTTGGGAGCAGAGTGCACACTTTGTCTGTATGAGGAAAAATAGATTGAAATAGAGCAAAAGACTAAGTAAGCATGAGGTTGGTTTCGCTGTTTGATTAATTAAAAAGAGGAAAACTGCTGGAAATCATACTGTATTTTATTGTGCATTGTTTCTGCCAAACACTTCTGACACTGTTTCAGCATTGCTCCTACCATCTCCCTTGAGCCTGGCAGAAGTCATGGCAGCAGGAAATGCCAACAGCTTTCATAGGGAAAGGGCAAGTGTTAATCCTAGCCTTACAGAGCCCCTTGGAAATAAATAATAATAAAAAATTAAAAATTTAAAAAAACCAATATTTGTCATCTCCAGGACTAAAGAGAGCATCTAATTTCTTTTATTATAAATTTTTAAGAAGAAAACTTTAGAAGGAATGAAAATATAATTAATAAAAATGATGCTTTCACTGAGGCAAGTAAATAGAAAATAACAAAAATAACCACTTTTATGTGATTATCTTTGTCTCAATAAGTTTCAGGAGGGTATTTCACTGAAATCAGTTACAGCTAAAAACTAAACAAGTGAAATTGAACGTTCACAATACATTCTTCCTACTCACAACCTCCCATATTAAATAAGCAGTTCATTTAAACATTAAGACAAGATGGTTTTCAATATATTGACTGATTACTGTGATAAAAAATTGATAATGTAAAGCATCTCTTTGTGACAAGCAAACCAGTCATTTTCTTAAGTGTGCACTGTTATAAGAAACCAAAAGCAAATTTTAGCACCACATGTATACACATTCTTCATGGCTATGGAAGATTGATTATTTTCAAGAATCAGAATTTTAAAGGTAATCTATTAATTGTTCTGTTAAGAAAGTTACTAACAGGGGATATACTGATGGAACAGACTGTGACAGAATAAATTCTTTGACAGCTTATGCTGGTTTTCTTCTTAGTAAAGGCAAGGTCCTTGACACTGAACTCAAGATAATTAAAAGATACACACCTGGTTGAAACCAGTCTGCTAAGTACTCCTAAAATCAATGGAGAAGCAAGAGGACAGTTGTCCTCATGTAAGACAAGTATCCAAGACAGTTTGGTTTAATTGGCCTCAAGAAAACTTTAATCCTCACTGTGGCCCACAGAGAGAAACCAGGTGATTAACTTAGGAAAAATCATAGACAATGTGGTTCAATAGTTTGTGATTTTTAAGGAGCACCAGGGAGAAAATATGCAGCTATTTGTACCTGAAAAATAAATTATCTGTGTTATGGGTGTGTGGCTGAGACTGGTATTGATGGAAGTTGAAGGTATAGCATGTAAAGAAGATATTTCATGTTGATCAATATATTCTAAAGGCACTCTGAAGGAGAATGAAATTGGTTTGGGATAGGTTGTTCCAGCACCAAGAGTCACCAGTGGCTTAGGCTTAGGTGGTGACTAGGACATGGCACTGTCCAATGTTAAAAATCCACCGGTAAATTTCTGTATGCATGCATGACAGCACAAACACCGTCTTGGAGCATGTTCCTTTAAACAAGGCAATTTAATCCTAGAAATCATTTGGATTAATGCAGTGGCAGAAAATGAGCAAATTTTTTATCCCTCCTAATTTCCAGAGGCAATAAAGAAAATCATAGAATGATTAAGGTTGGGATAGACCTCCAAGATCATTGAGTCCAAGCTGTTTACAAACACCACCACATCAACTAAACCACAGCACTGTGCTGCATCAAGTTGTTTCTTGAGCACTTCTAGGGATGGTGACTCCAACACTTTCCTGGGCAGCCCATTCCAGTGCTTGGTAACCATTTCAGTGAAGAAATTCTTCCTGTGAATTTTTTCCACATGAACTCTTCATGTGAATGTTTCTAAAGATTTAAAGATTTCCAAAGTCAAGTTAGAGTGCCTGTATATTCTTGTTTTCTCTTGTTAAAATGTAACTATACTTAGCTACCAAAAGCAGAGATGTGAGAAAAAAAAAACCTTCAAAAATAATAAGATAATCACACAAGAGCTTTAAACAAAATCAGAGTTTCCACTCTATAAAAACTGAGATGATCACCAATTATTTATGGTTCCTTTCGCAGAACTCTCCAGCTGCTCATTTTGAAGGTTGTGGTGGACAGCACAGCTGCACTTTGCAATGCATGATATAAGAGGAAGAAATCTAGCTTGACTCAAATATTTAAATTTCCTTTTCAGCTTTGTCAATGTGATTGGTGTTAGAGTTTGCTTTTGTCCCCTTGGCTAAATATCCCCATTTCCATTTGCACTTCAAAATCATAAACTACTTCTCAACAACTTCCTCCATGTCAAAATCTCCATTTTAACCAGCTGCAGAAATATCTGGTGCCTCAAAATAAAACTGTTTGGATGTTAAAGACACTGTTGAGTAGAACAGAACAAGGAATATTTCTAATGCTTCAGTAATTCAAAGGTCACTGGATGAGCGTTAGAAAAGAATCAAGCCTGTCACACACAGTGATATCTTTTTCTTTTCAATAAGTTTGTTGCATTATGAAATAACATAGCATGTGTTGACACAAGTCTTGACACATTAACCAGAAGGAGTTACAATCCTCTGTGTGCCTTGTGTGACTTGACATAATATTTGAATAGTGAGACACAATATGCTGTCAGGAATTTTTCTGTCAGCCTGGGGTATGTTAGTTCTGTGTAATTGCACCAAACCACTTCTGACCTTTTGAAATTGCCAGATTTGTACCACTGTCTGTCACTTTATAATTCCTCACACATAGATTTATATTTGTATGGGTATGTAAACCTGTGACAGATGGTTAAATTACAGTGTCTACTATTAAAGAACCTAGAATTTCCAATACGGGCAAAATCCCTGGTATTAACTGTGACTTAACATTTGCAGGCTACCTGATGCTCACCAAGCCACTGCCACCTTACTCACGTCCTCTCACCAGGACCAGAGGAAAAAAATACAGTGAAAAGGCTCTTGGAAAAAAATAAGGAAAGGGAGATTGCTCACTAATTATTGCCATAAGAAAACCAGATTTGAGTTGGGGAAATCAATTCAATTCATTTTGAAACAGAGCAGGATAGTTAGAAACACCCCCCTGAACACTTAAATCCACTCCTCCTGTCACTGGTTACCTGGGAGAAGAGCCAAACCCCCACCTGGCTACAACCTCTTTTCAAATTGTTGAGGAGAGTGATGAGGTCTCACCTGAGCCTCCTTTCCTCCAGGGCAAACAACTCAGCTCCCTCAGCTGCTTCTCACAGGAGTTGCAAAACCAAGGGATTTTTTTTGTGTAGTACTGCTTGTTATCTTCTCAAGATCTGTCCTTAAAAGAAACCATTCTAAAGTGAGGGGTTCAGCAACTGCAAATCCGAAAATAGGAGAAAACACAGATTTATTTGTCCCAAAGGAGCACCTCTGTGCAGAAGGGTATTTACAGTCATAGAATGGCTTGGGTTGGAAGAGACTTTAAAGATCATCTAGTTCCAAAATTTTAAATTCTTCAAGCCTGTGGGGAAAAAAAAAAAAAACAACAAAAAACCAAAACAAAAAAAGCCCCCCCCCCCAAAAAAAACAACAAAAAAACCCCAAAAGACAGAGAAGGTTATGACTCTTAGTTCTGTTCCTTTATTTTACACTGCGTTTTCATTGGATGGAACTCTTCAGCATGATTTAGAGCTCCCTTTGGTCAGTGCTGCAATTTGCAGGTTGAGTTCCATTTCCATCCTTTCCTTGCTTCCCCTTCCCATACATTTCCAGGAGCATGACAGACTCAGCAATGCCCACATGGACTGAACACAGACACACACACACACACAGACACAATATTTCCTGTGCTTGAAGTTGCCCATCCATTGTGGTAGCAGAAGCAATATGTTTATTTAGTTCTGGGGCAGTGAACAAAAAGGAATCCATGGGATCTGGGTAGCTTCACAAATAAATGGCATATGAAAACAGGTTCAGAAGTTTACATCTGTGCATTTTTCCTAAATACCTTTTTAGATAAATTGTATCTATTTACAGACATTTTTGAAAGGTTTGCTTTCCTGTGGTTTTTAAAAAAATCCCAACAGCTAGGATGCTTATTCAGTGGCATAGTTTCTGGTAAAGAAAACTAAAATTGGAACAATTCCAAAACAAATATTATTTGCTTTTTGAGCTAAACCTAAAATGAAGGTTCTTCTATGAATCCAGTATTTTATAAAAGCATACACAAACAAAAGAATAGGGTGTTCCAGGAGATTATTATTATTCATGTGGATTGCTAACAAGTAGCAGTAAACCTTAAAAAAAAGGAAGTATAAAAATAGATTTTAAAGATGTTTTCAGAGAAATTTTATGAGGTTAGAAGAATCATCTCATATACAAACATCCATATTCTGACACTCTTATCACAGAGTTCCTGATTTCTCATTGAGGTTTTGTTGCATGATGTGTCAAATGCGTTTTGATTCTGACAAATGGAAAGATAATGCTAAATATATTCTTTCAAAAATCAATGTATCCTAACGTAATAAACAACTTTTTTTAGAGCTGCAAAGGATATTAATGAGAGCCACATGGAGAGATTAAAGGATCTTTTTTCTATGGAAGGTTCTTTAGATTTCTCTTCAATAACTGGAGGTGCATTATTTCGCTAAGGGATCAGATCCACCTAAGCCTAAACTGTCATGGTACCACTGTCTCCAGCAAAGATTAGCACATTTATTGATGCTTCTTGAGACTCTGGACAGTTACTGTTTATACATCAATTTCCAGGGACAGGAATTTATTTCCTTCCCATTCCTCTGAAACACAACATTGTGATAATATAAAAGATGCCTTGAGTGTGGTCTCTTATGAAGAGAATCTTTTTTCCTGCTTTATTAATCTTTCTCAGGAATGTGTACCTGGAGAGAAGAAATGCTTTTCCTCAGTCACAGACACATAAATCTTTGAAATTTAGTCTTTAGAGAAAACCCTTTTTGTATTGTACGGAGTCATACTGTGAGTAACAAAGTCCATAAATAAAATAGTGCCACAGAGCTCACAGGTTATCTGCTTAACAACGACAACTTTGTTCTTCTTGCTAATTTAACACATTTTGGTATGCTAAGATTCCGTGATTTAATCATTCTTAACAATAGATTAAAGTGATTCCCACTGAGATTTGAAAAGCAAGAGCAACCAGAACACAGGCCTAAATCAATGTGTGCCCTGCAAGCAGGCTGAAAATTAGAAAAGGTTGGATCCTCTATTTTTCTGCATGAAAATTAAATTAAAAATGGTAGGAAGTCTCTAACTTCTTTATGTTTCCTGGAATATATTTGCAAAATTAAGGTCTATTGACAGCAATGAGAATTTAGGCATTAAGTTAGATTAGATTATCCCTTATGGAAATTTCAAAATGAAAGAGAAATAAATCCTTGGATTTATTTTGACTGAATAAGATGAGGTTCTTAATTAGTTTTATTTAATGTTTTAGCTTTACTATGTGCTTCATGTAAGCACATAGTAAAGCTAAAACATGATTATTAAGTTTAATTTGTCAATTAAATGAAATAATTGTGGAAAAAATCTGAATTCACTGTATAACCCCTCATCAGCTTGTAAAATCTAATTTGAAAATGTGTTTTTACTTCTAACTAAAACATACAGAAGGTGTTAAGAATTTGTTAAATCATTGTACTAAAGGAACTCGTTCAATAGCTCTAAACACTTTGCTGATTCTATCCCCAAAACATAGTTTTCCATGAAACAGGTTAGGGAAAGGAACACCTGTTGGAGGGCTTTGATCCCTTACAGCTGACAGATGGAACAGCAAAGTTCTAAAACAGCAAAGGAGCGATTGCCAATCATTCAGCAGGTCAATTCCAGCAGAAATAAAAGTTCTGTAGGGCAGGAGGGAAATTTGTCAGCTCTCCTGCTTTCTCCATGAGATTTATTTATCAGACCCCTGTTTGGGACTTGGTTTCTGGAGCAGTATTTATTCCTGGAGGGTGACTGCAGCCTCTCTTCAGTCCTTGGATCCCGTATCACAGACAAGAATGAGGGGAGAATGAGACTGCTTTGGGAAAAAGAAAAGCTACGGAATAATAAACATCAGACAAGTATTTGGTCAAAGGATGGCCTTTCCTCCTGATGCTGCTGCTCCTGACATGAGGACGGGGAAGTTCTGCAGCCCAACACAAGGAATTAAGTGAATTGAGTAAGAACCAGCTTTGAAGTTTTGGAGGTGTGAAATAGGCTGAAACCCAATGCAAATTATTCTAACATATTTAAAAATTATTTTTAAATACCAAAAAAAAAAATTCAATTTAAAAAATTAAATTTACTTGAATACATATATGTGATTTAACCTTATCTTTTCAAAACCAAATTGTTCCATTTGTAGATCTAGGCATATGAATTGGAGAGGGAGGGAAAGCAGGAGTCAGGTAACTGTGGGGATGGTTCATTTCTGCTGACAGCATGGCTAGTAGAACATCAATTGTGAAAAATCGAACCCGACACCATTGATGAAACTGGAAATATGACAAAAAAATTCCAATATCTCTTTCATTTATTTCATGGATTCATGGACTTTAGAGGGCAGAGGGGGACAATTAAAACCACATCATCTGCCTGCTTCTATTACATAAGTCATACAACTTTCTTGATTTAACTTCTGTGGGTGAAATGAAATATAAATTGTTCTAATATTTTAAAATGTGAATTATTCCTTAACCAAATATGTCTATCTACAACTTCCATATGCCATAATTCATTATAAAGTTTCCTGCTATATTTGAGAATCCTCTTAATAATTTTTGTTATATGATTTCCTATTAACTGTAATCAGATCCCACTTAATGAGTGAGGGATTCAGTGTGGAGTTTGTGAATTCTATTTATGCTATGGAATCTTTACATACGGACAAATTTCACCTCACTATTGAGCTTTTCTGCTTCTCTCTACAAATTTTGTGCCTCAGTTTTGAGGAGAAATTCTGAGAGGAAATGCCACAGAATTAAAAATAACAAATTAGGAAAACATTTAAAAATGGAAACAAACTAACAGAGCAGAAACTAAAAACAATTATCTATGCAAACTGTCAAATTAACAAGAGATCCAGTAGTCTAAGGTGCCAGGTGATCTCATCACTCAATCAATTTCAAGAAGTAATTCTCTAAATACTGAATTCTCACTCTGGAGATTGTTCCATTCCCCATTCCCACAACCTCCTTGACAGAACCATATGGCTGAATGTCACAAAATTGTTTCATTGTTTAGATGACACCAGGAAAAAGCCACCTAGGATCTGCCCAGAAACTAGAGCTAATGGCTGGCCAGATTGATCCCAATTTTCTGGGACAATCCAGAGAACTAGGAACAGCATGAGAGGATGTGCAGGGATGACCCAGGGCAGAATAGCAGCAACACCCATAAGAACTTGGTTTGTTCTGTAAGATTTTGTGGGACACAGAACCCCATGGGAATGTCACAGCTCCATTGCATCCCGGAGCAAACAGTCAAACAGTGGGAAAGAGGAGAAAAACAAGAAATGTCATGCTTGTGAGAGGCTACATGTGTAGGTGAGCATTTGGCTTTGTGTTGGGAATTGCTGCACCCAATCAGTGAACATTTTAACTGCTCTGTGGTCCTGCCATAGCTCCATTGCCCTTGGCTGGTTTTAATAGACGGAATTAAAGATTGGGAGCATCAAAAGCTTAAAGCTATGTCCAGAACTTGCATTTCCCTTCCTGCAAAACTCCCAAACATGAGCAAGAAGAGGTACAGCTGGACTATAAAAAGAAAGGAATGAGTAGCATGACACCACACACAAAGGACACAAATGGACAGGGACACCAATGCCTGTACCAGGGACTTTAGCAAGGACAGGGAATTGGTGGGACATCCCATCACAAAGCAAGGAAAGCTTGAGAGCACAAGAGTCTACTCTTCTGAACATTAAGCTGTGAAGAACTAGAAGTAAAACAGACACAATTTCCCATGTTAAATTCATGTTTTGAGCTCCTTGAATCCTTCCCAGTCCTTTAATAAATCCTTTCCAATTTATCAATGCAATTTTTGAACTCAAGATTTCAGAGCAGAAGCAGCAGCCTCCTAAGGAGAAATAGCACAATCAATTTCTACTCAATATTCTCATGTTTTTGTCTCACATTCACCTTTTTAATGTGGAATTGTATTGAGTGTTCATGCTTGGTGTGACTTCTTGCACCTTTTTAAAAGCATCTTCTCTTCAAGACATTTGTAGCTGCAAAATGTGGCTTCTATTCACACTTCACTACACCAAAATGTAACTTGGCTGAGTTGCAAATTGTATATTTATACCACACTTACAAAACTGCCTACACATCCCTGCTGAATTCTACCTCTTTTTTTGACATTCATTTGTGTTTGTGTGCATTTGCTATAAATTCAATCAATAACAGTTTTGTTTTCATCCAAGTCATTGATAACAATATTAAATAGCAAAAGGTCAGAAACTGTTTCTTAAAGACCTCACAAATATCAGTAACAAAGACAGTGTTTAATCAGTATGAACTCTTCTATTGATTTTGTATCACCTGGCTTCTTAATCAAAATATCATCCTGTAGCAAACCAAAACAGTTTACAGAAAAGGAAGTGGTAAATTGTACTATAGCTGCTATCAATGACACTTCCATTAAAAAGAAAATTTAATATCCATGTAGAACTCATGAACCCAGGCTGCCTAGTATTGTTAACCATGTTGCATTATTTTGATAATTACAAATATTCTTACAATATTTGTTGTAAAAAATGTCAAGAGACCTGGCTGCTGAGCATTCAGGAGTTCACATATAAGCTTTAGCATGGCAATGATGTTCAATCATCATTAGCACTTTCAGGCAAACAGCAGAAGACATCAGTCTGTCACCTGATAGTCACTCAGCAGTATTACACCTTCCCCTGTCAGCCTTCACTTATGTAGTGGCTAACACAGGAAAAATTGTTAAGCTGAACTTTGGGCAAGGAAAAAAAAAAGATAATAAAGCTATTACAGTTAATGCAACCAATTTTTTATGTATATGCTAACTACGAGAAGGAACAAAACATTGAGAAGAGAAGGTTCAAGAGGTCCTATAAATGTGAATAAATTCCTGAAGAGAGAGTGTGAAGAGGATGGAATTAGGCTTTATTTAGTGCAGCTCAGTGTCAGGACAAGAGGTAAAGGGCACAAAGTGAAAAAGAAGATGTTCCTTCTAAACATCAGGAAACTTTTAGTCTGAGCACAGGTGTAACTTGTTCAAAGAAGTTGTGAAGTCTCTCTCCTTAGAGACACCAAAGAATTTTCTGGACACTGCGTGGTGGGCTACTGGCTCTTGGTGGCCCTGCAGTAGGGTTTGACCTCCAGAGGTCCCTTTCAATCTCAAGCATTCTGTAATTTTGTGATATACCTTAAAGGAGACAGAGCTTCTCCTCTCTTTCAGTGATCAGTGATACCTCTTACATCCTGGGAAAATGCCATCACTTCAAGTATTACACATTGTTTAAAATTTGGATCATGATGATATAAATTTTGACACAAAATGAAATATTCTTTGGTCCAATTTAGCCAGCCAGACCAGAAGTGCCTCAGAGAGCACATTGAATTTTCTAGTGGAGGGGAATGATACCTACATCAACCTTTGCACTGTCAGGTTTCTTTTTTCCCAGATGCCTCAAGGTATATTCTGTTCTCTCTAATAGAGTCAGTTTTCATCTAACCAAGTTTCTACCTGGTAAACCAACATATTTAATCTATTGCATTTCAAACAAAATAAATTACTTATTTTTGTAAGATTGCTCACATCTTTTTTATGCCAGAGGTGTCTTCCATTGCACAGTGCAACTTATACTTGGTGAGCAATTGATCAAATTGGAAGCATTTAAGAAAAAATCTTAAAAATCATGAAGTTAGAAGTAAAAACTACGAAAAGGAAGAGATTATAGATGTTAATTCATAAATATTTCTATGATAAGGACCATATAAGGATTTAAGAGAAGCAAAGGAAGAGGAACGAGAAAAATATGCTGGGAAAGAATAAGAACTGTGTCACAGTAATTTAGAAAGGTAGATAATGTGACACCATTGAGCCTATCATCTTTTGAATGACTGCATGATAATAGCACAGTCTAATGCTAACATCTGTATGGGTGATTCAAAATGAAATATAATTTCTGTATGAATTAGAAATGCTGAAATTAGCAATGGCAGTATAGAAAATGTCAAGAAAATGCAAATTACAAGATTATGGACCTCAATATGTTCATTTTTTTATTTGAAATGTGTTCCTCTGTATCTGATAATATAGTTTTTCTTGAGCAAAATTTAAAAACTAAACCTACTACATGTCAATGTCTGTCATTTCTTTAAATTATATTCCTGAAAAATGAAAATACATTTTAGTACTAAGTATATGCTACTGAGACAAAACTCAGCTCAGTTCATGAAGGTGAGGAAACTCCACAAGCAAGTGTAATCTAAAGCTGTGAATTGCCATAAAGAGAGTTCCAAGATTCATTTCTGTACTTATTCAGGAAAGGAGGGTGAGCAGTGTACAAGCTGCTCTCAGACACATCCCTAGAGGAATTAACTGAAGTAATATGATGTTGGCTGTTCATTTTCTTTCCTTTCATGTAGAAACATATTCCTCATAGATATGCTGTAGAGTTCACAGGGCCAGCTATCTCACAAGTGAACTAAGGAGCAGCATCCCTGGAGGTTCTAGTCCAGTGTTTACCTCGGTGAGACTGGGAAGCTATCTGCTACAGCAGGAGAATCCCATAATTACAAAATTATTTAGGTTGGAAAAGAACTCTTAGGTCACTTGGTCCAACTTTTTGCTAACCATCCCTTGCCAACCAGACCATGGCACCGAGTGCCACATCCAGTTGTTTTTTGAATACCTCCAGGGATGATGACTTCACCACCTCCCTGAACAGTGAAAATAATGAAACTATTCTGTTTCCATTCCAATGCTTAACAACTTTTTTTGGGATGAAATTCTTTCTGATACTTAACGTGAACCTCCTCCGGCACAGGTTGAAGCCTATCACTTGTTACCTTGGAGCAGAGCCTGACCCCTACCCGGCTACACCAGAGTCATAAGGTCTTCCCTGAGACTCCTTTTCTCCCAGCTAAACACCCCCAGCTCCCTCAGCTGCTCCTCACAGGACTTACTTTCTGGACCCTCCCAGCTCAATTGACATTTTCTGGACATGTCAGAGGAGGGAGGCCAGAAATGGTGTAAAGCAAGTTTGCAAACCATTCTGTTTCAAAGCTAAATACTGGGATACTCATATCTAAAGGACTGCCTGTCACTCACATTTCACTTCTTAAACTGTTTTCATCTCAGCACTGAAATTCTGAAATGGTGTTTAGGATGAGCACTAGCACTCAGCAGCTGCAAGTTGTTAACATATGATCTCTTCCTGCTGTAAAAGCAGCAATCCTACAGAAATGCTTACAAAATTCATAGACCAAATCATTTAAGCAAAACATTCAATACATTCTCCAAACATCAGGGGGGAAATAAATTCCAGAAATGATAAGATTACTTCTATATATATTTTGTTGCTAAAAATATTCCTCAAAGCACATTTGTTAATTGCTCACAAGTAGTTCTTTGAAAATATTCATTGCTACAGGCATTGGTTAATTTTGATCAAATATCTTTTCAGTTACCCAGCAGGAGAATATGGAAAAAACTTGTGCCAGACTTTTCTGAGAGGTGCAGATTGAAAAGAAGAAATTGTGCAATGGGCACAAATTGCGATACAAGAAATTCTGATAAAACATAGGAATTTTTACACAGAGAGTTGCTCAACACTGAACCTTGAGAAGCTGTGACACTGGCTGGTAATGCCAGTAGGAAATACCCAGCTAAGTTACCTAGGTACAATGAAATAACAGGAAATTATAGAAAAGAGTGAAGAAATGGTCCTACGAGGGAAATGGCAAGGAAAGATACTCTGAATGATGGGGTTGTAGAAGGGAGTATCATCAAAGAAAGACAAGATAAAAGCAAAAATCAAACAAAAAGATAAGAGATAGTTTAGATTAAAAGGTAACTTTAGATAGCTGCAATCAAATAAAAGATATAACAAATAAGGTAATTAGTGACACAGCTAACTGGTTCAGAGAGGAATTAGATTTAATCAAAACAACTACAGTGATTTTCTAAAGATGAGATCTCAGATCAAATGGGATGTGGCCTGGTGACCACTGAAATGATAGGTACATTGGCTGTCTATGTCTTTGGGATGGAACAGAGAAGTCTTCAATGCACAAATCTTGTTTGCTTTGATGAGGATCTTGCTGTAGCTGCACCACTGCTTGCAGGCCGTTCTTACATAAAGCTGATGTTATACACTACTCTGTTTACTTTTAATTTCACTTAACATTAGACAAACAATGAAAATATCAATTATATATCCAATTGAAATGGTATTATCAAGCTCAAAAAAAAGCTGAAGTATGAAGATTTTCCCTGATTCTTATATATGGCAAAAAAGGCATCTGCCTGATTTAAGGAAAGGAGAATTCCAAGACTCCATTTGCAAGTCCTTTTCAATAAAAATGTCTGTAAGCCTAAAGATTTGCCCTTCTGTTGTCAATGGAATTCTTGAAATTTTCTTTCAATAAGTAAAAGCCAGGTCCCTGTTCTGCAAATTGTGCTCTCTGTAGCGTTAATTCAAAAGATCCTTACATTTGGGCAAATGTGGAGTGCTGCAGAATTTGCATCAGTTATTGTGCAGACTTAGGCATGCTAGAAAATTACACTGCCACTTTTCTCGTTATGTCCTAAGTGATTTACTGTCAATACTACTCAGAAATAACCAGTAATAGTTCTCACACTGTAATTTAACTGTAAACAAAGCAAACTGAATATTTACATAGTTGATCTATTTCGTTTCCACATATTTTTTTAGCTGAGACACCATTCTACTGTGTTAAATACCTACTTCAGCATAAAATATTGTCGGATTTTCTAATTTTTCTTTTTTTTTTTTCTTAATGAATTCCATATGCCATGGTTCTGACTATTTTCATTTCTCTAGTGACTAAACAAGGAGACCTGTGGAAAACAGCTCAAGTATTCTGAGAATTTCTTGAAATAAATTTGCTACTAGAAGATTATGTTGATTCACAAGAATTTTATTCTGTTCATGTTCTCCAATATCTTTCACATTTCTTTAATTTTCTATAAAAAGGTGATTGGAATTGAAATAGAGCTGATTCAAGGTTCATTTCCTGTATCACAAAGTCCCTACAGTAGCTGCTGAAAGCTTCAGCAATGCAAAGGAGTTCACAGGGTATGTCCTTACCCTTGTAAGCAATTACTGCCTATTGTATGATGATCTTTTTTCCCCACTTCTTTGCTCCTTGTGTTTTACTGATTCACAAAGCAATGTTCACCAAAATACACTGTTCCTCTATGTAGATCTTGACCTTACTCTAAACCTAAATCTACAGCTGCTCAGCTTCTGCAGTCACACTAGGCCCAGAGCTGCTTTGCTGCTCTGCTCCTACATGAAAACAGTTTTTAAATGAATCACTCATCCATTTTAAGCTGAATCTGTCTCCTGGATGAAAAACACCCCTCTTCATTTCAGCTGCCCCTGAAGCTCTCTGTAGGAGCATCCCTTCTCCTGCTGAAGTGCCTCCCTCTGTGAAGATTCTTTCTCCTACATAGTTGGATTTCTCCTTCCCTAGCATGAAATGTAGGCCTACTTAAACACCCAGGCAGAGAAATTTCATGACACAATGCATTCCTTAAATCCATGGTTCATGCTAGAAGTGGAGTAAAAATTAGTTTTAATCTTTAGTATTAGCATAATGAAAAAAAAAAGTTATATTCATTTGACCCAACACTACCTTATATACTACTGTTTCTCTTTTTAATGTAAACTCTGGGCTAAAGATTGTGAGAATGAACAGTAGTGAGGCTGCTGAATTTAATTTCCCTTGAGCTAGGACTCTCAGACACTTCTTGTGTCCCATGATTTAAATGTCTTTCTCATTTGCTCTTCTAACTCTTGCCTGCCAAAAACAAGGGGACAAGAAATACATTGCATGTATGGTGCACTCTGAGCTAAGTCTACACAATCTTATTGTTGTCATAGAAGGAAGAGGGAAAATGTGGCCATAGCTGAAAAGGTTTTGTTTGTATTTTTCCTTGCCTTGTGAAATTACAGGCCTTTGAAAAAGATGGAGGGAATGAGAAAGAGAACAAACCCCCCTGTATTTCTTAGAACCGTAAGATCAGAGAGAAGTGCAAGAAATATCTGCCCCATGTTTTGGTTGTCTTTATTTAAAGATACAAAAAAGCCATCAGGAAAATAAATCCAGTGAAAAGGGATATAGAAATGGCAAGTAAAGAATAATGTACTGTCTCGTATTAGACCACAATGAAAGGCAGAAGCACAGATCTATGTGTCAAAAAGCTTCAGATCTGCAAGAAATTTCTTTACAACTTTTTGCCCCTGTTTAAAGGAACAGATCTCCTTGTGATCTTTTCATAGTATCTCACTAGCACAACTACTGCAAGCTAAGTTAGGGTTGCAAGATCAAAAGTTTCCTAGATCCACTCTTAATTTCAAACAAAATTTTAAAAAAATCAAAAATCATAGCTATCATCAATTAAGGTGTTGAAGGTTAGGTTTCCTTCCTTTTGTTCCTTTTTACTTATAGAACTTTTTCCCAAAAGTTGCTAGGAAACACTAATGACTGGATACCTAAAACAAACAAAAGAAGTGGCCAAGCTCAGAGTAGGAGGGCATCTGGTTGCACTTCTCTTATCTGGGAGCTTCTCTCTGAGAGGCAGAGGTACTGCAAGAATTGGTCAGGTAATGGATGGGGCTGGGACAGCTGCTGGCTCCCTCTCTCTCATCTTCAGAGGACGATGGTCAAAGCTGCTGCTTGAGGAAGGGAATTCACTGAAACCACCAAAACCCAGCCCGGAGCTGCTTCTGTTGCCGTGGGGTGAGACTCTGCCTGTGAAAGCAGACACTGAACTGGGACCTTATTAACACCTACCCCACTCAAAAAAGGGATCTATCACCATCTGCTCAGGTGCCTGAGATCCTGAGCCTGCCCCTCTCTGCCCTCTCAGAGCTGGGCCGCCGCTGCCCCACCCCTGATGTTTCTTCAGGGCTTCTCTGAGCTTTTTGCTGCGCTGTAATTACAAAATTACAATAATTCAGAGGGAAGGGGTTTATATTTTCCATTCCAAGGGAGGCTCCTGCCTTCCTTAGCAGACACTTGTCTTTCAAACTGAGACATACAGAAAATTTGTGTGCAAGTTAAAGTTATTCTGCTATAATGTCAAATTTATTAAAAAAAGTTTTCTTCCTTTTGAGTCCAAAATTCATCAAATGCATACTCTTTTGAAGAGTACATTTTTTTTTTATTCTGACAGCTCATGTGTGGATTTAAAGTAATACAGAAATAAAACTTTCTTGCAGTTCAGAAATTCTCTCATCTCTGTTTGAAATTACATAACTGCCTCAATCAAAAAAACCCTCTGGAAAATATGTGCCAGGAGATTTGTGTGTTTGCAATTCTGGTGAATAGATCAAATGTGCCATTCTCTGTATGTTTTCAAAATCTTCTTTCTTACAAAAGAAGTCACAGCATTCATAGTTCCTTTTTTTACTGTGAACTAAAAGAGTAGAACCTCAGTTGCAGTACAAGCTGGCAATTAATTTGGCTAAGAAACCCAGTCATTTCCATAAACCAGCCCCTGGGTTGACTGACAGGAACCTCAACCAATCACAATCCATCCTGAACCGCAGAGATCTCAGGGGTCTGGGAGCTGGGCGGTGTCAAAGATCAGACCAGTGAGTTATCCAGGCAAACCCCACTTGTAAAGAGGAATTCAACCGATAAACCACATGAACATCAGGTGTGTGGTCATCTCTGTCTCTGACCTACCCCTGCTGTGTTACACAGCACTCCTAACAACTCCAAAACTAACAGTCCCTATACACTGAAAAACACAAACTAGTTTGGATCGGGCCAGCATACAGCTTCTTTATTACATGCCACTTGCTTTTCTTTTTTCTCCTCATCTACATTCACCTTAATGCTTCTAAATCATCATTGATTGGTGCTGTGAAGACTAGGAAAAGCTATGAAACTAAATTAACATTCATCTGATAAAAACTGAGATAAAATTAAAATTGCTATTTACCCTCTATGGGGTCTTGCTGAAGGCAGCTCCTGCTTTTTCAGAAAATCAGTCTACTGTTAAAGCAGTAATCCAGGAGGAACTTCTAATCCAAAGATATTATTCAATATCCTTTAGGTCATGCTGCAAACTCCTTTATTATTCATGGCAACTGCCTTGCTTGCTTTAGGTTTGATTTGTGGCTGTGCTCCAAGCCCAGAAAAAGCATTCAAGAGTAGAGTGTGAGAGGAGACAGTGTATGAAGACATCAGAGAGGAGAGGAGAAGCTGCAGCTGATACAAGGCATACTCAAGAAGTAGAAATGCACTTTCAGCAGAGGCATTCAATGGAAGTGGCGCCAGAGTGTGAACAAAGGCAGCCAAGAGAGTCCCCAAGAGGGAGAGAGCCAGACCATCAGGTGTCTTATTTCAGCAAAGGGAGGAGGAGAGGGAAACCTGAAAATTCAGAAATTATAATGATGGCACAGCCTTGAAATGCCTGTTGGATTTCTCTTAAGCCTGCTGAGCTTTCTATACAGAAACCTCACTTATCTAAGTGCACCAAATCTTGTTCTCAGCTTAGTTAACTACAAACTTGTGCCTGCACTAGAGCACACCAGCAGGTCTTTGGGACAATAAATGTGCTACATATTTAAATAGCAACCAGCAAAACAAAGTGCCAACCCTCTCCAGTATTGTTAGTTATTATATCCCTGTTCATCTTCTTAAGCACAACCCTGTATACCCCTGTATTTCAAAGTGTGCCTGGATGTGACACACAGTCACTGTTTTAAATGTCAAGACTTCTGTATTTCCTTACTAACAAGAGGGATTGCAGGTTCCTCAATGTGTTTCAAATCCCCATTGTAGCAGCTACTAAGGTTTTATTATTTATGTTCCTCTTCATACCCAGTGCAGCACATTGATGATTCTGTTACTGTTTCTTTTCTTCCACCACAGTACAGAAGATATTTAATGATCCAATGAAGAAAACCACCCAAGAATTATAGAGAATAATTATCTCACTGAAGAACAGTATGAATTCCCTAATAAGTCCTTCCTCCCCCAGTTCACTCGTCTTCCTGAAAAATATAATAAAATCTTTTATTCACTAGGCAGAGTAAAGCAAAGTGGAAAAGCTTTGTTGAAAGCATCTAGATAATGTCTATTATTCTATGAGAATAAGGTTTGTGAAATAGGCACCAGATTTGTACACCCAAAGTACTCAACAGAAAGTAGGTCATGGCTAACATAAAAGTGAATGCTTCAAAATAATCATTTTAATAGGGTGTGACAGCGTAAGAAATTAAAATATATAAATTCTGAGCAGTTATAAAAATCCACTCGTAACCAAATGTGTTTCAATAAGCTGCCTGTACCTAATATTTTATTTAAAGTTTAGCATTCTCAATATGTACCATAATTTATTTTTCCAAGAATAAAACAGAGCTGCATATGTAAGAGTTGGGGAGAGATCTGTTTATCTGTTCTGTCAATAGATAACCTGAGTATGCAGCCTTTTCCTGGGTGTAGACAGGAGGGGAGCTTTTCCTATTTCTACTTTCAAAAGCTTGTCTAAATCTCTGTTCCTTTACAAAGCATTTCTGAATAAATATGATCAAGCAGGTTTTCAGGACTATAATTTTAAAGAGGAGGGTTGGTAATATAAAGTCTGAAGGCACTACATCACTGAATCAACTGAGTAAAGAACCAAATCAACATCTTACAAAAGTGAGTCAATTGAGTCTCTCTGATGTTCAATCCTGTATTTTTGCTATTTTCAGGTTATGACTGTACCAGTGAGACAGGAATGTGCTCTGACAGCCAGGAGAGCAATTGGATTAAGGAGTGCATCAGGCACAGCTTCACCAGCTTGGCAAGGGAGGGGATTGTCCCATTCTGCTCTGCACTGGGGCGGCCTCACCTCAAGTTCTGGGGGCAATTTCAGGTACCATAATGAAAGATATAAAGCTGTTAGAGGAGGGACACAGAGGTGGTGAAAAGTCTAGTGGGAACACATACAAAGAACAGCTGGGAGAGCTGGAGTTGTTCAGCCTGGAGGAGAGGAGACTGAGGGGAGACCTCATTGGTGTTAGGCAGCATCCTCACAAGGGGAAGAGGAGGGGCAGGCACTGATCTCTTTTCTCTGGTGACCAGTGACAGGACCCAAGGGAACTGTCTGCAGCTGTGTCAAGGAAGGTGTAGGCTGGAAATGGGTGTCAGGAAAAGGTTTTTCACCCAGAGAGTGGCTGGGCAATGGAAAAGGCTCCCTAGGGAAGTGGTCACAGCACCAATCCTGACAGAGCTCAGGAAGCATTTGGACAACACTCTCAGGCACATGGTGGGATTCCTGGGGCTGTCCCACACAGGGCCAGGAGTCAGACATTGATCATCCTGGTGGGTCCCTTCCACCTCAGGATATTTTAGAACTCTCTGATAAAGCAATAGCTTTATGTTTTAATATTATCGTTCCCAAAAGAAATTACCAGGATTGCTAAGCAAATATTTAAAAAAGTAAAATAAAGAAATCTCCAAATTAGGCAATGAAACTCCTCATTTTTTCATTTAGATACCTCCATCCTGTTTCCATATGTTCACAAAAATTTTATCAATAGAAACATATATCATAGAAAGATTTGGCTGAGCAATTATTAAAAACAAACAGAAGTCAGTCAAAGACTTGCCTTGTATTCACAAAAAATTCAAGAGTGCATGAATATTGTGTTGAATCTTATTTTTTATGCCTGATTAATGAGCACTTGTAGTTTCTTCGTTTTACAGTTTTCACAGAGCAATATTGTAATTGACAAACCCTTAGCAGCTTTTGGAAACTACATTCAGCATGTTTGCTATAGCTTCCCTTAACCATGGCTGCAATATAATTCACTATTATCTTGTTGACAAGGCTATAATTTGTTTCACACATCACTATTCATTAAAATAATATGTACCTGTGCTCTGGTTTTGTACCACTTCAAAGCTCAACTAACAACAAATTCATGGTCAATTAGTTTGACTGGATGAATAACAGTTGGAAAACTACATAGGTTTCTCACCTTCCCACATTTTGTGTTTGCATTAAATTAGAACCTCATAAATCCATTACAACACAGAATTAGTTGCAGTTCTCCATTTCTTTCGTTTAGTGGAAGACGTCATTTTCTCTTAACTTGGTCACAAAAAAAAAAAACCCTCAAATAATTTCTTTGTTTAGTCTGGTAAATTCTGAAGAAACTCAGAACTAAATATAATGAGATTTTAAGTTAGTACATATTTATCTGGGAACTGCAGAAGTGAACTGAACATCCTTTACTGTGTAAAGTTTATGCTCGCAAGACTGATGCCTTATGCTCATGTTGTTGCCTTTTGCCTAAACTGGTGTAGCCTTTTTATTGGTAAACCAAAAAAAAAAAAAAGACATCAAATTTCTTATTCCTTATAGATGTATTCTTCTGAAGAAAAGTAATCTTGCTTGTCACTCATCTTTCTTTGTGCCATTTGGTTAACTTGTATGTTTCATACAGAGTGAATGCAATGTTTTCCTAGTGCGCACAGGTGGAGTTAGTGTTGATTTGCCTCATATTTCAGAGCAAGTTTACTTCTGCAATTGGGAATGGTTGCACATGCAAACAAATACTGTACTCAGGGGGGACCTTAGAGTCCAAGACATCTGCTGAGGAACAGCTACACATAAACACTGATCAGTGAACAGAATCTTAAGTCACACAAAGGGCAACAGATGATCCAAAAAGTAAAAAAAAAAAAACCTGGTTAACAAAACAGCTTGAGCCAAACTCAAACTTTCTCTTGAATGCAGCAATGTACTTCCTACAGAGAATAGTTGGCCAGGATGAAATGTATCTCTTTAAAAAGTGCACCATAGTTATCTGTGATCTTATATTATGAGTCCTTAGATAGCTCCTCCTGTAAAAACTGTAGTTTTTGTAATAAATTTTGGAAGGACTTTATTTGACAGAGGTATCCATCCAGATGTCTTTATACAAGTGGAAAAGAGTAAGTTGGTTATTCTTTTCCCTTAAGCCTTCTCATTCCCAGTCTACTCTTTCTGCTCTTCTAAAACATAACAGTGTTCAGTAGGCACATTCATATGTTCCAAAGGTTCATTCAAATCAATTTTCATTCAAAATCTTACATCCATATAAGAAAACTAAGTTTGTGGGTTGCTGACAGAGACTTGTACAAACATAAAAAGCAAAACCAAAATCAAACATACAAAAAGCCCAGCCAAAAAAATCACAGCCATTGTGGTTTAGTTGAATGTAAAATATGCCAAAGTAGCTTCCACATTATGGAGAAGGGGACACAATATTTTTTTGTTGTTGTTGTAAGCCCTTAGGGGCTTTTTCCACCTTTGGAAAAAGGTGGAAAATTCTTAGGGGACTTTTCCGCCTTTGTTTAAGCAAACCAGGTCCTGAAGGGATTTCTATATTCTCTGTAAACTCACATTACCTATTCACAGAAACCATTACAAATCAAAATTCCTCAGAAGACCTTGTGCTTTAATTTTTCAGCTACTGCCTAGAGCAAGACAGCGGAGACAAGCCAAGCATTTAAAAGGGTGATTGTCTGGGACTTTTTTTTTCTTTTTTTTTTTTTTACCATATTAATGATTACATTTAATGAAAACAGGGGAAAAAGAGGTCAAAAATACCATCTCAGAAACTTTTATTAGAATTGTGTTCTGAGTTAAATTGCTTGACGTTATACCAAAACAGAGGTTGGGGAATTTGAATGTCTGTTGGCCATGAGCAATTCTTCTCCAGCACAGACAGTATCATAACATATCCAATCATGCCACACTGAAAGACAGTAGGTTTACCTAGATATTAGGAACAAATTATTTATGTTGAGCACAGTGAGGCCCTGGCACAGGTTGCCCAAAGAAGTGTTGGATTCCCCATCCTGGAAATGTACATGGCCAGGTAGAATGGAGCTCTGAACAACCTAGTCTAGTGGAAGATCTCTCTGCCCACATCAGAGCTTGGAATGAGATGACTTTTAAGGTCTGTTTCAACCCAGGCCATTCTATAATTCTATGATTTGTCAAAGAAGAGAACAAACTACCCCCTTATAAATGAAATAATATGTCTATATATCTCTCTATATATCTATATATAGAGAGAACACTCCTATCTCATGAACATTCCCCAAGAATCATGATGGCCAGGATGCTAATTCCAGCTGAACAACTTTTGAAATAAAAGGTGTTGAGATATTTCATTAAACAAGTCTGGGTTGTAAAAAACTCTTGATTTGCCTCATATGAGTGTCATGGAAGCAACACTTCTTTCATAGAAATGCACAATCCTTTAGATGCCATTGAGGTAGGCCTGAATAAGGATTGGAGGGCTAGAATAAGACTGAAGAAAGGCATCACATTACTAAAAAGGAATTCTTTTTTTCTGAGGGGTCACGAGACAAGACTCACTAAGGAAGGATCAGGATTAAAAATGTTAATTTTAACAATGGGAATGTTATTTATGTATTTTTCAGACTTGTTAAAAATTGCATCAAATATCAATCTGTACGCGTGGTTGAGAAGACCTGATTTTAAAGTAAGTAATTTAGGGTAAAATTTTTCATCATTTGTGTATGCAGCTTGGCAGGGATGACTGCACATGCTTTTCAAACTGGGAACTTGAGAAAATGTGACAAAAAGGTTATTAGAGCCATCACATCTTCCCATACATTCCCCATACCTTTTTTAGGTATAATCTACTACAGGATTTTGTGAGGAAGTCCAACAGTTGCAGAAAAGGAAGAGAGAAGCAAAATCAAAATCTAAACCTTAGATAGACAGAAATGGTTGTCTAATTGCATCATTTTCTCTTAAATAAGTGTCCAGATAGTTTTTCTCTGATTGTGTGCAGAAGGACAGTTCTTCAGCCAGATGTCCCAACCACAGTCAATTATTAGCACAAATTTTGAACACGGTCATGCTTTCATTGCACTTATATGTCCAGCATATCGACAAAACCTGAAAAGGATTTTAAAAATACATCTTTTAGATTTCTTCTAACTCAGAAACAGAGAATGAGTAATAGCCATAAAATGTCTTCCTAAAAATAAGCTAAAAAGCCTGAAGCAATAGTGTAACAAGAAATGTTCTTACAGTAGCATGGGTTTCTGGGGGAGTAAGTAAAGATTTTTAAATACTTCAAGGTGATTCCTCAAGGGAAATACCTCATACTTATGTGATCTCCTGGGCAAAGTACAAAAAATAAACTTACAGGGAAAAAAAAATTAAATTTAAAAGTTAGTCAGTGCCAAAAAAGCAGATGATGGGTGTTTATATACTTACTCCAAAGAGACCTTTAATCTTGGATAGTGCATCTGGCAATTTATATATTAATTTAAAGCTTAATTTAAACCTACCAGATTTGATTGGCTTGCTGGCCCCAGATTAAAAAAAAAAACAAAACTAATTCTCCTGTGCCCACAGAAGCTACTAGGTCCCAGTGAGGGCACCCTGCCAGATATGGCTATCATCATTTCAGGTCCTGCCCTCTCACACAGATTACACTAAGAAAATCCAGCTTTGGCAATGTTCAGGATCTGAGAGGGATAAGATTTTCAGATAGCTTGACTGACAGTATCTCCTGCAGTGCTACAGGGAAGTGGTGGGCTACTGCAGAGAGTCTCACAGGCTGTTGATGCTTTTTGCACTCCTCAGTGTCATTTCTCACACATCCAAATCACAGCTGTCACTGCTACCTTGTCTATTCTTCTTCAGTCTGTACTGACCTACACATATTTTCCTTTGGCTGATGGATAATCCCCCATCTCACCTAGCCTATGAGGAGGTTCACCTGTGTCATTTGAGGAGAGATGACAGCTGACACAGCTGTGTCATGAGGAGAAAGGGCAGTGAAAGGAGAACCTTGCTAAATGAATAGCCAAAGAGGAAAACGACCTCTAGTCCCATGCATTATAAGAGAAGAAAAGTAGTATTTCTGTCCTTAAAAAATTACTGTTTCTAGCTCAATAACAATTTATCAACAAAATTAAGGCAGAGCACTTGCAATCTTACAAATATGACCACACATTCTTAAAACTGTCGTTCCCAAAGTCATTATTTCATAGAATCATAAAATAATAGAACAGCCTTGGTTGTAAGGACCTTAAAGATTATCTTATTCCAATCCCCTGCCATGGACAGGGTTACCCTTCCACTATCCCAGGTTGCTCAGAGCCCCATCCAACCTGGCATTGAACACTCCCAGGGATGGGGCAGCCACAGCTACTCGGAGCAAACTGTTCCAGTGTTTCACCACCGTCACAGTCAAGAATTTCTTCCTCAGGTACCTACTCTCTGTCAGTTTGAAGCCATTCCCCCTTGTCCTGTCATTCCAGGCCTTTGTAAATAGTTTCTCTCTGTCTTTCCTGTGGGCTCCCTCCATGTACTGTAAAGCCTTCTCTGTTCCAGGCTGAACAACCCCAGTTCTCCCAGCCTTTCCTCCCAGCAGAGCTGCTCCATCCCTCTGATCCCCTTGGTGCCTGCTCTGGCCTGGCTCCAGCAGGTCCCTGTCCTTGCTGTGCTGGAGCCCAGAGCTGATGCAGCCCTGCAGGTGGGGTCTCAGCAGAGGGGGCAGAGGGGCAGAATCCCCTCCCTGCCCTGCTGCCCACGGGGCTCTGGATGAGCCCAGCACACGGGGGGCTCTGGGCTCCCCATGGCCAGGGCATGGCCAGCCTCTCACCCACCAGCACCCCCAGCTCCTCCTCCCAGGGCTGCTCTGGCTCTGCTCATGCCCAGCCTGCATTGGTGCTGGGGCTGCCCTGACCCAGGTGCAGCAGCTTGAACTTGGTCTGTCAAACCTCATGAGATTCCCAAGGGCCACTTCTTGAGCTTGTCCAGGTCCCTCTGGATCACCCTTTCCATCACATGTGTCAGCCACACCGCTCAGCTCAGTGTCATCTGCAAACTCTCTGAGTGATGCACTAGATCCCTTTGTCTGTGCCAGTTAATGAAGACATTTAATAACACTGGTCCCAAAACAGACACCTGAGGGACACCACGGGTCATGGGTGTCCATCAGGACTCTGAGCTGTTGACTGCCACCCTCTGGATGGCACTGTCTAACCAGTTTCTTATCCAATTAACTAGTCCATCCATCAAATCCATGTCTCTGCAATTCAAGAGAAAGATACTGTCAGGAACCACAAAAATTAGTAAAAGTATTTTTGTGATTTTATCTAGTCTGAATTCATTTTAATTAATGACTCACCTCCATTGTGCTAAGAATCCATGTGACTGTCAGCAAAAACATGGCTAAATTAGACCATAATTGTCTCAAAGAGTGGGCAGAGGGAACAAATTCCTGATTATCAGGCTTTACAGGAACTCGATCCAGGCTGTGACTACATGGAGGTGTACAGCAGGAGGGTAATGAAGAAGATATGGATTCAAACACTCTCTTGAGCACAGGAGGAGAGGTAGAAGGCTGCATATTTGTAATATTGTTGGTAAATATATTTTCAATTTTGCTAGAATATTCTGCCAAATTGTATTTATGAATTATTTATTTCTTACAACTAACATGTCAAGATATTTAAATTTTTATATATTCATTAAAACTGTATATAGCCTACACAGAAAAAATGTGTCACAACTTAAGCCTTTCTGGTGACTAATTAACTATCATGAGCCAAGGCATTTATTGTAGAAAAGAACACAACCCTACTTTAAAGACTAGAGGTGACCATCATGCCTATACAAATTCTTCCAGTTGCTTCTTATCTTCATGGTTAATAATGTATGTGGTTTTCAAAGTTAGGTTATATAGGTTTGAATTTTAGCCACTGAGTTTCTTTGTACTTCTTAATTTAGTTAATTCAAGCATCCTGTTCCATTAGAAATCTTTTAAATTACTGATGAGTCTACAAAATTACCTTTTTAACCTCCTTCTGGATAAACTAGCGGAACAGTAGATGTTAAGAACACATGTACGTTGGCCAGATGGCTTAAGGGAGATATAACTCCACCTTCATGTCTCTCATTAGCTCTACTCTGTATAATGTAAATTTTCTAATCAGATGAAGTGGTCCAGAATTGCATAGTTCTCCCATTCAGACATTATCTAAATGCATGCAGCTCAGAATAATTTAATGTATCTAATGCATTTCATCTAAAACGCTGTATAATTTTAAGGTTTTTTCATTACCTCTGAAGCTCTGCTGTCTTCAAAAGATTTTTAAATTAAACCAACCTAAAAACAAGATTATCTCATTTAGTGTCATTTCATCTATTGTGGTATCTGGAAATCAACTTCACCCTTGATTTTTGACCAGTAGGCTACCATGGGAAGTCAAAGTAAAATCAGAAGTGCAATTATAATGGAGTTGGGTTCTTTTAACTGTAGGTTGTAACTCTGGCATGTGCTCCATCATGCCTTTACCAGTTTGATATCCAAAATCCTGTATGATCACTTCTTAAAACACATCCTTGCCTCATTTTGTGTTTTCACTGACTGATTCAACACTTTCTAGAAGGAGAATGCCATTTTGGTAGACAATATGAAGTAACAAATACTGCTGAACTGAGATAGGGGTATGCATCTTACCTTTGGAAACAGTGGCCTGCCTTGTACTCAGTCTCCATGGTCAGTTTTCTTGGTTCTATGGGAGGTGCAAATTTTCTGAGAAACAAAGAGGGTTTATTTACCCAGAACCATCTGGAAATTGCAATCCTGATTAAACCAAGTGCACAGGTAAAAAAATTTTGTGGTTGAGGCATATCTGAGCTGTGGAAAAGCAGGCTGTGTTCAAAGTGCTGGGAGCAGAGAGGGGTGGAATGCTTAAAAAACATGCAGGTACTGTTAATGGTCTCTAAATGTGAAGGTCTTAGTGTATGTAACACACATATGTATATTCCAGTTTGCTGAGGAAAGTTAAATCTCTCTGTTCAATGAGAAATATATTGTGCTTTTCTTATGTAGCTTCTTTGGTTTGTTTGGTTCTACTCCCCAACCCCTCCTAAGGTATATTTTGTTAGAGGGGAGGACATAGAAGGACAGTTATTATTCATTATTTTATGATTAATAACAGCAGTTTAATGGAGGGAAAAACAGCAACAAAAATGAGGTGGAACAATGATTGCTACTTCCTAACCACAGGTTCGCTGGTCTGTACTGGACTTTTAAGAAGCTTTGTCAACAAATACTGCATCATGAATTATTCATTTTATCAGCTCTATTAATTCCATTACAACGGTAAGACATCCCTAGGGACTGAGACTCAATTCTCCTTCTGTCTACTGGCATCACAAGGAAATCTAAAGGAGAAACTGAAAATGGCCCTACCATTCATCACATTTTGTTTGGCACGTTCAGAAGAGCACATTATTTATACATGAAGATTAAATATGCATTTATTTGTCACAAGCAAGGATGAAATGATTAATATGACTTCTGAAAACCAAAAAAAGAGTTTACAAGGGAAAGGAGCAATCCAGAATTGCAAAGTCACAATTAACTTTTCAGTTATACAACAAAATGATAGTATAATGAGTAATTTTACTGCATAACTGAAGAGATGGTGGATTTGCATCACAGAGCCTCTTCAGATCAAAATGTGATAATGCATTAAGACATTATATTGGAGCCTCAAGAAATATAACTACATCTTACATTAGTATTTTTTAATCAAAGTATATTTTAAAAATATTTGTATTCCCCTGGAGTTTGCAAGACAGGGAGACACCTATCTCAGCATCTGAAAAAAAGTTAGTGATATCATAACAAGCAAGGATGAGTCACTTGTACAAATCATCCTAAAGAAATTCACTGCTTACTAAAACACCTGTGGAGGTCTCTTTTCCAGACACCATGGAAAAGGGACATGAAGTGGATGGGACTGGAGGTGAGAGGTATCAGTTAAGGTATTTATATTTCCTAGATTTGAAAGAGCATATTCTATAATTCAGCTGTATTTCTCTTGAGCTATCAAGAAAAACAGACCCATAAAGAGAGCTTCTAGAGAGTGGAGGCAGAAGCAGAGGACTGCTCCCTTCCCATGAGGGACGAGAGATGATGTGGTGAGGGCTGCATGGCAGTGTCCTCCACTGGAGATTTCATGCTTAGATCACTGGAGACCCCTTCATTCCTCCTGCATGGAGCACTGGGGTGAATACAATGCTCCTGGTGGCAATTCCATGTCCCTCTGGGCAGATGTACTGGGTTAAGAAAAGCAAATCACTGATAATTAAGTATATTTAGTTGACTGGCATTATTTCTTTTTCCACACAAAACAAGTTCCCTATCACCAGATAAAGCTAGAGCACAGATACAAGTCAGAAGTGGAACTGTATGATTTAAAAAACATTAAAAAATTACATTTTATTTGTTTCCTTTAAGCCTGGCTTTAAGTTTAGCAGAGGAACACGAGTTTAATAGTATAAATTTAACACATTGATTTAAGCACAAAGAGATTTCAGAATAAAAGCATTTTAAGGTGTTATGGGTGTCCAGAGCCCCACAAGGGCTCTTTTGTGGCCTCTCTGAGCCTTCCCTTTGCTCAACCCACAAGGCCTGGCACACTGCAGCCAAGGACCTCTTATTTCATTCAACACTGGGGCTCTACCACACATGTCCAAAAAAGGGGTATTTAGCTGCTGAAATAGAATTGCCAAAGTTCAGTACTTCAGGACAGTTGTGAGAGGCTGGCAATATTGAGAATCCAAATTTGCAGCTCAAACACATAGAGCCTAAGTGCTACCCTAAGGCGCTGGAGAATAATGGCAGCCACACAAAATGTAGCAATGAGAGACTTCCCTCCTTTATGTTAAGAAAGGATTTGCAGTGCTATTTTAATTTGTCCTTCTAAACAGTAGATTTCCTGAAATGCAAATATCTTGATCCTTGGGCAGCATTCTTCTAAGAGGAAATCTCTCGAAACAGATCTTCCCAATTCCCATTGAGAATCTGAGCCACAGGTATAGTCTGCAAATCTGGCACAATTCATTCTGGAGATATGGACCAGAGTAAGTCAATGTTATCAAGTCCTCCCAGCATAGCTGCACTCCTGTGTCTGTAACATAAAGAGAGGAGGAAAAAGTGAAATGAAGATTTCAGTGGGCTATTGCTGTACTGTGGAGAACACCACTCTGCAGAAAAACCTCTCTTGCCTCTTAGGTCCTCATGCATTTTTACCCTCAGTTAGATGAGCTGCATAATTCAAAAATATGGCTGTACATACATTCAGTTCTCAAAACTGCTGAGAATAATAAGCGTAAAGAGCACACAACCACAGTCATAAAATCCAAGGAAAATGAAGCGTTTCCTAGACCTATTTACTTGTCTAAATATAATTCATTCAGTATAGTTCATCAACTTTAACTATATCTACTTGTTCACATTATGAAGGTCAAACACAAAAATGGATTTGAACTCCAGGCATTTATATATCACTAGGTACCAATCCCATATATCAATGGCTCGTATAGTGAACAAAAATAAACACTTCACTAGCTTGATAGTCTGTGGAACAGACAGTCTGGAAAAGATGTAAATAATTAGTGACACACCATATATGAGAGACCTGGAAGAAGGTCAAGAAATCATACCATAAGAAAGACTCAGACATACATTTAACACTAGAGCTCTCTCTAGGTTATCATGGTTGCATTATTTTATTAGTGTTGTTAAGCAGAGAAGTAATATGACTTGGTAAAGCAAAGCAGAGTAGCATATTTTCTTTTCACTGCCTGAGCATTCACTTCAAAGATTTAAATGCAGAAAGGGTTTTTTTGCTTGTGTTTTCTTTCATAGTCTTCAAACATCAGGCAGCTTAGTATAGAATCACTGTACAGTGGCACAGAGATCAGACATTTTAGGGTAGCACAGAGAGATGAACTTTGCCATTTTTTGTAATGGCAATTTGGTAGAATAGTCAATAGAACATTTATTTTTAATGGTACTACTAAGTTCTGAAATTATGCTCAGCAGGTTTGGTGTTCCTGGAGAGACTTCGAACATAATATTGCAAATTGTGCAATAAAGTATGTTACTTTAGAAAAGACAGACAGCCTTTTCAGATAATCTAACAGCCATTGCAGACTTTCTCTCAACTGAGTGTACAAGGCAACCTGAGCCCGTTTTGCAGTTTTAGCAAAATTTGTCTTGGAGGCCATCAGCAAATGCAGTAGACACAACTCAAGCTTTAGGAAAATGTGCTTGTGGTCCAAAAATAACTGAGGAAAAGGCTCATTCAGTAAGTTATGACCTTGATTCTGTTGATACTTTTGTACATAGCTAACTCATGCATATGAATAATCTTCCAGACCGCAACAGCCTTATTCATAAAGTCAGCAAGTTTTGGAATAATAAGTTCAGTCCTACTTTTAGGAGTAACAGTTATTGATCATATTATGATTGTCACTGTTTGTCAAAACTCTTAGAGGTATATCTGATCAAATTTAACTAAAAGAAACCTACTGAGATTTTGATTTCCCTTATCAAAGTATTATTACTTGCATATAACCTGCATCAAAGTACATGATGCATGAGATACATGAGTCCTTGGAAGTAATCATGTGGAGTCATAAGAGTACAAATATCAGTTTGTAGTAATGAGGTAGAAAAAACATTTATCCCTTTAAGACAATCATAGAATGAGTTTGAAATCCTTGTAAAATATATGGTAGGGTGTTATTACTACCAGTTATTAGATATTTCATAATCAAGTTCAGTTGCCAGGCTGTCTGTTTCATGATATTGTGCAGTTAATGGTTGATGTAATAACTGGTGATGCTGTAGTGTAAGATTGACAGAAGTGCAACATTAAATCAACAGAATCAGTTATTTAAACAGCATTGTGAAAATTATTTTGGACGCAATATGCTAATGGGCATCATAGACATTTCAAGGCTAGAAATGATACATTGCAGGTTATGTTTGCTTTATGAGGAAGAGATATTTTCTTCTTTATAAGGATTCTGAAATATGACATTTTTTTTTGTTATCATCAAGACAGAGAAGTTTTAAAGATAATAATAATTGCTACCATGTGTTTTAGAAGTATGCATGATTAGCATACCGTGTTTGCCTCATCAAAAAAAAAGTGTTATGCTTTTGGCTACTACCTGAAGAGCAGTTATGCACTATTCCTCATCATTGCATTATCAAGAGTAAAGAAGAAGACTTGCACATTGATGAAGATGGACCAATGTCAGTGAAAGTTAGGAATTTTGCAGTCAGATTTTCACAAGGAAGAAAAAACAAGAGGAAATTTTCATGTAAATGAATTTTTATTTTCATAATCTATAATGATAGATGGTAAGATTGTAATGGCATCAATCCAGAATGATCCTGAGGAGTACAGAACGTGTTGTACAATGCACTGGAGCTCACCCTATTTATATGCTGTTAGTATTTCTACAGCCTTAAAAAAAAGTGGCTTAACTAACTGTGGTTTAGCAGCATTTTATGCTTTTCTTCTGCACAAAGCAATGTGCTGTGCCCTCTGGCATCTCTCCTCATGGGTTTCAGAATGTAGAGCCAGCGTGAGGGCAGTCTGGGGACGGAAAGCAGCATGTTATGGGCAGCACTTGCCAGTAGCTTTCTGACAAAATGAATTCTGTGAAGTCCAGCTAGGCATGCTGAACTTTCACCAAGAGAAGCCATGCTGTTTTCATGATGAGCAACTAAACACTTTTGGTTTCCAGCAGGTCAGAGCTGGGGCTATCAATTTTACAGGCAGCTCAGGACTATTTTTATTAGTCCATGTTCACTGATATGACCATAACATTTTAAAAATTTAAGTTACTGTCAGAATTTCTAAAGTTTCATGCTCATATACAAAAATATCAAAATACAGTAGTTAGGGAACACTTAGAAATGTCTGGTGTAGGGTATCACTGTAAAATATTTATTTATTAATCACATTCTTATTTTAAAAGTAATCTCACAATATCTGCATTTGAGAGCCTCCTTTCAGGTGCCTTTATGGTCTGTAGGAAAAAAAAGCCCAGATAATTCTACAGTACCATTGTTCTTATCCTAAGACATGTAAGACAAGACAGAAGAACCTCATGCAAAATATATTTCTCACAATTGACCATACAAGAATCTAGATGATCAATTTATAATGGTATTGTGGACATTTAAACATAGATGAATTAAAACCCCATTTTATAGGCCAAAATTTCCAAGCAAAATAAAAACACCAACCAAAACAAAACAGGATTCCATTAAACAGGATTCAAAGCAAGGATGGGAAATAAACAGTGAAGCAGGATATATTAAGTAATAAATAATATAAATAGATCTTAATATACAAATGTAGAATAATAAACTTAACTGTGACCAGCAGTGATTCTGAAAATCAGATCATGACAAAATGACAGTATGACCAATTTCCCAGCTGAAAATTGTGGTCACTGTAGTGACTTGCCTACCCAAATAACATCAAAGTTTTTATTTATGGCCTTCCATTGATTTCCTGAGAGACCTTTCTTTGAAGACTGTACTTTTTGAAATGACACAGCATGTAACTCTAGTGTTTGCTGACACCAAGATGTCATTCTCAGAAATAACACCTCTTTAAGGTGCTGCTTCCATAGTGAGGCAGTGACACAGCATTCCTCCAGTTTCCAAAAGTTAATACCATGGGGTTAAGAGAATGGTTATCACACAGGCAGCAGCTTTAAATTGTCTTAACACTGCACTGACTTAGTGTAGTTTTAGCAGAGTAATGGGTTACAAATAGCACTTGTACACATACACCTTTAATTCAGAGTTCAAGAACTACATGAAATGAGTTTTGTGACCTCAATCCAATTGCCAGAAGCCAAGAGTCCAGATCAATAAAACCATGGCCTCAGGGGAGAGTAATTAGCACCCTGGCAGAAAGTGCCATCACACTTGGCAGGCACTGAATGGTCAAAAAGCTACATCTCCTCTGTCTCTTCAGAAACACACCATGGGATGAGCAATTTTTGCTGCTGTTCCTCAGGTTGAACCTATGGTTTAGACTAAGCAGAAGAATGAAGTCTTCAGAAATATCTATCAAGCATTTTTCTTGGAAATTTGATCTTTGCACTAAGTATGTGTAATTAGTCCAATTTGAAATAGAGTTGCTACCACAATAAGAAGAATATAGAATACTTTTATTTCTAATTTCCCACATCACTCTCAGAAGGGAAGACCTGCTTCTTATTATATTCATTTTCATTTTGAATTACTTAATGCAAACTAATTATCATCTATCTTTCACCATTCTGTGCAATTTCTCTGTTGACTGTCCAAACAAATACACTGAATGATGGCACTTAATGGGACCTTTGCCCACATCATTTGCTTATGAAATCATAAATATTTCCTGGACTGTATTAACAAGAGCAGGAGCCTTTTGAAGCCCACACTTGATAATATCAAGCAATTCAAGTAATGCATTAGGAAATAAAATTTTATCCATAAACCATCTTATTATTTGCTCCATCCCTTCTATTTATCACTCTTTGGATCACGTAGAGCTGCAGTTTGGACCACCAAGTAAAACAAAGGCACCTAGAAGCTGAAGAAAGGTAAGAAGATACATGTCAAACCAGGCAATTCTTGAGTATTTGCCATGTGAGGGGCCAAGGGAGCTGGATTTCATCCTGGAGAAGAGATGGCTGCAGGGAAGAAGCTGGGACAAAATAAAAAAAAATAAAAAACCCAGAAAACAACAGAACTAACCAGGCATCAATTGAAACGAGTTGCTTAAGGCTAGGTATAAGAATAAGCTGTTTTTATCTCTCAAGGGGGGTCAAGCATGGGAGTTAACGTTTTTAAATCTTATTCCTTGAGGTTTTCAACACCTGATAGGAGAAAGCCCTAAGCAGCCTGGTCTGACCCCAGAGCTTCCCCTGCTGGTTTGGGCAGGAGGTGTGACTACAGATGTCCCAAAGTCCTTCCCTTAACAAGTGACTCCATCATGCTTCAGCTGTAATGTAGGGATGACCAGGACATTAGCTCCAAAAGTACAGCATTGCAGGGCTAATTAGTGCACTGACATTAGCTAATGTGAAGAGCTAATGCCAATGGAGTCAAGGTGCTGCTGCCACTGTGTCCTTGGTGCTGCCATAGCACCAATCTCTCTGTTTTGGAAGAGGACTCCTAAGCTTGTGAGGAAGCATTCCAGAGAAAGAAACAAATCGCATACATTGTCTGCTTCCTGACTTTCCATCACCTAATCTCATCTTGTTTTGCTAGGATAAACTTCTGGTATGAAAAAAAAAGAGAGATGCAGAAAAAAAGAACTAGTCTTTGTGGCTAATTCTGCATTTCAATGTTTCTGCAGAATCTATGTGTTTTCTCTGCTACAACCAAAACCTTTCACCCCATCATTATGGGTGAAAGCAAACTCTTCATCTTCTCTTCATCTTAGCTTTGTAGAGCTAAGAGTATAGTAACACAATTGATGCTGTGGTGCTCTAATACTCCAAATAAAGCAAGTAAAACACCTTATTAATAAAATATCAAAATTTTTATCTGAGTGTTTCTAGTATCTGCCTCCTTCCTCTGGACTAACACCCACCTTTTCCAGTTCCAGTGTGTTCAGTTTCACATGTTCCAGTGTGTTCCAAGGTTAACAGTTTTAGTCTTCTTGAAGACTCAGGATGTTTAGGATGAGTTATGAGTATCCTGAGGTCTTTACTGAGAGGAATGTGGTGTTGATGGTAAGATATTTTTCCCCCTCAGTGATGTGGCTTTCTTTTAATGCATTCTTGCTTCCCCACCTTCTCCTCTTCCCCTGCTTCCAGGGAAGAGGTGAAAGCTACCCCACAGCTCCCCTGCACCCCCATTTGTCCACCCAGCACTGTCAGAATCTGCCAACCCCTTTTCCAGTGGCATTCCCAGAGCTGGGGCTTGGACAGGCTGGGCAAGGGGAACCCAGCCCAGCCCCCTCAGGGCAAGGACAGCCCCTGGGATCCAATGATGCCCAATTCCTGCCCCCAGTATAAACCACATTTACAGAGCCAGAGCTCACCTGAACTCTCGGCAGAAGATACCATGGATTACAGTCCCTGACTGGTTTGTATCCATTAGAAAACAAGGTAAGTAAAGAAAATTGTTTAAAATCTTGAAAAAAAATGAACATTTTATTTCTTTTCAGATGTGATTTCTTGCTGTCTACATGTCAGTAATATGAAGAGGAGACTTTGATGACATTCATATGGAAGACATAAGAGATAATGAAATACTCTTTCAGGTGAAGTTTCTAATAAAAACCTTTTTTAATTACATGGAAAGGGAAAGCAGATATTTGAAGTATCGTAGTGAACACTAACAATTTTTAGGATGTTATGAGTCAGACTTCAAAACCTTTCCCTGAGAGATGAATAAGGTGAAAAATATTACTAAGATCTCTTCAGAGAATAGATTATATGGAAACTGATGTTGAGAATGTACTAATGTAAAATTGTTCAAAGCCATGTGTATCAGAGAGGTGCAAAGATGAAAGTATTTCTGGCTGTAAACCATGGATCTTATTGCATAGTGACCATGAACCTGACCTTCCAGAAGACTTTCTTCTGCTAGAGGCTATTAAAACCCCATGATAGATTAGTCATGAACTTTGAGAGAAGAGGTGAAGATCATGCCCATGTTGATAAATTAGGTGTGGGTTTGTGAGCTAGGCTGTGTCCTCTGTGGATGATTGAATACAGAATCAAAGAAGAGATGAAAGTGAGTACTTTATCCACTGAGCCATCCTTCTTCTCAATTTCTTTTTTATTTTTATTTTCCCAGTGTTTTGCTCATACGCTGCTGTTTTGCAAAATTCATGCACGTTTGAACATTTTGAACTATGTTGTATTAATTAAATTTCAACTTCTGAAGTATTAACTAACCAAGCACCTTTTGTGAGTCACTGATTCTTAACTGAAGGCTTACTTGATTTTCAGCAGTAGGTTTTTATCTAATTGCATTTATTTAGAAATATATGAGAAGCAAACTTGCAGAATAAAGCATAAAGAAATGTCTTTAAAGTTAAAACTTGAGACTGTTCAGAGCAATACTTTTTTTTTTAATTATCTATTAATCTTGTCAAAATTCAGGCCAGAAAAGCATTGCTTTTCGTTATTATGATTTATGAAATTCTATCCAATAATGGATGAATGCTCTTCAAACAAAAAAAAAAAAGAAAAGAAGAATAAAAAGAAGGGTGGAGTTAAACCAACTTGATTTTACAGAGAAATACCTTTGATATATATGAGGATGATATAAGAGTTAAATGAAAGTAAATATGGCAGAGTTTAAATTTTAAAGTTTTAAATATGATTAAATAAATTTAGAGACATTGTAATTAATTTAAATAAATACAACTTAGACATTCTTTCGTTAGTATATTGATGTTTGTTATATTGATTAATTAAGTATTGCATATATTTGGAGAGCTTTTAAAATTGGTGTCTTTGACTGTAGACATTAATAAGCTCATTACGGGTAACACAGCTATTCTTGAACCTCTGCCTAAGCAGGTTAAATGGTGTGACCATTTGTTGCTACCAAATCCTCTGAACTACTGTCTAGAGAATGATCTTACCCATTTCCTTTATTAACTCACAGGGTAAAAGAAGTGCCTTTATTTGCAACTGAATTGGGAGCAGGAGAGTAGAAGAAAAGACGCTGAGCTTCCACGTTTTCATTCATAGATCAGAAATTATTTGTTCAAGCTTCCCCCTAGATTTTCTCAAGTCATGTCCACGGTGACCCAGCCTTCCCCCCACTGGGTAAGCTTGAATCAGGACCAGCGTAGCATTCACAGGCTGCTGTTGCCTTTAACCTTTCTTTATCAAGACTTCAAGCACTGCACAGTTTCAGCTCTCTCTGGTTCCCTGTGTTATAACAGATTGAGCTTCAACAAAGAAACAAGGGTAAGAGTTCAGTTTTAAATTTTGTCATGGTTTTCTAGATGAATTTAAGCAGGTCACTCTTCATTCTGTTTCCATTTTCCTATCTCAAAAGAAGAAGAAAAATAGATTTGCCTTTTTATAAAATCTTTTAATATGTATAAATCATAAGTCTATAAATCCTAGGTATTACTACTGCTTCCTTTTTTCTACTGAAAAATGACTGAGCAGAACACTTGATTCAAGACACAACATCTGTAACCTCTCTTAGTTTGTATTCAAAGCTGAGGAATATTTGTGTTGTTTTCTTGAAATAAAGGAAGTAAAAAGCTGTTGGTTATGTGTAAGGGTGTGGTGTTTCTAAAGCTAGCTGGAGTCACTGAAATGTGTCAGTGGGACTCCACTCTGAAACCACCTTTCTTTGGACTTGAACAACTGACATCCACAGACACCCCCACGTCATCCATGCTGTCTTTAACAAAGTGCATATTTACAAAAGATTTAAGCTAAATACTTAAAATTTCTTAGGATTTCCTCTATTCTAAGAGATTTATGACCTGTTTAAAGATTGACAATGGCACAATGGACTTAAAAGCTACTAAGAAGTGTCTTGTTTTATTGAGTTTGATCTTGCAAACTACTTTTTTTTTCCCCTGCAGTTTACTGACTTTAAAGAAATTAATGAATTTTCATTTAAACATTTAACACTAACTCTTAATTTTAAATGGTTCAACTAATAGTTAAAATATTTTTTCTTAATTCAGATGTTCCAAAATCGACTTGCACAAAATCTACTGAAGGCTACTGGTAATCTACCATTAATGCAGAAGTCAAGTGTAAGTTGTGGTGTCAGATATTTTATCCTTTTAAAAACCAGGTACATAAAATAAATATTCCTATTCTGAATTTGTGCTGTAGTGAATTTATAGTCAGTGAAAAAACCTTAACAAATACACAAATGTGTTTTCTATGTCATTCATTTATTGTAAGGTCTTCTATTCAATTAGCATATCAATCTATCCATATAATACTAGGATTTATTTTCGTTCACCTGATATTTTGAAATGAGATACAGTGGAGCCAAACTAATTTAATTACTTTATCAAACTGATTGATTTCAATAATTCTTTCTTAGAAAAAAAGACACTGGAATTTGCAGTTGTACTTAATATATAAATAATTATTGAATTCTCCTGGAATAAACAACATAATGTTTGATAGAAATTGAAGAACTTTTAAAATATTTCTAACATTTTCTTTAGAGTAAGCTAGACCTCCCAAGTATTTAGAAAATTTTCATTTAGGGTGTCTGTAACTTTTTCATTCACCTTTTAAACAGACTGATAGATATATTTCTTTTTCTTTTATTTCTTCAAAATATTTATTTAGCAATTCTTTGCATGCTGCATCTCATCAACAACAGTTGATGAGATTAATTAATTACACAAACCCAGCTATACATTTAATGCTTTTTTTTTCTTTTTTTTGTATACTTTAAATCAAATTGTCTCTTCTCATAAACAGTCCTCTGGCACTTTGCAGCCCAGAATGCCAAGAGATAAAATGTTTAAGAAAGCATCAGAGTGTAGTCTGAGGAGACAAGTCACATAGTTCAAAAGTTTTCCAAACCTGACAGTACACGAGGAGAAGCTAATAAAGGTAGGGAAGAGTTGGGTAATTACTAATTAATCAAAATGAAAACATGAAAGGAAAAGAAGCATACCTTGATTAATCAGCTTTTCATCTCTCCTCCAGCTGCTAAAAGAACAGGAAACAACAGACTGAATGCATCACTGTGGTTAATTCACAGGTAAAGGACACTGACATAATTTGACTGCATACTTTGCTTAGCTTGTAACTTTACTTAGCAAGTAACTGATTTAAAAAATAAAAAAAAAATCCATCTAGCTACCTGGTTATGCCTTGTATTTACAGTTCTGTAAGCACATGTACTATTGTCACATTCCTATTATTTTGGAATATAATGCTTTAAAAAAAAATTAAACTGTTTCAGAAAAAAGTGAAAAAAATATCTTATTATGGCATTTTAGTCTGGAAAAATTCATTTCAGAAGCATGAGATTGTGTTACCACTTCCACTTTCTCCTACACATTGTGAAATTAAAACAAACCCTTTATTAGCTCAGAAAAAAAACAGTTTCATTATAAAGACAACAAAATTGGAGCATTTAAGGGATCTTTTTGAAAGATCTCTTGTTTGAAAATCAAGCTCCAAAAGCTGTCAAAAAGTAACTAAGCTCATAAAAGATTTGAATATTCCTGTCAAAAGCAATTTGTAAAAACACAAATAGATATAACTTTCACCATAACTGCTACTCTTGCTGTTCTTCCTCTCAAAACCTGTTCTTGGTGACTCATGCCTTCATTTAGGTTTTCTTGCATTTTTTCCATAATTGAATTCCAATCTTGCAATTTCCATTAAAGGGGCAGGTTTCCATATGGAAATTTCATTAATTTTGGTGAGATGTTTGAGTCTTGCTGAACTGAGAGCACTGAGAACAGAGAGCTTAGACTCTATTAGTTAGATACACAGAGAAAAATAAATGTTCCTTTAAGAACCATGATTTTATTTGGGATAGGGATTTTGTATTTTATCTAACAATTGTTTCAAGTGACCCCACAGCTTTGGAGCAGAAAATAGAAACTTGAGCTTCTCACTTGAAAGCTCAGAAAAAAAACACCTGTTCTACACCTGTTCTCTCTTACTCCTTCTTCCTGGCTAGTTCCTATTTTTTCATACAGCACAGAAAGGTTTGAGTTGAAAGAGACCTTAAAGATCATCTTTACTGGCAAAACCACTTTCCACTAGACCAGGTTGTTGAGAGTCCCATCCAACCTGGCCTTGAACATTTCCAGGGATGGGGCACCCACAGCTTCTCTGGGAAACCTGTTCCAGTGCCTCACCACCCTCACATGGAAGAATTTCTTCTTTAAATGTAATCTAAACCTACCTGCTTTTAGCTTGAAGCCATTTTTCCTCTTTCCAAAGCAACAGTTCAACCACATTACAAAAACTTTCGTCAGCTCCTACAAACCTGATGATGATAAATACGAAGAAGTTTTACTTGCAGTGGAATTCTAAAAGCTCTGAATTAATGCAAGAATCTTTTCGTACCAAATTACTAAAATGTTCCCTTTCATGAAGTCACACAGTAATTTATAGAGCTTCAGCTGAACTACAGATTTTGTCAGTGGCTGAATAGGGTTGTAGTTGAACAATTTTGATTTTCTTTTCCTTTTTCAAATGTCATACTGTTATAGCATCCATTTTCTTTAAAATAGAAACCTACCACCTTAATTTACAATTCACATTTAGTCTGTGAGTAGCCTTTCAAATATTTAATCATAATATAAGTCCACTTTATAATGCAATATCTACAGGATCAATATGGCATGATTGTTTTGAGTACAGGGGCTTACCATGGTAAGTCACTGGCTGAAGACAGACATAAGTTATTGCCAGCATACAAACTCTTCAGAAAAGATATTTTAATAATAAAGAAAAAAAAATCTCAATTAAGAACTTTAAAGAGAAGAAAAAAATAAGGACCACATTAAAAAAAAAATGTTTTGAAAACTGCTTAGTTACCCACAAACCATGTTCATATATATTTCCATTTTCTGCTTGTGTGATGCCAACTTCTTGGAACATGAGGTACTTTTATATAATCAATTCGTTCTACCAAATTGCTACTAACAGGGTCACCACCTGCATATTAAGTAGGTGTTAATATAATGTAACAGTGTTTAAACAGTATTACTCAGAACTTCAACTTCAGGAAAATCAAAACTAAATCAGAACATTTTCCCTTCAATAAATTGTTATTGCTAAGTATATATATATATACACACATATACATACATATATGTTTATATTTAGAGGTATGTAATCCATATATCTTCTTTTGACTAACCCAAAACTACTTCAGAGAAAAACAAGCTTTCTGGTAAGATATTAGAAATGTTTTGAAGTCATGAACTATATCTGCAAATCATATTTAGATGTCTTGTGGTCCTAAGTGTAGGTTGATTACAGTGCTTTTTAAAAGATTATGTGGTTCAATAAGGTTTTTCCCAGCTACCAATTTTCAATTTTCAAAATAAAACATTTTCTGCTATTCATGAATGTTCCACATTCTATGAACAAGATTATATGAACATGTATGCTCCTACATTTTAGCCAATTTTCAAATGGATATAAGCCACTTCTTCCTTCATTGGAAACACAAATCAGAGGTTACACAACTTCCTTGTCTCTGAAAAATATTTTTTCATAAATATATTCACTTATGTGGTCCAAGCCTGACTTTTAATATTATTTCTACATACTTCTAGGGGTTTTAATTATAAATCAGAGTAAAAATATAGTAATAAGCCCTTGAAAATGTTATTTCTATAATTCCCTAATAATATTGCTCTACAATTTCCAACTGATAAATTGCATTAATACTTTAAAAGAAGCACTGATTAGAGAGAGAGTTCATGGACTTCTTTTAGGTAAAGTGCTTGATCTCTGTGAGCTAAAACCACCATAACACAACATATTAATTATCATCAAGGTGCTATTTTTTTGCAGCAGGCCAGCTGTATTCTATATTGATTGCAAAACAAGTTTCAAGCATTCAGGTCTTGAAGGAAAGCCATTTTTTATTTTTAAATTCTTATTAAAAGAGCAACTTTTCCTGCCGATAGGAGAATAAAGCTCTGTCACATACACAATGTAGCTGATTCTTAGCATCAAGTCTCAACACACACAAATGGCATAAAAACTGACACACAGAAACATTATTTTTGAGTGCTAAGCTAAAATATAGAAATTGTCTCCATCTGGATTACTTTTTTGGGTAACTTTCTCTTTTTTTCTGCCATGCTTCTAAATGCTTTTTCAACCAGTGGCACACCCTTGTAAGGTCTAGGATTTTTTTGCAGAAGGGTTTGTGTGGGCTAGAATCCAAGTTATTATATTGATAAGAGAACTAAGGATTAAAGATTATATCAGAAGTGAAAAGGGAAGAGTTTTGGTGGAAGGAAGAAAAAAGCCAATCCAGTCAAAGTCATTACATGTTCAGTCAATTACTATTGTTTCTAACCTGGGCCCTTGTTTCACATTCAGGATTAATGGCTACCTCAAGTGTCAATATTGGAAGTGATAATTGACTTTGGTCCCTTTTAGTGTGCTTCCAGCAGGCTTCAAATTCCTTTTTAATTTGAAATATATCCTCAAATATAGAAAATGGATAGATACCACTTTTCTATATAAAACGCTTCAGAATGTGCAGTTTTTAAAATATAAGGAAAAGAAAAAAGAAAAAAAGAAGGAAGAAAAATGTTTAATGAAAAATCATAATCCTCTCATAAACAACCTGTGTTGATACAAGGTAACCCTGATTTATGTGAGTAATAAATTTTACAGATAACTAATTTTTATATTTTACAAATATTTACAAAATATTAAAAATATTTCACAAATATTTTCCCTGTATTTATAGTTTAAAAATTTTAAATTTATTTCCTCTATACATTCCCTTCCCCAAGTCAGAGAAGCAATTGGTCTCACTAGGTTGATCCAAGTAAGGATGTATTTTACAGGTTCTGGCATGAATCAGTCATCTTTTATAGCTGCAGATATGAAAGGGACTCTCAACAAAAATCTTCCCTGGCTGGGGAAATATGCTTTACACTTTCTATGCAGCAGAAACAAAGAATTCTCATGCAAAAATTTTGGCTAAAATCTCTCCCAGGTGCCAAGGACTTTCACTGTCCTTTGTAGGCTGGTTTTCTTGGGTCATGACTCGGTCCGGTCACGATTCTGCAGAGTCCGATTTTCATATTCTCACTTTCATGTCTTGTGACTTGATTAGTTTTCTTTGGGCCCTCTATCCCTTCCTTGTTCTCCACATGAACTGCAGTCTTGCAAATCCCATCACAGCAGGAGGCCTTGGGAATACAGCTGAAGTCCCTTCTCCTGAGCAGGCTGCAGGGGCCAAGAGCACCCCAGTCAGGCTGTGTGAGCTGTCTCCCTGTTTGCCCTGTGCTCTGTCCCCCTCAAAGCTGGAAAGACACATGGCTTATTCCCATGCATTCTTTTTCCTGAGATATGGTCTAAAAGAGGTAGAAAGACAAATTAAGCACGGTATGGAAATTGGGGATATGGTATCCCACGGAAGACAGGTAGGAGCTACAAGGTCTGGCATTCCAGCACTTAGGAAGTTGATGCCCCTAAAACTGTACAAAATGGCCCTAGTATGTATGACCCATTTGCAGATGGTTTCAATCTGCAGGTAGAGACACCTGGCCAAACCTCCAGGTAAAGATCATTAGAGCCTCAGTACATGACTCTCCTTGGGGAGCTGAACCTCATTGTTTTCCCATGTCAGTAGGAAGCTTTACCTATCCCACCTTCATTTGTGAAGATGTCCAGGTTGTGTACACACATCAGGACACATGTTATTATGAAGGCAGGGAAATATGACTACAATTTTAATAGAATAACAATTCGTGACTATATGTCCTTTCTCTAATTCCTTTAACAGTGCAACTTCAATGTTCTCTTCATGAAAGTGTGCTTGTAAATATTAGATACATATCTATGCAGTTTATGCAAATGTGCATCTGTACAAATTCACAGTAAAATATTAACTACACATATTTCACACATTTGATAGGTAGGACATTTAAATATTTTTTAATAATCCTAAATTTTACTTTTATAACTATGGAACATCGGTCTGATTTTCTTTTCAGTCATCTAATCAGACTATTATAATTTGGATTTGGCTATCAAAATATTTTTTTAGCTTGAAGGAAGGTATAATAACAAGATGAAATAAAATCAATTTGTACTCCAAAATCAAAATTACTTTGAGCGAAATAAAAAACAAGCTAATATCAATATCACACTCTGAATCTATTTCTTCTTATTTACAACCATTGACTGAAAACAATAGATCAATTTAAGAATAAATTATAAAAGATTTTAACTATCTTCTGTCATTTTTATTGCATTCATTCTTTTTGTTTGGCTAGTGGTTGTTTATTTCCTAGCTGGTTAATCAGATATGATGATTCCTTCAGCAATTTTTCATTGACCCTGTGGGCTTACTAAGGTCAAATAGCCAAAGTCATTGTTTGCATTCCTCACCACCTTTATTTGCTTAACAATATTTACTTGCTAAGCAATATGGATTTCTGACCTCTACTGAAATCAATTACTTAAAAGAGCAAGCATGCTATTGCTCCTAGAGGTGTAGATTTAAAAAATAAAAAAGAGAGAGAATCAGTCCACTTGCCCAGTCATGCTATATGTGATGCCATTATAGACAGTATATGAATTGTTTGGGACATGAGACAGGAGATCAAAGCCCCCTCCATGAGGATTAGTCCATGTCTTGGCCATGCTGCTCCCATTGCCAGAGTAACACCTGGAGAGCATCCTCTTCCTTTGTGCTGCAGTCACTCTCTGCTGTCTGCATGCAGAACCCAGCACAGCTACTTTGTGGTCCTGATACAGCAGGGTTTATGAGTATTTCCCTAAGATTGACACCTAAATGTGTTAAGTGCCTTCTTAATATTTAGTACAAAGGTATTTCATTTGTTTTTCTCATTTTAATTAGACAACACACCTTTTTTTTTTTTGGTATGAGATTTTGTAAAGTCTTTCTAATTAACAAGTAATTTATATCCAATAGGACTCTAATACCTGTTGCTATACTGTGTCTTATGATCTGAATTTTGTGGTTTTCCTTCTTTGAGACATGTATGTTCTGAATACTTTTTTGGATGAAGTAGAAAAAGCAGTTTAATTGACAGAGACAGTATCAAGGGGACTAAGCATCTTCCTTGTCCTGATAATCCATAAACTGTGTATGTAACAAGATCTATTGAAGGGATTGAATATTTGGATAACTGAAAAGGAAAGCAACTTTGCTGCTCTCAGCTCATTTTATCCTTCCCATTTCCTATGTCACAGATTCTGACAACAAGTACTGTGCCAAAAATGTCATCATTAAGTGAGAAAAATAAGTGTAAATTCACTTAATCATCTTCTTTAGGTCTCATGAACAATCTGTGGAATCAAAGATTTTAACAAACTTTCAGCTGACATGGAATGCCTTATTATTTTTTCACCCTGAAATGTTTTTCTATCAACTTCATAAATATCCAAAACAAACAAAAAATGCCAACAAGCATTTGAAACTCTGAACTGAAGCCATCCAATTTAACTCTGGCCTGATTCTTCCATGTAGAGCCTCTCACTGAAATACAGATACCAATTTCCATTGACACAACTTACCCCATGTATAAATTCTTTTTCAATGAGATATATATATATATGAACATGCAGTAGATATACATATCAGATTTTTCAGTGTGGCAAACAAATGAGCTCATTATGACTACTTTGGGCAGTGTGTTTTAAATACAGAGTCTGCTTTTGGTGAGCAGTGAAGTGAATATCATTATGGTATTTCCTATCTTTTCTACCACACATCTATTTTGCCCCTGTGACTATGTAAAATGGTACCAATCTTCTAGCAGTAATGATGTAAAGACATAGCATGAACAGGTTTATGCTCAGAATGATCAGGGATACAGACAAAAGCCCTTCAGAATATCATAAACACCTTTCTCAACTGTGCTTTCACACAGATGTTTAAAAAAGTAGTCCTAAACCCAATTATTTTTGTTTTACAGATCCTAAAAGATAGTCTCACTACATCTCTATTTAGAAGTCATCCCCACAAGCACAATGACCTTCAAGGGATTTTTTGTGTTAATGGTATCAAGGCTACATCAAGTGTTCTGAAGTTACCACTATTAAAAATTTGTATACCATAGTTAATACTCAGAGATATGGGGAATGTTCCTTACTTACCTTTTTGTCAGAGAGAAATTCCAGCACTCTCTGCAGTCAATTAACAGTTAAACCTACCTGGCTCTTTCCCCATAGGAATGAATTTTCTATCGATGGCAAGTGACTGAAACTGTGACTGCAGCAGAGCAGTGCAGGAGAGAAGAGATAATGCCCTATCAAATCACTTTCAGTGTTGGAGATTATAGGAACACCCAGGGCTGAACTTCCATTCAGCAGAAGTCGTCCAAGAAAAAAGGATATAATGAGAGACTTCATCTTAGAGCAGTATGCTCCTCAGCAAGAAAAGACTGAAATTTATCTAACAGACTGCTGCTTATTTCCTGGGAGATGTTTGAATTGACTTTAGAGATAGCTGAGTTGTTATTCCACTGGCAGGGGAGAACAGAGAAAACAAAATGAAACCAAGCTAGAGTGAGAGCTAAAGGAGAAGGAATGCAATACTTAGAGGGGGGTTTTCTTGTCTGCCTCAAAAGAAAGCAATTGCTTTTTACTTTTTCCCAGTCTTTGTATTTTATAACAATAAACTTATTTCACTTAAAAGTTCACCTAGTGCTGCCAGACTCTCCATCACCAAACAGCCCAGGGCTGAAACAGGGCATGGATTCTCAGCTGTGGCAGTCTGAATCTCAGGACTGAGTCTTCTGTAAGTGTCTTGGTCTGCATCCACCAAGGAGCTGGACAAGGATGGGAGTGTACCCCTGGCAAGTGCAGACTGGAGTTCTTTTTTGCATCATCTCTGTGTGCATCACCCCTACCTTAGCAGGAAAGGATATGAATAAGAGAGTGGCAATAAAAATGCTTTACAGAAACCAAGAATACATTTAGGGGAGGTTGTATAATATTTATACAAACCACAGCAACAGTGCCAAGATGTAAATAATAGATATAAAATAATAATGATGGTTGATGGTTCTGTGAACAGTAAAGGTAACACAAAGGCTTACATGACCACCAAAAACTGAGTTAAATTTTATACCTTTCCAGAGAGTGCTAGTTAATCTCCCCAGGATTCTGCAAATGTAGCCTGGCTGGTGTGGGTGAACAGCTGATGTCACTGAATCAGGGATCCGTCTGCCAGAGGCAGTGTGACTTGGGAGCAGCACTCGTGACATGAGCTGGAATGACCCTTTTTCACAAGAGGTCATCCTAAATTAGCATGGCAGATATGTCGAGTTGAGGATACTTGATACACACCCCTGAACCTGAGCAAGCTGGGACAGAAATTGGTTACTCTGGAATTCCTTCCAGTCTTCTCAGGAGCTGATGACCAACACACAGTGGAGGGAACTGCAGCAAACATGCTGACCTTTGAAAAAAGCCCATTCTTGTCTGTGCCATCCTGCTCCTGCCATGTCTGTTGTGATTCCCTGATGGCTTTGGGTGCCTGTTCTGTCCTTTTGGTCCCTAACAAAGTGACCTTACCCTGCCAAGGCCACATACCAACCTCCTCCTTTAACCTGACATAAGGATAGTACGGACACTCTCTGATGGTCTTTCTACTCTCAAACTAATCTCCAACTATGTGTTAGTACAAGACTGCAGATAAGTGTGCATGGTATCTTTATTTTTGTACTGGTAGTAAAGCTTCACTGACAATTCTGCAGTCCTGGCTCTGACCACCCACTACACCTAATCCTTATCCAGGCTGAACTAGAAGTAATTTCTGAACAATGTGCACACCTCTGGAAAGAAGGACTGTCAGTGTGACAGCAGCCTGCAAAGGGAGGCAGGAAAGTGAGCAATGAATCCCGAGTATGAGACAGAATTCTTGAATTCACTTTAACATTTCTGCATAAAATTTATGTTTTCACTTGCTTTTTAGCAGGATTGTGGTAAAATATTGGGGTTTTTTTCTTCCAGAATTTTGCTACAACTTTGATTTTGGAAAGTATTACAATCCTCTCTTGATTAAATTTTTTATTTGAACTACTATTTAAAATAATTGAATATTTGAAGTAGCATTCTGAAATATGTTTGCCTGTAATGTATTGAAGTTCAACTAAATAGATATTTCAGAATGTCATAAAAGGAGCAGGATTTCAGTTTATAGAGAGGTTTTTTTGGATTTTTTATTATTATTATTATTATTATTATTATTATTATTATTACTATTATTATTTTGATACTCTTGCTCTGTCCCAGAAACCATTTAGCAAAAGACAGTTTTTAATCACACTCATTTTTAGTCTCTGCCTGTTACTGAGTGGAGATGTACTGAGCTATACCAGCATAATTCATAGAAACAACTGTTCAGGAAGAATGTTGATAACCTTGTTATTTCTGCTTCTATTCTCTTACTTGCTTTACACTGCTTAATAATCCTTGTCATGTTATTTTTCGTTATTTATAAATGTGATAGAACAGGCAACATAATCTGTTCTGTGGGGTCCAACTTTCATATGCAACAGTAAGCCAGAGAAGATTGTGCACATCTATAAAACTAGAAACTGTTGTAAAATAGAACTTCTCATGTTTCATTCTTGTGTCTCAGTTCTATATTTAGCTGAAGCACAGATTCATGCTAAACCATTTTCTTTCCTTGTTCATCAGCTATTTTTTAAGATTAACTCATTTCTGTATATTTTTATTTTCTTCCTTTTAGAGTGGTGTATCAAAGCAGGATGTCACCACTGCTATTCCCTGAAGGATAACAGTGGCCGCCCCGTTGCATCTACAGTGACTGTCATGGTTCAAAGCAAACAGAATGACCAGTGAATCAAGCAGTTCTCATTAGTGATAGTGTTACTCTGCTGGATAAATACACAGTGAGAGTATACCTTCAAGAATTTGAAATTCAAAGCACTTGTGGGTCCTAAAACCCTGAGGACAATGGGGTATTAAATGCACTATGTGCATACAGCCATTGCCCATATGTATATGTGTGGCTCACATGTCAAATATAAACATTTTGTAGTTGATGTGAGTGCAAAGCTAGGTCATGCAGCTTGCTTATGCAAACTTCTTATATGGACTAAAACTGGAAGGGAAATTGAGACCTTTTTAAAGTATTTGTTTAGGAAAGGAAGAGATGTGTAGATAATCATTAGTATCTTTTCCTTTATATCAGAATCTACCAGTGTTCATGGGTATTGGGGAAGTTGCCCACTTGTAAACACATCTGCACAGTCTTAAACTTATGTTAGAGCTTTCTGCTTTCCTGTTTTCAGTACTGTGGTTGAAATATAGGAGAAAAAAATCCCAACAATGACAGAGTTCACAAATCCTAGAAGTTTTTAAATGCTCTTCTCTTATCTCTTAGAAAGGGTAGCCTTTTGGAAGAAGTAATAGAAAAACAGAAATATTAAATCAATTTCTTACAAATAATGTATTAAAAATTATTGATTGGGCAAAAGAACAGCAAACAGATCATCAGTTGTTTCCTGGAGTGTTTGGTTGCTGTGCCATTAGTACTGTTGTACTCCTGTTTCAGGAGAATGCACAACCAAAATGAGAGGAGAGTGCTGAACCCACCAGAATGTTGGGAGATGCAATTCCAGAAAGGAGGACTTTCAGCATCACTCTCCAGCATAGCAGGAACATCCACAATACATGGTACAGTTACACTGATGCACAGTTTTGTCACTGAGACTGATGCTGGATCTTCTTTAGTCCAATAGGGAAGTTAATTACTTTTATCAAAATTAATCTAAATCTGCATTAATTTAAGGGTTAGGATGAAGGTTAAATACAGCTTCAAATTGTCTCATCTTAAACTTGTCAGACTAGACAAGTCTTAACAACTGAAGTGATGATTGATTCATATGAAAGAAAAAGCTGCTGCTCTCTCAGCATTGCTGAGGCTGCAAGGTACATGTGGAGATCATCTAGTCAAACCCCTCCTTTAAGGAGCCAGAGCAGGTCACTCCAGTTGTGTTTGCAATGTCTCCCAGGAGAAAGACTCCATAACCCCTCTGAGGAACAAGCTTCATTGATCAGTTACCCTCACAGTCAATATTTCCTCATGTATAAATGGCTATTCTGTGTTTCAGAGTATTTTCTGTACTTCCTCCATGAGGTGTTTATGCACATTGATAAAATCCCCCCTAAGCCTTCTGTATTCCTCATGTATGATGGGCTCCAAGCCCTTAGCCACTAAGAGGATGTTTACAAGAACTACCCCAGTATTTTCCTGTCTTTTGCACAGCGACCCCAGCACTGGGCCAGCACTCCAGGTTTGTCTCACCAGGGTTGAGTAGAGGGGAAGGACCATGTCCATCAATCTGCTGGTAAAACTCTGTCTGAGACCCTGGGAGACTGCTGACCTTGATCCCTGCTGGATCACAGATACCTCGGTGTCGCTGAGGGGCCCAGGTACAGGATTTTGCATTTCCATTTGCTGTAATATATGAGATCCTCGTCTGCCTATGTCTCCACTCTGACAAGGTTCCTGTGAAAAGCAAAACAATCTTCTGGTCCACCAACCATTTTTCTGCAAACTTGCTGAAGATGGATTCTGTCTTATCATGTGGGTTATTAACTTAGATATTGAACAGTGGTCCCAGTATCACTCTGTGACATTCACACCAAGTTTTCCTAACCCCACTCCTGCAAGGCTGGACACTGTCTCTATATTCTTCCTAGATCACTTACCCCTGCTTCCACTTCCTGTATGTTTTCTTTACATGTGTGAGTTTTGTCAAAAGCTACTTGTTCATCTCTGGAGATCTTATTTGTTTGGCTTCTTGCACATAGGCTTGCAGGAAGTGATCCTGGAAAATCAACAAGGTGTAATTATGAGTATTTGATGTCTAATATCCTGGTCTAGAGACATTCCTATAATTACCTTTGCTTATATGTTTTAAACAGTGAAGAAATATCACCATCATATTTTCTGAAAAATCTCTTTTCCCAGGATTCTTCTCCCGGGAAGCTGAGAAGCCTCACAATAAAATGAAAACAAAATTATCTCATTTGCTTCTCCTGTGTTTTGCTGCTTTGGAATGTGGTTGGAGATTATTTATCCAGCATGTGAATTGTTTTTTCTTAATGACCAATCACGGTCCAGCTGTGTCAGGACTCTGGAAGGAGTCACGAGTTTTTCTTTTTCATCTTTTAGCCTTCTGTCTGTATTCTTGAGTATAGTTTTATGATACCATTCTTTAATATAATATAATATAATATCATAAAATAATAAATTAGCCTTCTAAGAACATGTAGTCAGATTCATCTTTCCTTCCAAATACGGGGACCCCAGAAAATACCACAAAGAAAGAAGAAGATTCAATTTTTTTTTTCCATTACTTAATTATAGTGATTGGCACAATAATTCTGTGGAGTGTTTCCCCATTGTTTTTTTCGTTAGAATTCCCACTTGATGGGATAAAAAATCTGGTAATTTTATTAAATGGTACTTACCATCAATATCTGCCCTTTGAGATGTTTCTTCATAATAAATCTAAATCCTCTGGATTTTAAATGCCTGAAACAGGCTAACTGAGCACTTTTATGCTTACCTTTGGCCTTAAAAGCTCTCCAAAAACATCCTCATTTTTATAAATTCCATAGTAATGAATGCTTATCATTCATTACTAAAGTAAATGTAGTGAATTTACTGAAATAGTATTTTGTATTTGTTCTCCAAAGCAAAAATCTTAGGATTGTGGATAAGTTTGTTATAAACAATGATTTTAAAAGATTAGGAAAAGATAAACCTTTTGCATTTTTTTGCCTTGTGACTGCCAAACTATTATAGCTTCATTGTTTTTTTTTTTTCCTAAAAGAATGAAACTTATGAATGAGAAGAAAAGTAAACGATGAATAACAGACCCATAAAATTTTTCATGAATACTGGGTTTTTTGCATGCAAAACTAAATATTCATACATTGAACAGTAATTTCCTAAATATTCATGTTGAACAAAAACTTCTCTGCATGAGTTTTTGCTAGCAATGAATATTAAGGAGCAGGAACCCAATCTGCAGAAACAGCTGTGCAGAGCTGAAACCAATGTTCACTTAACCCTATTTTTGTAGTAGATGTACAGCTCAATTTATCAGGAATATTACACTCCTTACTTATCACTTCATCAGGATGCACATATACACAGGCAGAGCTCTTCCATTCCTTCTCCACAGCTCTGCCAGCTGCCATAAATCAGTGTTTAAGCTCTTGCCCCACATTCTGGTGTTATAAAGAACTTGAGGTCTCAGGAAAGCAAGCAGAGGGCAACTAATTTGATTTCCAAACTGTTAGTCTGGAATTAGATGAAGCATTTTATAACATCCAATGGCTTTCACTTTCTTGTCACAACCATTAAAGACAAAGTTCTTCAGTGCAGTGTTACTGATTTACAGGATTGAAACATTTTGTCATTTTTGGGAAGTTTGAATTTGTGAAGTAGAACTCCTGGAGTTACAGAGTAAAGGATTAATGCTGTCAGGCTAGGTGCATTACAACACTGATCCTCCAAGAGCTACATTTGATTTGGCTGAGTGACTTCAGCAATTTCTCATGGAACATGACCTTACAAAAAGAATAAAACCAGCCAGTGAATGAATAAATGGTTAGCCCAAGTAGCAAATTTGCAACAAACTGAAGGAGGAGTAGATAACCAAAAGGATAATTGTACTTTCTTACTAGTAAAATATCTGGCGGTCATGAATAAAGAAAAAAAAATTGTAAAATCTTTTTTCTGAGTTTGATAAAAGCATCTTAAGGCTTCTGCCTTAGCCATGGATCATAATTTAACCCCAACCAGCAACCAAGTTCCACACAGATACTCACCCACTCACCATCGTGGGGTGGGGAAGAGAACTGGGGGAGGGTAAAAGTGAGAAAACTTGTGGGTTGAGATAAAGACATTTTAACAGGGAAACCAAAAGCCTTGCTCAAAAGTAAAGTAGAACAAGGAATTCATTCATCCCTTCCCATGAGCAGGCAGGTGTTTGTCCATCCCCAGGAGGGCAGAGCCCCATCACATGTAATAGTGACTTGGGAGGACAAATGCCATCACTCTGAACATCTCCCACCCCTTATGCACCCTCAACCCTCTCACTGCTGGGATGGTGTGAGAGACAGAAAAGGCTCTGACTCTGTGCAAACACTTCTCAGTTGTAATGGAACATCCCTGAGTTATCAGCACTCTTTTCAGCACAAATCCAAAACACAGCCCCACACCAGGCACTGTGAAAAACATTAACTCTACCCCAGGCAAATCCAACACAGCATTCAATATACAGAGTTTAAAAAAGGTGGAATCTGCCACAGTCCTATTGATTTGATGTACAACTGAATGCATTTCTTACAAGCTAATTTGATATCTTAAGTAAAAAAACAATATCCTAAATTACGTATAGCTCCATTCTACAAGTAGGTTGGTTTTAAACAGCTTCAAAGATTGCTATCAGCAGTTTACAGTATGCATGAAGTACATAAATATCTGTAATTTTCAAATGTTCAAATGCCTGTTTTCCTTTCAGTTATTTCAAAACTAAAAGTCAGTAGAAGAAAAGTCATAAAGCAAATGATAGATTGTGAGAAACTGGTACATTAATGGTTAATAACTCAAACCAATCAGCCAGTGCTTTGCCATGGCTGTGTTTGCAGCTCTCGAGGGGGAGTGGGACAGTTTTGGGTGTGTGCTGTTGAAACCTCTGATTCTCATGAGAGCACTCACTACTGGTGGCTACAAGCTGGATTTTGAGCCAGGTAAGGGAGAAGGCCAAAAAGGAGCAGATACTGCAAGGTGGGATATTGTTTTTTATCATGCCCATCTCCTCTCTGACAGAACTGGATCAGCTGCAAAGCTCTGCCCCACCCTGCAGAAGGTACCGGGACATTCACGTGTAGGTCTGAAGGTATTTGTCCCTTCTGATGGAGCAAAACTGGCTCAGCTATACTGGCATGAGAGGCAGCTGTCTTCTCTCTGAAGGGGTCATAAATAACCAAAAGGCATTAAGTACCCCCTGACTCATTTCTGGGGCCTTCCACCAGAGGACTTTTGGATTTTTGCACAAAATCCAAAATGTTGCAGCACATCTGCAGTGCTGTAGCAGACAGTGTAAAACTCCTCCACCAGGGGAGGCACCTGGGTGTTCTCACATAAATCTGAGCTTTATTAAGCCATTGAACTCAACAGATCAAGACTGTGACAATCACTTTGATCACTTTGGACATTGAAATTGCAGCAATCAAGTCTCACTGCTGGGTCCTCAGGCAAAGATATCTTTCTGCTCTTATCCTTTCTTTTTCTTTATTTTCTTTATACATTTTCTGAAGTGTTATTTTTGTATTGATATAGTACTATTGATATTAACCAAAATGGCTACATAATAATTTCCATCGGGAACAAATTGTTCTAAAATAAACCCTTCATACATACATATATATATATACATCTATGAAAATATTTTAATATGATAAGTCAGTGTCATTTCACTCTAGTTCTCCCCAAGTGATCTATTAACAAGAACCTGAGTTACCCCTTCAGGACAGGGTCATAATAGATAGTTTCAAAGTAGAACTGAGAAGTTGTGGTGAGAAGGTTCCTGATGGATCCCTCCAGGAGGTTAATAGAGAAATGCAGTTTCTGAGATCCAGCCTAGCTAATTTCCCTAATCAGTCTCCTGATTTCATTATTTTTACAGGCAATTATCTCAGATATTTCTAGAAGAAAACACTCTTAAGATAAATATAAGTACCTTAATTAAAGCAAAATAAAAATCGAAGCATAACACTGACATTAGCTTTAAGACTTCTGATAGATTTCAAAATAAACAAAGAATTCAAAAACCTTATATTTAAAGGAATCAAAGATTATCTTACATCAGATCCTGAAGTGGTTAAAATTTTAAAATTAAAAAAACAGCAAAGAAACAAAATTTAAAAAAAAGGATAATGCATTTATTTTTTTTTAATCTACTTTCACAATGAAGTTCTAAAGAGATTTTGTGCATTATGAAATGTTTTCTACCAACATTTCCTTCTACAAAATGTTTATTTAACTTCTTTGATGAGAGTGCTCAGGTTTTTGCCTCTAAAAAGCCTGTTTAATCCTGTAAGTTTAATTTATATACACAAACTTCTAATATATTTAAAATAATATAGAGAAAATTATGGAAAAGGTTAGAAATGTATTTCAAAATTACAAAAAAAGAGTGAAGAGGGTTTATTCTACTATGTCTTCCCCTTTTATGAATACATTCCATTCTGTCTCCACATTTTGATAAAATACTACTGAATTATGTAATCCATGTGGTTTTTAATCACATTTTAGTGTTACTATTTCAGCTTGTCCCCCATCCATAAAATGTTCAATTATTTCTTTTATTTTTTTCTTGCAGCAGATTTTTTAAAAATTATAATGACCCTTTATATTATGAAATACATTAGCATTTCACGGTTTGAGTAGCTTTGAGAATTTCTTGAGCTTTACCACATTACTCATTCATTGTCCTGAATGGTTAATATAAGATTTTCCAGTAACTATTTTAAAGTATGCAAAGTCAAAAATCCATTTAAGAGCACCAAAGTTTTTACAATAGAAGAGGATTTCTCATGATTTTTTTGTTGCTGTTTTTAAAATGAATTGTAAGAATTGAGGGTTATGTCAGATTACTTTGAAGAAAATGCAGAAATGCAGATCAAGCCTTCTAGAAACACACTGACACTAATAATTATGAAAGCAATTAAATATTTGTTATTTCACTTCTGAAAATGCCAAGCTCTTTTAAACCACTATAAAGACAGATTACATCATACTTTAAACTTATGTGCTCTCAACTGGGGGTTGTTAGCTCTTTGTCAATAAAAAACCCTAGACAAAAATTTTCACTAAATTTTATCCATTATCTCCTTTACAGTAATCAATATTCACACATTAAATAAAGAAAATTTTTAAATGTTTTGTGCAAAATAGATAGGAAATATTATGCCTTAAATAGAAGTCAATATTTTTATTTAACTCAAACTGGGTTCCACTGCAACCTATTAGACTTTTCAAAGGGTAAGAAGCTTTGATTCTGCAAACTTCCAGTGGTATCCGGTCTAATTTGTGCTTTTTTAAACTATAAACAGCCTCATGAAAATAGTGCCAATTAGAGGGCTTGAGAAACAAGTAAAACATACCCAAAACTGATGGAGAGAAAAGAATATCAACTAAACTGACACATTGGATGGTTTATTTTCAAAGATTTTGCATACATGTTCTGACGGTATTAATTCCCTTTGTAATTCATTGTGAAGAGTCAACCATCGAAAAGAAAATTGTTTCTTTGTACTCAGGTGGTGTTTGCATTACATTACTGTTAGCACAGAATAAAAAAAGAACTTTGCTACAAGCCACAAGCTCCAAACAAAGCCATTGCTGGAAAATTTCAAAAAGCAGCGGGGAATGCAATCTGTTTAATCATGCCTAAGGGTTGTAAAGTCACCCTACAGACTGAATGATTGTTTACAAATAGTTTTTGACAGGTAATTTCACTAAATACTCCACCCCCATTTTAACTTTATGGGTCCAGTCCTATATCCAATGAAATCACCTGGCAGTTTGCAGTTGATTACCACAGGAATGTGGTTCACTGGCTTCTGAGAGCAGGGGAAAGTAAGCGGATTTGGCAGCATTTCCAGTTGTTGAACATCACAGACAAGCCCTGGGAACATCAGTTCATGGTCTCACTTGATCAGCTTCAGCTGACATGGAATACACAATGGATTTGGGAGCATTGCCCGAGCCTGCCCATGTGTGAGTTAAACTTCTAGACCACAAGAAAAAAGAGAAAAGAAAAAAAAAAAAAGGAAGGGCCACAGGAAATGTGTATCCATGTAGCAGCTTCAATAAACCAATGCAAATGGCAGGAGAAAACAGACATTGAAAATATATCAGAGGAAGGAAGCACATCCTCAGTCTCCTTTCCTGGCTTCTGGGCTGTGTCATGTCTGCCTCCTCCTCACTGAGTTTCCAAGATGATTTGATGGACTTCTACTTTTCCAATTACATCCTGTTCCAGGCCAGTTGTCCTGAATTACACGGTGGTGGCCGGGAGGCATCGCTCTCTCTGCCTAAGGGAGACCTTCGTGCTCAGGACCAGACACACCAATCCTCACACTCCTGCTGCAGGACATGGAACAGGATTTACATTTCTATGGATTTGCTCTTACTACCTGCTGTCTCCTCTTCAGCTATGTAACAGCTAGGGCACAGGTTTTGGTCTGAAATGCGTCTTTTATCTGGAAAGTTTCTGAATGTGAAGGAAAGAAAAGGAAAAGAAAAGCAATTGAAACAGGCTGGAACCTTCCAAGAGGGAGAATGAGATTCTGGATCTTTGAAAAAGTTAGCATTTTCTTTTATGTCCTCTAATTAACAGTGAAATTCTGCACTCATAGCCCAACCAAAATTCGATTGGACTCTATACTTAGTGGCTGTTAAATTACATCTATAATTAATAGACACAGAAAATATGAATAAGATTAAAAATGTCAGCATTTGTTTGAAGTGGAAGAAAATTTAACATGCATTTAAAATTACATTTCTGTTCCATTTTATTATAAAGCTCTTTGTTTTAATAAATTATATCTTGAGGCTCTATTGAGACAGATATCCTGATTTCACAAGCTTTGACACTAGATCTTGTCTAAAGATTGAAGAGCAAACACTGAATACTTGTTTCTATATAATTTACAGCTTTCAAAGGAATTGTTTGCTTTTTCTGTACTAAATAATTGGAAGGAATACTTTGGTTTATTTAGTCAGCATGCTTAATACCCATTAATAATACCCCTGATGGAATGGCATCTGGATTCCCCCTATTGTTTGAATAAAGTAAGATTTCAAATTTAATTTTTTTTATAGCATAAGAAAAAGTATGTTAGTTCAGAAATTCCACTATTTGAATAGTTTTTTTGTGATGGTTTGATGTTGAACAACTTTGACATGAATATCCATCACAATCTTTTGATTTCATGCAGTCCTTGCAATGCAGAGTAACAGACACTAATGTTCATTAGCAAGAATATTTTTCATCCTGTGGTTGGCCACTGGAAGAGGCTCCTCAGGGAACTGATCACAGCACCAAACATGGCAGAGTTCAAGAAGTATTTGGACACTACTGTCAGGCACATGGTGGATTTTGGGCCAGGTGTTGGATTTAGATGATCCTTGTGAGTCCCTTCCATCCCAGGATAGTCTATGATTCTATGATTATTTATTGTAATCCGAAGTACATAAATGAAAAAATTCTAACCATTGCAGGAGGAGTTAACAGAGGTAGAGGTGGCTTTTCTGTCCTATTAGGATTATCAGTATTGGCTGAAAAACTATAATCTTGTTTATATTCAAAGAAATTTACTACATAGTCTTATAAATTTCCTTCATTCATCATTATTAATCATGAAAACATTATTGCTGAAAAATTATCCTGCATTTTCTGCCAAAACCAAAAGCACTGATATTATATGCAAAACCAGTGGAAATTACTATGTAAATGCATAATGACTCTGATCCTAGGTTAGACAATAAGTTTCTTCTGCTTGTAAACAAATATTATGACCCTTCCACTCAGCCTCTTAAGCAACAGGGCAAAATAGAAGTATCACTGACTTTCACTTCTGTAGGCAACACACAGCTCTAACTTTAACATTTAGGGATTTTATTCACTGCAGGTGACATTTTGATATCTAATTAAATTGTTCTTTAGAGAAAGAACATCATAAAGCTGGCTTCAAAAGACCATGAACCTTATTAGTTAAGTACTTGCTCTTTAAAAAGTGCATATTTTATGGCAGAAAAGTTCTGGGGGGTAAATTTTCTGTATAAATGAATTTCAGATATGATTTTTCCAAACTGTTTAAAAGGCTGCAGACAGAAGATCATAGACTGTATCCAGTTTGTTTTCAGAGTGTATTATTTCAGAACAAACAGCCATCTTAACAATGTCATTTTCCTGATTAAATATTATATCTATTTAATTATACTGTATGCTATCTTCACCTCATTACACACACACACATATATATATATATATATATATATATATATATATTTGTTATATAAGAGAAGACCATTAAGTCTGTTTAAATAATCTATGAAATGCAGAAGACTACTGGTCTTCCATTTATTCACCCAGGAGAGTTCAGGCCATAGAAAAGCTTTATTTACTCAAAAACTGTCAAAAAGAAAAGTATTTGTTCAAAGAGATACGAAAGACGAGACACCAAGGGGATGATTACATTACTGTCTATAATTCATTGCCCTACAACCTCTCACTAGGTGTTGTTAAACATGCAATCCAAATAAAGACAGAATTGTACTATTTCTGCTATTGTCTAATAAAGTAATCCAAAGACATTCCTTAAATTTTCCAGAAGTCATTTCATAAATCTTGAGATTTCTCAGATATTTTAGCAAAATCAGAAGTCAGTATTAACTTTTCATACCTTTTGAACTCACATGGCGTGGCCCCCCCCTTTTTAATCTCTACATTTTTTAATGTGAATGAACCATTTATTGCATTCAGAGTGTTTTATTTCACTGCTCACCTGACATTCCCATGGGACATAAAAGAACTAGCAGACGAAAAGAAAAGAAAAGAAAAGAAAAGAAAAGAAAAGAAAAGAAAAGAAAAGAAAAGAAAAGAAAAGAAAAGAAAAGAAGTTTGTGTTCTCTTTTTCTTTCTTGTTTTCTCGGTACTGAATCCAGAATGGTAAATACCAGTCAATAGCTTCTATTTTAGATAAATAGAAAATAATAAAAGAACTCCAGTGGAAATCTATAGATAAATTCAGATTCTTGCTTTAAATGCAAATTTGGATCTAGGGTTTATTTTGTGGCATAAATCCATCACAAAGCTGGCTCAAGGTCAGACTGGTCAGCTGAACAACCTGATCCAGCTGAAGATGTCACTGCTCACTGCAAGTGAGGTTGGACTATCTGACCTTTAAATGTTCCTTACTACCCAAACTCTTCTACTGTTCTATTTTAAAAGACTTCTGACCTGCACTGAGCAGAACCACATATCAAACACCTATTTTCTGGCAGATTCAGTAATAGATCAGAGCAATCCTCCTTCATTTTCTTATGTGATGATCCTAATATACCATATCTCTACAAATGTCTTCATTCATTTTAATTCATAAATGTTACTCTATGGTATAATTATTTAGACAACTTCTCTCTTCTACTATTGTGCATTTGGCACTAACCTATTACTTAAATCTTCCCACTTTCTTCTACATGTCTGCTCATTTTTCAGAATTCTATCTGTTTATCTAATTTAACAAGACTGTCCAAATTGTAGATCCTGTCTTCCAAAACAGCTGCTATCCTGCTTAGTCTGTGGATCAAAATGAAAATTTGAAAACTGCAGCATGAGGTTTAAGGACCTACTGTTATTCTCTTTTATTATATTATTTGTGGGTATTTTTTTTATTTTCATCTTGTTTGGGGTTTGGAATGTTTCTATTTTTCTAATATTCACCTGATTATTAAAACAAATTGAAATAAGTTATGACTATGGATAATTTTTTTTTTCCTGTGGAGGATTCATTCTAATGAAGTAGCTCAGTTTGTCTCAAAGTGCACAAAATGAATTTTCTTCTGTATTACACACATGCTGTGATACTGTTGGTGAAAGATCTTACAACATGGGCAAATCACAGTGAGATGTTCAGTCGGAAAAAATGTTACTTGTCATGGACACTGTATTTATGTTTATTCAGAAGGACCAGAATCAGAAGGAAATGGACAGAAAAAAAAATCTGCCTCTTCCTAATCCCTCTACAAAGTTCACCCTTAGTAACTCCACCCTAGTTTTCTCAGCTGAACATACATTTTGGAGTGATTTGTGTCTATTTTTAGAATAGCCACACTGGATCAAAAGGCTCATCCTGTGGTCTGCAAGATATACATTAAAAGAGTGCAAGCAAGAGAAAGTGTTTGCTACAGTAAGATGTGACTTCAGCCACCCTGAGGCTTAGACCCTTCCTGAGCCAAATGGGATATCTTTGTGTTTAATAAGCTTTAATGGGTTCTACATCTATGAATTTGTCTATTTAGTTTTTTTCAAGCTCAGCTGTCAATTTTTCATGTGCTGTAGCGGCAAGTTCTGCAGTGATCAAAAAGAGCTGAAAGGTGGGAAATACCTCCAAAATATAATACATTGAGGAGCAACTACTTGGGCTTAAAAGGAAGAACTATATCCCTCATCCACAAAAGGCCACCAAGATGGTCAGAGGAATGGAGCCCCTCTCCTATGAGGGAAGGCTGAGAGAATTGGGATTCTTCTAGAACCGAGAAGGCTTCAGGGTGACCTAATTGTGGCCTTCCAGTACCTGAAGGGAGCCCACAGGAAAGATGGAGAGAGACTCTTTACAAGGGCCTGGAGTGACAGGACAAGAGGGAACGGCTTCAAACTGACAGAGAAGAGGTTTAGATTTGATAGTAGGAAGACGTTCTTCTATGTGAGGGAAGTGGGGCACAAGCACAGGTTGCCCAGAGAAGCTGGGGATGTCCCATCCCTGGGAGTGTTTAAGGCCAGGTTGGATGGGGCTCTGAGAAACCTGGTCTAGGGGAATGTGTCCATGCCCACAGCAGACCATTGATAGATCTTAATTCAATAATCATCATCATACTTGGCAGGCAGGTTCAAAAGATTCCAAGGCAATGCAAAGGTTCAGAGTCTAATTCTGCTTTTGTAATTGAGGAGAGAAGGGGTTTGTATGCAAATGAGTATTACTTAATCAATATTAAAAAAAAGTGGAAGATGTCATAATACTGTCATAAAGCAACACTAGAACTTAAGTGTCAACAGATCTCAAAACTAAATGCTAGTGCTAAAATAGCAGGTAAATTTTATTTTGAGAAATATATATAACCTCTTATCCTCAAAATCCCCAAACATCAAAACAGTCTCTCAAAACTGCAATTAAAATACTGCCTCATTCATCTTGTTTGAATCATTCTGCCCACTTAATTATATTTTGGAGGTATTCCCTCTGAGTGCCATTTTTCTGCACGTTTCCTGTTATCTCCATCTGGAGTTTGTTTACCAAAACTGCTCCATTTCTCCCAGGCTTCACTAAAATGGATTAATGATGTTCATTACAACATATGATATTTGCAGGCTTTACCTTCCCTTCTGCATGGAGGCAATAATGCAGAGCTTTTCCTCAGGTTTCCTTTCAGTCTGTTCTTTCAGGTGTAAAGCAAACCAGTCACAAACCATTGCAAAAGAAGAAATATAAGAAGATATTGCAAAAAAACAATCTCCTTTCATTCATTCATTTAAAAATATTTTTAATGACACCTCTAAAAACATATATGAAATATATATTTGTATGAACTGTTACTCTTAGACTTACTGCTTGAAGCAGCCTAACTGGTATGAACAAAATACATCATTATTTCTGTGTAACATTTCTACAGCAGGAACAAGTTTTTACTAGCCTAGAATTTAAGATGAGATCCTTCTATTGTTGCTTGCACTTTCCTGCTGTAATGGTCTAACAGCAGTCTAAATAAATCCAAACATCCAAACAGCAAAAACTGATGAGGAATATTTTCTAAGATCTCCTGATCTCCTTGTTAATTCTTTTTTCTTTTTTTTTTTTTTTTTCCTTATTGATCTGCTGAGTTAAAGCAGAGCTTACTCTCTTACTGTTTATTCTAACTGTGGAACTTTTCTGCAACACATTTTCCATTACTTGGGTTAATAAAGACATCATGCCTGTGTTTGGTCACCCTGTCCATATGAGTAATGTGGGGACATAGGGAATGGAAAAGGGAAGAAAAAGTGTGGGAAGAAGAAAGAAATAGGCAAAGACTCTCTGAACTCTATATTTAAAAGCCTAAAACCCCTAAACTCCATTAAAAAATGCAGGAATGGGTAAAAAGCTGAGAGTAGAAATCTCTCCCAAAAGTTGATTGAATAGCAGACCTTTCCCAATATTAACCAGACAATTTAATATCACTGTCTGAACTCAGCTATCTCCACAAACACAAGGCTTTTTTATGCACACAGGAACATATATGGAAGAAAGAGAAAAACATTTTCAGGTGCTTGATTCTGTTTTTCCTGAAATCTAATGCTCAATCCCCCAATCACATTTGGTCTTTTTTGAGTACTTTTTTTTTTGGCATTATTGATAAAGAATTCCCATAAAATTATAAACAGCTGCAAGTCAAATTGTCAGGAAAAAGTAATATGCCATTATATTAAGATATCACCATATGACCTTTCATGATGAATTGCACATCCATGGCACAAGCAAGGCAGTAATGATATGTTTTGACAATATTTGTACCAGCTCCCACAACACACTTCACTTTGGTTACCAACAGAGGTAGTAGCCTTCCCTGAAGTGCAATTGTAAAATAAATAAGCAAGCAAATAAACAAAAAATATCATGTGTCAGGATGCATCAGAATGTGTGCACTGGGCTGTGTCTGGCTGCAAGTCTTTACATGGGAAATATGACTGTGTTCATTAAAAAGTGCTGTGGGCAGTTTCAGTTTTTGTAGAAATTGTGCACCAGCTACATACAAATGGCTCTTTCCACCCTTTTCTCATAGTTTTCCCACCATGAAAATCACACTTCCCAGCGCCCACAGGCCTTCTGAGTAATGGCTTTATCCATGCCTAAAAACCACCCAGCTCCAGTGTAAAACACAGTGGGATTTGTCAATATGCAGGGGTTTTTTTCAGTACATCAGGAATCCAAACCTTTAGCTTATGTGCACTACAGGTCATGTTCCATCACTGCAAAAAGAGAACTGCACTTGCCTGAGGACTGTAGAGCTAGAAGCACACAAAGTCAAGGGCATTGCACTGGAAATGTCTTGACACTTAGAGTGCTTTTCCTTTAACTCAGTAGGTTTTTCTGTATTTTAAGTGAAATAAAAGAAATTTCCAGGGACTTGTTGTGTCATAGTCTATCAGAATGAGGGAATTTTTAAAGGCCAAAATCAGTGAAGCTTCTTAAAGTAATGAGCGCTCTCTGGAAGGTGGCACAAAATGGCCTTCAGCAAAGCAGAGTTACTCAGAAAATAATAGATTGAACTCCAAACTACCTGAACATCAAATGAGAAAATGCTAAGCAGTGCAACTTGCAAAATATGAATGTAAGATAGGTCCTAATATCTCAGAACCATGGGCTATATATTTAATCTCTTCAGCTGGCATTAGGAAATGCTATTTGGAACTATACAGAGCATGTAAAAACAATCATATTCTGTTCTCATACTTCTTGGGCAGCCATAATTGTGGGAGGGTTCCTGCTATGTTTCTGCCTAATCCTGCTATTCATTTGTGGACCTGCCATCCAGGAATTTATCTAATCCCTCCAACCTGCTAATTACAACTCCCCCAACAATTTCCTGTGGCAAGGAAGTCTCACAACTTTATTTTCTGTTTTGTAAACTATCTGTCTCCAATCAATATCACTAGTTTCACCAAGTGCTTCCTAGCTTTTGTGCTGTGGCTGTTGAAAAGGAAATCCAGATCCAGTTTGCATGCTGCATCATGACTTCTCAAGCCCCTGTAACTTGCCTGTTTGGAGATTCCACTGTGCCTGCCCTGCCCTGGTAATGTCAGGCTGAGCCAGTGTTTCACTTTACAGAACCCATATTGCCACTTTCCCAGCAGGCTGCATTCCCCTGAACTCAGTTTTCTAAATTCCCATTGACTGTGCCATCTTAACTGTGGGAGCCAGGCTGGTCTGAGGCTCCCAGGACTCCCCAAAGCTCAGAAGCAACAAGATTTACACAAGGAGCTTTGTAAGCCTATAGAAACAAAATAAATCTATACTGTTTTCTCAACAATCATATCTCCACAATCTAAACAAACAGATATCCATGGATATTTAGCAGGATTTGAGTATAAACTCCTATGCACTTGACTGAATAGTCATGAGTAGAGCATGTACTTAAAGGCGCCAAATATTGCCAGGGGAAGAAGCCCCACTTTTGTTAACATTCCCTTGGCACAGCAACCAAGCACCAGGCTCCAGCAGTAAATTAATGAGAATTGCCCCAAAGTAGTCTGTTATATACTGTGCTTCAAAATTCTTGTAGAAAAGTCATTCCAAGAAAATGTCAGAGTGTTTATGTGGAAAAGTGAGGTTGAAGCCTCTGAGAATTTGACATCACAACAATAATTTTCTATGGACTACTCACCAGATTCCATTATTCTTAACGATCTTGATTTTAATAAAAATTTTAAAATTATTACAAGAAACAATGCAAATCCAGCTGAGACAGGGTATTTGAAATATCCTCCTTAAAAATCAGTCTGAAATGTTGCTCATGGTCTGTTAACTTGCATTTCTGTCAGCAAATCCTAGCTTTACCTAAAATGGGTTTCTGTGAATCAAACACCAAAGTAAATATGGGAACTTTCAGAAACTTTACAAAGTAGGTTTTGCATCATCAGAAAAAGTTAAGTGTTTTAATCCATGATTCCTTCCTGGTCTATTACTAATGAAAGATTCATTAAATTATCTTCATAAAGGTCAAAATGCTAATTAGGAAATTTTCTTCAATGATAGATCAGAGATGGGGGACAAATTATTAGATCAGCTGTTTCTAAAATTCAAATATCTATCTCTTCATCTTAAAAACATAATAAAATTCAAAATAAAAGCTGAATTTTGGGTATTAAATATTTCTTCTTTTTTAATTAGATAGAAAATTATCTTGAAAGGTTTGATTTTACATAAATTAAATTTTAGTTAAATTTATGTACAATTTTACATGTATGGTTACTATTTCCTTATTAGCATCAATACAATACAAACAGTTATAAAATAATTTTAGAAATGACCTTAAAATCAATAAGTGTAGAAATAATTTAAGATATGAACATTTAAATAAAATACATCTTTCTAAGCTAGGAAGAATTAAAATACAGCAATATTTGAAGAGCAAGGGAAAATATAACCTAATTTAAATGACAGGATATAATATCCCTGTTCAATCTGAATTTTAGAAATGAAGAATCAGCCAAGAATTTATAGCTGTAATGATCCATCTATTTTCCTCACACATACAATAATTAAGAAAACACTTGGAATGCCTCAGGAAACTGAAATGCCTGCATTTCTTATTCTTATTGACACACTACTTTAAATGTAAGTTAGTCAGATATATTGAAGATGTGTATTATGGCACAAAAAGTAATCTTGAATTCCAAAATTGCAGAACACCCATAGTAAACACCATAAACATCTCTGGCTTAATTGCAACAGCATTTAATACAAGCTTTTATTATAACAGCATTTTAGTAAAATGACAGGGTAGCAGAGTTAAGTTTTTATACTGATGGCTCCCATCTCCCCTTCAGGATCAAAACTGAGCTATTCATAACCACTAGAAAATTGCCACAAGCTATGGGGATGTCATTCACTTAATGTGCTCCTGATGACAGACAGTGTGAAAAAGAGCTTCCCAAAAAGTTTTTATAATTAGTACAGGATTAAAATGTCCAGACATGTTAAAAATAATAAGAAGTACCCAAACCTTGAAGTCATATTATGATGTAGCCCGGACTCTGCAATCAAAGGTTCATCCATCATCAGCTGAGAATTTACTCAAGTTCTCATTTTTCATTTCTCCCAGGTATGATGATATGTCCAGGTATTAATTCAGTTGATAATGAAAGATAATTAATTCATGTTTCTTAATTATTGCAGGATACAGAGTCAAAAGACATATTCATACAGACTTCATAGGTTCGGTCTTTTATGCAGGTATAGAAAACATTAAAATTTTGCAACAATTTTATTGAAGGCATACATGTTTTCCCTGACACCAGAGACAAAAGAAAAATGTAAAAATTTAATGCAAACTCCTTGTATTTTTTTTTAATGGAGTTATGTTGGTTAATCTCTGGTTTGGATCTGGGAAATGAAATGTGAGCATTCAGCCAATATATTCCTGGCCTTGTTTTCAAATCACAATCATTTAGGTTGGAAAAGACCCTCCAATTCTTAGAGTCTAACCATTAACCCAGAGCTAGCAAGTCCACCACAAAACCACATCACCAAGCACCACATCTACAGGGCTTTAATTTCCAGGGCTTTTGTGACTAAGGAATCTTGCAAGCAAATATTTCTACCTTATTCTGAAACCACTGATTTATAGCAATTTCTTGAATGCATATCACCACTGAAGAGATATGATCCTTAATGAAGAAAAGGCATTAGCCTGAAGTCCAGTCACAGAGGAAATATCTACACTCAGCATCTAATATGGTGAGAACACATCTAGGTTTAGTGTAGTTTTAGCACATATAATGCATTCTATTTAATCTCTTTGTAGGCTGTAGCCCTGACAAAGAATGATTATTATTTTAGCTGTTCATAAGAAGAAGTGACACACCCCACACTCTGATGAGGACAGCACACAGCCTTGCTGCCTGTGAACAAAGTCCCAGCATTGCTATGACTTTGGCCCAGTTAATTGAAAAAAAAACAACGCCATCAATGTGATATATTGCATAAACTAAAGATAAGACTGTGTAATAGCTAAGGATTCCAGGGAAATTTGGAAAGTGTGAATAAATGTGTAGAAAATTGACTGCTAACAGCTGCTTGTAAGGACTCATCTGGTACCTGCACCAGAAGTAAAAACATACCAGTGCTTTGACTATTGTATTAGCCCAGAAATGATTGCTGTGTAGACAGAACTTTTCCATATTCCTCCTTTTAGAGAGTAAAAGTTTCCCAAACAAAAGGTAGATAAGAGGTTAATCTTTTGGCATCTCTTCCCACAGCAAGGAGTAAGAGGCTCTTAAAAGGATTGCATGACAACCTCTTATTTAACCTCTGAATCTGTGCCAACAAAATAGCATCAAACTTAATTCACTTCAAAAAAGTAACAGAACCTTTACATACCTTAAAATGTATAGATGCCATTTATTACATACTCTGTGTAGTCTGAGACATGAAACTGATGGCAAGATGTAAATTCCCAGGCATTACATCACCAGCCCAGTGCAAAGGCAGTTTTATGAACAGGGCATTGAGTAGGAGCACGCCACAACTGTGCCAAACAAATGATCTCTGAAAAGATTTACAAATGCTGGAGTAAAAATGCAAAACATGAAAAATAAAGACAGGCAAGCATTCTAGATGAAACAGGTTGTGCTAATTCCTCATTTTTGCTGTAGCTACTCATGTTTTTTTTAAGCCAAATGTGAGGTGTCACAAGTGTAATAGAACTTCCTATCAATAACTCATATTTCTATAACTTAAACCAAATCTCTGCCCATGTTCTGTCAGAATGAATGTCTTGTGGCCTAGAAATTCAGTCTTTAATGGCTACTGCTGTCTGACACTGATAGCAAATATCTGTTTGGTGGATGGAAGACATCAATATGATTTCATTGGAACCAATTCAAGGAAAGAACAGAGTCTAGTTTTGGTGGTTCTGAAGCTTTCTGTACATCATCTGAAAAAGAAACCAGAGACCAAAACCATCCACTGACTGTGCAGGAGGTGTATGTCAGGGTATATCCTGACATCCTTTTTCAATGACCTCGTAAGCTGTACACCCACAATTTCTTTCCCCTGGAAATCAAAACACCATGGAAAATACTGTACATGTAAATATTCAATGTAGCCACCAGAAACATCACCATTACAGTTCTGGAGTCTGAGGACAGGTTTGCAGCCAACAAATGCCTAAAAAACCCTATCTACCAGACTGAACTCAAAATTCAAGGATGGTATCAAGTGGGAAACAAGACATTTAAATGCACTTAAGGAAAACTTGAGAATTACACTTAATCAGACAAAAGGTCTGTCCAGTGCCATGTGTATCCTCAGTAAAACCTACAAAGGGATGCCATAGGATGAACAAGAATAGGTAGGAATACCTGATGTTTCTGGTAAAAGTGTTCCTTACCTCCAGCCATTTTCATTTTATAAAGTTCTTACAGACCAAGAGTAATCTTTCTGATGCAGCAAGTCTTTTCAGATAACTCTTACACATATTTGTCCAATCTCACACACAATTTTCATCAATTTAAGCATCCATGTTCCATTATTCCAATGAGTTGCACAGATTTATTCTCTGCTATATGGAGAAGTATGTCTTGTGTGTTTTGCATCAACTTTGACTGGCTTGTTTTGAGTCTCACTGCCTGCATTGAAAGAAATGGGAACAATTAATCCCTATTTCCTAATGCCTCTTAGGATTTTGTATGCTCTGTAATACCTAGTTCTCTCTCTTACTTACACCTCAGGCATTCCAATATCTCCTCATACAGAAGAGTCTCTTTTTCTTTGTTTATGTATCTTTACCAGCTTTCACTGAATATTTTTTTTTGTTCAGTTATTCTCTTTTAGAGGTGAAGTATGCAAGATATGGAGAATCCCCACACTTTCATGTACAAGATATGGACAACCCAGGAATTCCACAGTGTATTAATAATGTTCTCTCTATTTCTTTTGATGAAGTCTCAGAAAGTCATAATATTTGATTTTCTCTTTTGTCTGCTCCTGTGTATTGAGCTGACATTTTCACAGGATTTTATTCTATATCATCAAGATCTTGTTTCTGAGTAGTAACAGGCAGCTTAAAGCTTTTCATAGCATTCACATGTAAAATTAGGACTGGTCATCCCCATGTGTATCACATTTAAACACTCTGAATTTATCCTGCCATTTATTGCCCAGATACTTGGTGCAGCTATAAAGTGTCTTTACAATCTTTCATAGTCAGCCCTTGTCCTTAGACTCTTTAATCACTTCGTATCATCAACAATTTTGGTAATTTTAGTACTCACCCCTTTCTCTGACTATGAATGTGTTCCACCACAAACCCCCTTGGAACTCCTCAGTGTTGAGCCTACCCCTTCTATTTTCTGGTACACGAAAAATATGTAACAAATCAAGTTAAGATAAAGGAGGAATAGCAGAACAATATATATGTGGAAAAAAATGGTTAAGTAAACCTAGAAAACATGACTTATACTTCCATGGGAATTATTAGTTCTGTTTCTAAGGGTCTGAAAAGATGCCTATAAAGTCATGAGTTCCTTAAAAAGACTTCTGAAGTACATGTCAAAATGCAAAGAAACTCCGTGTTGTTTCTGCGGCACTAGAAAAATCAAAAATCTCAGATACAGTCAGCACTTATGAGTTCTGTAAATGTATAAGGGTTTTTGGTATAAAGTCTGGTACTTCTATTATACAGAAAATTTACAGCTCTTCTTATAGCTACCTAATCTTAATGCCTCATAAACAAATGCCCTGGAGCAAAAGTAAATTAGTAGCTATCGAGGTTGCCTAAACAGAGATGCTTGGAACTGATTGCATTAAATTAACTGTTTAATTGAATACATTTGCCTGATTAAGTAAAACGACAATTGTGTCAATGTTTTTTCTAATTGTGTTAGTTTGCACGGTTGGTTCACTGCCCTTTCTTGAGCTGATAGTAATCACTAATTTTGTTGCTCATGAAGCTGTGATAACAAGCAGATGAACTGACATTCACATTGCTGTCCACATAGATTGAGAAGTAAAATGGACCTCCTTCTATCCTTTTAACCTCAAAGCTAGGTGTATCCTATTAAAAATTGACATTGTCATCCTGCAATACCTGTGGGCATAGGAATGATAAGGAAAGGCTACGCAGGTTGCAGAGGAAAAAAATTCACCCATTTTAAAGAGCTCAAAAACCCTCATACATCAGTGGAAGACATTTTCTCACCCTTCAGACTATCCTAATTTTTTTTCATTTTGTTTAATTTTATTTTATTCATTTTCCCTTGGAATGAAATCAAAAGCTCTCAACAAATATTTAGGGAAAAAAGGTGAAGGGGGAGGGAAGGATGAAACTTCATGCAGCTGATTCTGTTTTTTCTCTGAGTCCTGATGAAATAGCAGAAGTCAAATCCTTCATCTTCACAGCAGGACCTAAACTACATGTGTTGTCATACCTTAAGCATCTCATAAGCAATAAGTAACTCCTGGGTAGTTGACTAGTTTGCAGAGAGTAAAAAGAGATTCTTTTTCTCTCTCCCATTGGAAAGAGTTCCACTCAGACAATTTAATCAGTGAGATTTGGTGTATTTCATTAAGTACATATTAATTAAGACAAACATTTTTACTCCACAGTATAGACAAAAGAATAGCTACATCATACATGTAATACAAAAGTTGAGTTCTCTCTTCCTATGCTTATTTAATTAGCACACAGAGAGGCAGATTGGTTCCTTACCCCCTCTCTCACCATCTTTTAAGAGACTCACTGACCTTTCTCAACTTCTTGTTGTGGCAAGAAATTCTCTCCAAACTTCTGCTTGTAAAAGTTGCAGTTATGATGCAAACAAAAAAATTCCTAAGTTATCGGTAATAAAAATGCTTTTTGTGAGAAAATTTCACACCAGCTCTCATTTCACCTAACCCGTGCCAAATAAAATTGCCATTCACAACAACTTTATGCCTTTGTAGCAAAACCAAGATTATATGCATTTAAAAATTTGCTGCCTTCATACATAACCCTCAAAAGCCAGATATAATAGTTACTCCACATAATTAGGTAAATCCTGTTTCTCAATCAAAACTCAGACAAGCCAGTCCATAATCAGACTGCAAATGTAGACAGAAAAAAACTTCTGAAGACAGGTATCTTGTTCTTAACAGTTCATGTTTATTAACATGGGATTTTTTTTGTTTCTACTGCTCTTCTTTGCTGTGGAATAATGAATGTTTTTAATATATACATTGCCCTGTTTGTAAACCACAATTTCTGTAATAGTCTTTCTACTTCTACTGATTAAGTTACTTCCCACATTGGTGATGGAATTGATATACATTTATTGTACTGGGATTTTTCTGGCACTTTATGTTCTAAATAAGTAAGCAATGTCAATAACTCATGCCACTACTGCAAATGTACTATTAAAAGTGAGCCTGTTCCCTGCCTTAGTCTGCAACATAGAACAAATGAAAAATGATTAAAATTATGCCCAAAGCAATGCCAATTACTTGTTTATCATGTGACAATGAAATCCTGTTTAAAATTTGAGGGGTTTAATGAAATACATTAGCATTTCAGCTGTAACCTCTCCCCAGCATTATTTCTGCAGTTCTCCTTTCCCTTGGTGACTCAGCTCAGGACCTGACACAGGGAGACACCTGGTTTTCACCTAGAGGGCAGGTTTTCTTGGTGAAACCCTACCTTTTACTTATTTATTTATATTTTTACTTCTGGAAAATCAGAATACTGAGCAAGAAAACTAAAAGGTATTTATGACCCCATGCAAGACCAGAAGAAAAGGAAAAAAAAACTGACCAAAACCTCAATGACCCACAAACATGTCTACTTCCATAATGTTTCTACTTTATCAGACTGCCCACATCTCAGTTTTTCTCCAGCTGATGACACAGAAAATGACTAATCTTTTTCTCACATGTTTTTATCTTTCATTGTGTTTTCAGATTGGCAAACCTTCCTAGTGAAATACTGACATATGACTTTTAATCTACCTTTGAATCTAGCGATATGGTTTTTATGGTTTTAAATAATTTTTGGTTTTTAAATATTTATGGTTTTAAATAATTTTTTTTTCAGGGACCATGCAACACTCTTTTGCTTTAAGTTCAAGTACTGTATACATTCTGGATATGAGTTGTTTCAATGTCTTGTGATAAGTGTACAAAGACTAAGTATAAGGTGTTGAAAATGTCCAAATATTGCAGGAAAATCTCACCTAGGCAAATATATAAAGTGCTCAGTGTAAGACAAAAAGAGACAGCAAGGCCATTCAAACATGTCTATTAAACGCAACTTCTATTACTATCCTATCTTAGAAGTTTTTAAAACTTCTTTCCTGCAAAATATTTGGAACTTTTTTTAAATTTCTGTTTCAAATGTTGTACTTGTTCCAAATGTATACAAAATTCTTTTTTTCAGCAAGGTATCAGGTATCAGACTGCAATGAAGGTTTTGTCTTTCTACTGCATATAAAGGAAAAAGGTGCAATGAGCTCCTTCAAAGAGATTGCAGTAAGTCATACTAAAAAGATGTAAGTACCTATATGCATGTATATGTAAATTTTTGTATACCCTATTACCCATATTGAGCTCAATTTCTCATCAATAATAGGGGGAATATAGGAAGTAAATGTTGTATTCTCTTGATTCTCTATGAGGGTAAGGCAATTCTAGCTCTAAAAAAATCAAAGGAATTTCCTCTCGAAAATAATTTTAGAAGACTTTTTACTTTTTTTCCCAATTCTTTTTCTTCCTCCCCTCCCATAATTTTTCTGCTCCAGTGGTACCTCCTCAACTGGAGGCTGTCAGCCTAGGGAATATTACTAGCTTGTCTGGGATGGGTTTACATTCTCTTCAAAATATCTGCAATTTTACATTGTTGGATGCAATCTGGACATGAAGACAGGTTGAGACAACATGTCTGAGAGTCAGACAGGAATCCCAATATAGCATATAGATAATACAGCTTCACAGTCCAGAGCAACTAATAAAGCTGAGCTACCAAAATCCTTCAGAAAGTAGCTCGTTCCGTACATCTTTCTGTCAGTGCCAGCAAGCCTGAACAGAAATATAGATTCTCTGGCTTTATAGAGAAAGCAATACATTTTCTCAGTTACATCTTCCCAGCATTTAAGACAAGGGACCATAATTTCTCTGGACAGCCTTTTCTGCCCATATTTTTCCATTGCATCTTTTAACTGGATAGTATTCACAATAACAAATTCTATATCTTGTTTCCTGATAACCCACAGTTTTGCACCCTACATTGATAACAGTGATGCTAACATGACTGATAGCATTGAAAAGTCTCTGCAAATATCTTTTTTTAAAAAGAATTTTCATTTCTGCAGATAATGAGACAAGATAAAGTGACTCAAGTCTGAGGTGGGGGATGAGAATACATTCACAAGAGGATTAAGCCCAGCACCTTTGGGGTGGAGGCCACAGCCCCAGGTTTTTCTGCTGCCAGGCTCCCACAGATCCCTACCCCAAGGCAGGGAAGGAGGAGAGGTTTGGGTGTGTGGCATGGCCTCTGGCCAGATGCAGTGAACACCCATCCTCCCCCGGGCAGACTGGCCCAGCTCTGGGGCCTCCCACCCCTGGAAGGCCACATCTGTGTCAGGGACAGCTGAGGGGGTGTCATGGCTCAACAAAGGCCCCCCACCAAAGGGGTCCCCAGACCCTGCACTGCAGGTGATCCCACATGATGCAACAGATCTGCAGTCTTGCAAGGGACAGTGTCAAACTTGGCCCCCGCCGGGAGGTACCTGTGTGTTCCCACCTGCCCAAATGTATAATTATCCATTGGATTCTACACTTTTCAGCAGGGACCCTCACCACCAAGGAGACCAGATGGAGGGAAGCAACCAGATGTTGTTGAGACCCTTGTAAGGGTGATATGCTTGTACTTAATCTGTCTCTGTCACTCTCCCTGCTCCCTCCCTTAATCCTCTGGTGAATGTATTCTTTTCCCCCAGCCCAGACTTGGGTCACTTTATTGACTCTGTTAACTTGCAGTCGAGATCCTCAGTCAGAAGCTCCATTCAGGGTGTGGTGGTCTTCCATGCACCTTTTGTTATACACCTTTGCTATAAGAGGCAAAAATCCTTCATAAAGATGTTTAAGCCATAAGCCATAACATGTCAGTCTGTGATAGATTCCAGTTTTCAGGCATGCTATCTATCAAAAATGACCTACAGACTGTTTATACCAGTATACCACAGGCTTGCGTGGTATAATGATATACCACGCAAGCCAAAACATGGCTTGCGTGGTATATCATTATACAGACATATATCTATGTAAATTTATTTTCTCATTTCGTTTTTGAGCACTCCCTAAGAACGTCATTCTGTTTTTCAGAAGGGAAATTATTCCAGGAGAAAAAAAATCTGCAGAGTTATTATTATAATAAATAAACATAGCTGTGTTCACTTCATGGATTGAAAACACAATACAAATACCATCTCTTTGTATTTTGTAAGCAAGTGACCAAGAACTACCAGTGACAAAACACCAGACTTACTACCAACCCTCACATAAAGTAATACTTAATCCCTAATCAATGAGCCATAAAATTGCTTGGCTGTTTCCAAAGTTATCTTAGTCTGCAGTAGTCTCACTACCCTTCCCTTTCTCTCTTCTCCCCTTTGCAGTCACTTGCATCTCTGATTCACTGATCACTTCTTCAGTCCTCTTCATTACCTCCTGCACTCCCCCTGCTCATCATGCACATCATTTCTTGTTCTTAGAGACTTCCCTTTCAGAAGAGCAAGACCACAAATAGAAAACTTCTCCAGAAATACTTCAAAACATATAGAGAAGTTCTCTTGCTCTTCCCCTACCCCCATATGCTTCTCTGCTCAAAACCCCTTCTATGCCCCATAAGTTGTTTTTTGGTTCAAACACAAACCCACCTGTATTTGTCTACAGCAGCAAAGCATAAAAAACTATGGCTGGTGAGTATGGCTTGCAAGGATTTCTGGTTTGCAAGAAATCTTAAAAGTTTACTTTGTTCCTAATACAGAGAAACATCTTTACTCAGGATGGTTTCTCATAGTCATGTGTTCTCTAAGCCTCACTCAACTACTTGAGGAAATGAGCTAAAAAATACATGCAAAGAGTTCTATGCAAGTCCTGTTACCACCTGTTGTGAAATCAAGAAACACAGAAGAAAGAGCAGTATCTTTTTAAATTGAAATGGCTGGAAAAAGGTGAATTTGGCTTCAAACTGTAGTTATGCCACCGATTTTTGTAAAGTACATTAAAAATGTGTGTAGTCAGGAAGATGCCATTGTTCTTTTGAAAAGACATACCTGTCCATCTCAGGCAAAACCTGAGCATCAAAGCTAAGTCTGCCTCACTGTTTAAGGTCACTCTACACAGAGATGATATGCCTCTTAAGATCTAAACCCAGCTGAATCCCACATAGCAGCTGAGCTGAATTTCAGTGAATGAAAGCGTTCATGCATTTGACATGATCTTGTCATGGATTGTAAATTTATTCACACATTTCAAATTCTCTGGCCTTTATTACCCATTAGTGCAGTCAAACCTGGGAATATATACAACACAGATTTTTTCTTTTCTATTCTGTAATAGAACAGAGCACAGAGAATGAAAAAAATTGCACTGAATCAGACAATTTTCAGAACTGGTGGTGAAGGGGAAAAATAAGAAGTAATACTTAATTGAGCTTCAGCCAATATTGTGTGGTCTTTTGGATTAATTTTCTTTACTCTTAAGCTGTCACAGTTTTTTATTGCTTGATGAGAGGTCCTTCCAAAAGTGAAAGGTGAAATACTTAATTTCCATATGTCAAAGTAATATATGGTATTATTTTTTTCTGTGAAAGTGACAGAATAGTGTATTTCACAACAGAGGAATCCTATGTTTAGAAAAACACCCTCCTCCTCCTCACTATTCCTGTTAAAGGGATGGATTGAATCTGCTCTGATTTTGAGATTCTAAATGGTTTTAAACATCCTACAACTCAAGTTTTCAGTTGTCTTACTATTTTTTAAAAGAAAAAGGAATCTGAAAGATGCCAAAATTCTCAACAACAGCAAACTAAATAAACAGCCCCCTTCTGATTCCTTGCCTAAGTTTTCAATGCACTTCTGAAGTCTGACCTCAGGTTGAGGTCACCAGAAGTGAAGGGTACACTTTGGTTTTTCTTGTCTACCATTAACTCTTGTAATAAGAAAATGAGCTTTGCAAAGAGCCTGTCAAATTTGTCAGATTTGTAGTGCTATTTTTTAGCTTCCAGGCCTCTCTGGACTTTAAAGCAGAAGAACTGCCTAAGGTGTCTTCAAAAGTCAGGTTTGCAGGTTTTTTCATCAGACAGACACACCACAAAGACTGTACAAATCCTTTTTTTTTTTTTTTAAAGCAGAATTTATAGCTCTTGAAATGGAGCTTCATGTCTCATTCTCCTACTAAAAAAAACAACTTAGCTATCTGCAAAGCAATCCAAAGCAGGCTGATCCTGCCTGCTTCCAAAACAGATTGAATTTAGTGTGTTCTTGCTCCTATTTCCACTCTGTTCCAAATAAAGTTTGAGATCTTTGTCATATTGCTGTATTACCAGCCAGCCATGATTCCAGCAGGGCTGGGGATGCAGATAATTTTACTAACACCTTTTTAAGATGAGCTAGAGGAAAACAAAACAAGTTTCTGAGCCCTAAGATAGTTTTTAGCTTTTCGGTGGAAACTTTTCATACAAACCATTTCCTTATGATATTTAGGGTCCTTAAATATCTGTAGCTTCTGCATTAAACAGAGCTTTAAGGATATCTGTGTCAGACATCAGCTCTCAGACTGTTGAATGTTGCATTTTTTTTGGATCAAGGAAGTTTTAAATAAAGAATAAGCAGATTATCAGATCCTATATATTGAATGCTACAAATGTACCAGATGCTCTTTTTTTGGAGTTTCATTCTTCCTTCTCTAGGTTTCACATTTCATTTAATGTCCCATAATGTGTAGAAAGGTCTTTTGGTGAGACAATGCTTTCATATCTATAGAAAATTCTGTGTTTTCTTCAGAGTTGCCTGTGAACCTTCCTTTTCCTCAGTGGAATCAATTTCCCAAGATTTGCCCCTTCCTTGCCATCCTCTCCTTCTTCCCACAGTACTTCAGACTAAAATAATGACACAGTAAAAAATTGCAAGATAATAGCTTTCTGTAACAATCTCTCTAAGCAGTTTGGAGTTAGAAGCCTTTGGTTCAGTCACTCTTCATGATAAAATCTATCCTCAGCTTTCTAAATTAATAGAGAGGCTGAATTCTTATGCATATGTATTATCTGCTATCTAGTTAGGATTATCTAATTGTCCAGAGTGACTGAAATACCTCCCTTAGTCCTATCTGGAAAAAATCTTCAAGGTAATTTATCATAATAATGCACATCCATTGAAAATCTTTATTATAGATGAGTTTAATTTCTTGCAATACATTGTGAGAGGATAGGTTGACAGATTACTGACAATTAAGACCTTACTTATCAATTCACATTGCTCAGGCAAAGACCTCAGGCTTACACCCTATAGTAAGCTTTTTGTCACATAAAACCAGATTACTACCTCAATATTAATCATTATCTCATGCTTTATATTTGCTGATTTATGCAATCACAGTGCAGGTTCCTAACCTAGAGGCCCACTGAACTTCCCTTTAGGATTTTTTTGTTAGGTAAAGTATTGAAATATTTAATAACACCATCAATGCCTGGTTCTGTTTCTAAAAAAATATCACAGCAACAATGTGTTACTTCTCAGTGTAATAAAAGGAAACTTTATGAGCATTTGCTGTAAGTCAGGCAGGAGTTCAGGTCATCATTATTGGATTAAACCTGAAGGAGCTGTGGAAACAAAGGTTTGCTGGTCCATACATGGGACTGGAGGCACATAAAGGTTTTAGATGAGGACATTCAGAATTCCCATCTGCTATGGCACTTTATGCTGCTTTCTTCTGTTACTTTTATTCCTGTTTTATTTTCCAACACTAGTAAGTGAGTCTGTGAGCTACTCATGACAGTGTAGTCAAGGTTCTTCGGAATACTGTTACTGGTCTTTTTAATTACATTAACTTCAAACACAGGCACTCATCCTGGACATGTTATTCATGTATCACTCAGGGAAGGCTTAAAATTATTAACATACAGTCAGAGCTGTTATCAGTGAAGTGCTCAGGAGAACCACTGCTGGGATCCACCAAGGTAACAAAATCCCTAGCAGCCAGCAGGTTTGTTTTCTGACAGTCATCTGGTGTCAATGCTTTAGGAATGTTCTGGGACACTGCCAGACAAAAGAATTTAATGGGTTTACTCTGCTCTGCTAAGAAGCCTGCAAACTAGCTCAATATGCTGGAGGAAGGAAGTCTGAAAAGGTTCAGGATTAAAATAATCCTAGGCAGATGAATAAATTCATACACAGCTATTAAACCCACAAACTTTCCTGAGGAAAGTCAGCAGGAAAAGAAAGCACATGCCACAGCAACCCATGGGATCATGCACAAAATGCTAAGCTTGTCATGTTCATTCTTATAATTGTAACACCTCAGGTATGATAGAGACTCATAAATATTGATATTTTAAAATCTGGGGTTGTTTTCCCTAATGTTAAATATATTGTCAAGACAGCTGTCAGTCACTAAGCCACTAGTCACATTTATCCCAAGGGATAAAGCACAGATTCCTAAAATACTCATCACCTTGAGGAAGCAAACAATTGCTTTCGATAGGCAGGTGTTCAAGAAGTACAGGCTGCAGGAACAACTGCAAGATTTCACTCCAGTGAAAGGAAAAAAACCACAGTTTAGACTGTAAAAGTGACAAGAAAAATAATGGAATGAAAACCAAAAAATATAGTTGTATTTCACTGCTGTTTTTCCAATACACATCACCTGACAAATATTTTCAGTTTCTTATCTGTGTCACATAATATTTGTGAAATTTAGTGAGGAAAAGGAAAAATGTACTTCTAACCTTCATTATTGATATACCTATTAAAATGATAGTAGTAAACAAAATTTAAATATAGGCTATTCCCTTAAATTACACTTTATCAGCATCATTTTCAATTTAAGCACGGATTTCAAAAGATTCAGAACACATTAAATCAAGTGCAAAATAATGAATTATGTTAAGAATTAACTGGGAGTTCTATGTTTGTGAGTGTACATGTGTGAATTACTGTCACTCTATGAATGTTTCTCCCAATGATAAGCAAAGAAACTTCTTTGTCAATTAAAGAACACATATGGTAGCTGTCATCAGCTGCTACTTCTCTTCAAATTTTGTCTTGTAAGTTTTGGTTTTTTTTCCTTACTGAGAAAGATATAATATTAGATCATTTACTGAACACAGAAAAAGATACATGAACATTGGAAATACAATTGGACACATTACATTTTTAGGAAAGATATTAACAAAGTTAAAAATTCCTTGTCAATGACAAACTCCTTGTCAGTAAACCGTGCTTAATTGATAGATCAATAGTAAACATGGTCCCTCAGCATTTAGCAGTATGTTGTTGTATTGGTTTTGACTAGGAAAGATGATTTTTGTCCATAGTACCTGGTATGGGGCTGTGTTTTGGGCTGGTATGGAAACAGTGTTGATAGCACAGGGATGTTTCCATTATCACTGAGAAGTGTTTGCACAAAGCCAAAGCCATTTCTGTCTCTCAGACTGTTCTACCTGTGAATAGAACAGGGCTGGGGGTGTATTACGTTAAAATCCACACGTTCTGTAGGGTCAGTGGTCGGAGACAGGGATGACACACACATCCCAAACTCCATGTGACAAATAGGGTGGTTTATTGTTGAGAGCCTTCTTATACAGGGAGTTCAAAACTCCTGGGTCTAGGAGATCATTGGTCTGACCTTTTACATCCCCCAGATCCTGGACCAGTGATATGCCCACATCTTAGTATGGAATGTAAGTGGTTGAGGTTCCTGTCTTCCATTCCAGTGGCTGGTTTTATGGAGCTGGCTGGGCATCCACATGGATTGCCCAGTACAAGCCAGCCTGTACTGTGATATAATGTGACAACAGGGGTGCACAAGGCACTAGGAAGGGACACAGCTGGGACAGCTGACCCCAACTGACCAAAGGGAAGTTCCAAACCATATAGCATCATGCTCAGAATATAAAATAGAAAGGGGAAAAAGAAGGAAAGGGAGGTGCTCAGAGTGATGCTCTCTGTCTTCCCAAGTTGCATATAATGAAACCCTGCTCTCCTGGGAATGGCTGAAGAGCTGCTTACCAGGGGAAACAGAGAATGAACTCCTTCTGTTAATATTGTGCATGGCTTTTTCTTTTCCTATTAAACTGTCTTTATCCACACTCATGAGTTTTCTTCCTTTTACCCAAGATGTCTCTTCCCCAGTGAGTGGCTGGGTGGGGGTTAGCTGCCTTCAGGGTTTAAACCATAACTGTCCTTTAAAGCAAGGATAATAAAAATCCAGACCATAGTTTGGTCAGCCTGGCAATCTGAGAGCTGGAGAGTTTGATATAGTTAGGGGGTTTCTCTCTCTCTCTTTTTTTTTTCTTTTCATAGTTTTCTCTGACACCCTGTAACCAGAAAAAAATCAGCAGCTGAGAAGCTTATTTAGAGGGCCAAGTGCTTAGTCTTTCAAGAACAGCAGGTGGAAAAGCAAAGTGTAAAAAAAGGAAGAAAATGTCATTTTTATGTGCTTTACCAGTCCCTAATATGAAGTATTTGGTCTTTCAAGTTCCTCTGGGACTATAATACTTATTATATATCTGGAAATTTGAGGGAATACTTGACCACAGTTTGTTTTTGTCCTCTTGTGTCATCTCAGATGACACAGGAATCAGAACTGCACCAGATCTTCTTTCCTGATATTTTGGGTTCAGGAGAAGAGATAGACAATGGGGTAATGAAAATCAGAATTCTGACTCAGTTTTTGATCAGTTTGAGTAGTATTAAATGAAGTTTCCATAGGAATTTACTGAGGTAAGATTTAAGTAAGGTGTAGCTAACACTTATATTTCTAGAGAAATCTTAAGGGCCCTATTGTTTTGGCCAGATATAAGCTAAAGCAAAACAGGAATTACACCTGTAAAGAGGAAATGGGATACAAAGTAAACTCTTTGGCTGAAATGATCCCTAACACATGACAAATGTGCTAAGATGAAATGAGCAAGAACGAAATACAGAACTAAGAGATAAAAGTGCTGTTATGACTGGTAAAAAGTTTCAAGGCTGTATATCAGCACAAGTTATCTCAAAAACTATCTATATTGAGTTACTGTATTTATCTTGGTTACACACACAAACACACACATACATTAAAATGAATAAGAATGATGGGTACAAATTTCACTTCAGGGAGGAAGAATAGTCACTATAACAAACTAGAAGGAAGCTGTGAGTGTTCCTTTGATGTCCTAAATATACAATAGGCAAACTACATCTCCCTGAAGAATAACCAAACATTGGTCAGCTTTTAATCTATCAGTTAGCTAAATTAAATGAGATAAACTTTATCTGACTATAATTTGACTTGAGTTTCTGTCAGAAATGAAACAGTTTTTGTACCTCCTTCATCCTTCCTTCCATCTGTAGAAATTTTTTTTTGGGACAATTCAAGCCATTATAAAACATTTTATATTGTATAAACCCACTCCTATGTTTTTTCTAGTTTTATTTTGATTAATGGTCTTCTTCTCTTTTTATATTTTTTAAATTAAAAGTCTATTTTATTTTTTAAATATTCAAAATAAAAACTCTTTAATATCTACAGCTATTTTTAGCTTTGAAAATTCCTTGGCCTCCTTGAGTTCTATTTTCCATCAAAAGTTACTGTCTGTGGCCTTATAAATGTTCTGATTTAAGCCCTGTAGTTGAGATCTGAATAGGAAACACATTCATAAACATGGAGACCAAAGTATTTTGCACACTCCAAAACTTATGAAAAGACCTGTATACCAACAACACCACATTTGTTTTGAAAAGCACCTCTGATAAAGAGCGTGACTCTTTCTAATGAAAATCAGAATTAAAGAAGGAGTATCTCAACTGAGATGGATGATACAGGTTGTCTTAGACAGTGCTGATAAGTACCACAAGCTGTGCTGATGGGCTTGTGATTTGCTCCTTTGGGATGCAGCAGTGGAAAAGGAAATCTATCAGAAGTGATTGGGGAAACTGACATAGCTCAGAGGAGAAGAGGAAAATAAATAAGATATAAGATGTCTTTCACTTAGACATTACTGTTTTGATTTCTCTCTTATTAATTGAATCTGATAAAAAAGACATAGATGTTAAACAAGCATTGTCTGAAGCTCGTTAGAAATTAAGAAGGTAAGAGGCAAGAAAGACCAAAAATCTTCTTGCAAGAAGGCCATAAATACATTGCAAACTCTGTTTTTGTGCTTTGAAATTTTGCACCAAATCTGGCTCCTAAAGACAAGTGCGTTGATATGCAATGTGTAAACATTGAGCTTGCTTTATTCTTAGCATTCAGTGATGAATAATATCAGGGAAGTAAGCAGTATTTTCATATCTATATAAACTGGTCAAAACTCCACAGTGTTTATGACTGTGCACTCATTGTGGGGTGACTTGCACCCATTAATCATTTGGAATTAATGGGACTAATTTTTAATTTAATTGCCACAGAGTGGCAGTCCTTCTCAAGTTTATTAAAGAATCATCAAAATAGGGTTTGGAGCTACTGTATGGAGGCTCATGATCTCATCCTTTTCTTATCCTGAAGTTCTGAATGTTTCAAATATCTCACTTTAATATATACCTGAGTTCCTGTCATGCACCACGGTGATGGAAGTGCTACTGAGTGAGTTGAATGTCCTTATTTGTTCCAACAACAAAAAAGCTTTACTTTAATGATATTTTTATATAACTGAGGGAAATGTAGTCAAAGATTATGTTCTGCATTGAGAAAGATGGAATGGTTATGTGCTGAAGAAATTTTTCCTGCCTGAAGGATTGGTTTGCATTCATGTCTTTGCTCTTTTTTCTGTGTCAAACTTCAATTTTAGGTCTATGAAGTCATACATTTTGTATTTTTGGTATCACACACCTGAAAGAAAGGTAACATTTGCTTTCTCGTATTTGTTTATATTAAAGCTCTCAGGAGCACTCCCCACACAAATTCAAGTAACTGTGATTTAGAATTGTCCCTGCAAACAGACATGCTTATAAACACTAACTATATTTTAGTCCTACTGAGTATAATATATGACCCTCATTAATAGACAGAAGCAAAACAGAGGATATTTATGTGTTTAAAATGGGCAACAGGACATCTACCACTTCTGAAATATCTATATAATATTTGTCTCAATTCTGTCACAAATCTGTCACAAACACCCAGAAAAGATCATAAAAACCAACATGTATTTATCATATCTGATATATTTATTTACCATTGCTGCACACTTGAAATTTATGAAGTTCATACTTGGAATGGTTTCTTTCTGGCTACAATGGCTACTGAATGTTCAGTTCAGTGTCCAGAGAAACAGCACTGCTTCATCAAGACCAGCACTTCCTCACAGTGTTCTTATTTGTATTTGAAAATCATTTCTAATCCATTACACTAGGGCCTAAGAGATCATAGATTATTCCTACCATGCCACAAAATGTCTTTAAAAGGATTAAAACACTCAATATTTCAATTAATATTTTGAAAAAATCTTGACATTTTGCTAACCACCAGATAGAACTTATTCAACTAATCTTTTAAGATACCTGAAGACCAAGTTAAAAAAAAAAAAAGTAATTTCTTTTTCCTATCAAACATTTTAGAAAATATTATCAGATTTTTTTTAAAAAAATTAATATGTTGGAAATATTTTAATGCCATTAGGGCTATTGCTGCTTTAACAGACTCAGATGACAGATTGGATTTTTCAGACACTTACTTTTTTTAACATATAATTTTTATTAAGCTCCACTTGCTCATCAAACTTCATTTTTAAAATAAGAAAAACAGTTTGGAACACTAGTGATAGGAGAAATATCTACCTACCAGAGGAATACTAATAAAAATTCTTGATCAATTTTATCAAAATACAGAGAGTGCAATCTTACAGGCTGTTCTAGAACAACTTCTCCACTATGGCCATTTTTTCTGGACAGCATGAAAAATGCATGGCCATTAACCACTCATTTAACAAAACTGCTGAAGGAAAGAAAAAAACCAGCAGGATTTGAGTAAGATTTTAAAATTTATTGTTTTCTTGTTTTTTAATCTTTGTAATTCTATCTCATGGTGTCATTATATTTTCACCTTTTTTTCTGATTACCTTTGATTTATTAACTCCTTAAACATCAGACAATAGAATTTAAGAGCCAGAAGCATATACTGTAAGCTTCCCAGGGTTTTCTTTGTCCCATTGCATTACCAGAATTAATGTATTATCATTCATCCCTTCCAGACTGCATTTTCTCCTGCTTCTGTGTATGAGAAATGAGGCATTTGGGCTTATGATGATTGAAATGTCCCAAGCTGACAGCAGAGAATTACTTAAAATGACTGTCTCTCTCTAGCTCTCCTAACAGTGTCAGGTTATCATTATGATTCCAGGGATACTCATCACAGACAAACTTTGGTACTTGGTATTAAGACACAAGCATCTATGCTTCCATTTAAGTCTCCTGTGATTATTTTGGATGCAGTATTGAAAATGAAAATCTGCATCCATATTTAATATTTTTAAAAGGGGTAAATATGGCTGCTTGGGTTGTGCTAGTTAAACCCTTTAAAGGAGACAGATTGTAGTTGTCACGTAAAGAATAAGAGGGACTAGGGAAGAGACACTAGGGGACAGTTGGCACAGGTATATAAGGCTTTCTTTCACTGGTTAGTCACTATCCAAAAAGCTAGGAGAAAAAAATATGTGGAGCTAGGGAAGGGGGGAAAATGGGGGGGAGCACAAGAAAAATTAAAAAGTGAAAATAATGAGCACAGTTTTCAGTTTCTGTTCTGGTTTTGCAAGAGTCACAATCAGAATTGTGATTCCCTTTTCTGTGTCTTTTATGCCACTACTGTTCAAATGTTTAAAAATTAAAGATCCTTTATTTTGTGGAGTTTAAGTCCCACCTTTTCCCTGCCCCTCCCATCCTCCCTGACACTGCTATCAGCTTTAAGATAGATGGATTTCAGCAAAAGTCTTTTACCTATTTGATGAATTAAACTGTTTTATGCCTTACACCGCTTAATTTCCCCCACTTCTTATCTAACACTAAAACTGTTCCTTCTCTTTATTCCCAGGAGTTTCATGGGGATACATAACCTAGTTCTTCCCATTTAATTGCACATTAGGCCTTATTATCACTTACTATCATTGCTGTGGTGCCTCATATACTTTTAAAATTCCTATTAAATTAAGAAAATAGTATCTGTTAAGTCTGACTACCTTTCTCTTGTTCCATCCCAAAAAGGCACATATTTGTCTTTATGTGTGTTTTCCTAATGGGGAATACTAAGGCTGATGAGAAAAAAAAAAGCTGACTTCACATTAAAATTGAGTTAAAACCTGATAACTCAGCCTGCCCCTGGCACTCAAGAAAGAGGACTGTTTCTGCAGGCTGGTTTTCTGTGAAATTGCTGCCTGCCTTGTACACAAATCCAGACCTTGCCACATGCCTGTTGACAGCTTATTCTAAAACAGCAATTCAAAAATGATGATCAGCAAGAGGCAGCCTCTTAATTGCCATTAGAATGAGCAGAGCATCCTCATCCCAAATGACTTGGAAAGAAATATTCGATGGCAATAAATATGAGATAATGCACACCATTTTATTGAATTGTAATCGCACTCTCTCTCAGAGGAGGCAAGAGCAGGGTGCTCCTTGAAGGAAGATAAACTTGGATCCTTGAAGGAGGGTAAAAATGGCAACCATGTTGGCAGTGCTCCCACAGCACCAGAGCCAGGCCAGCAGAGCCTGCCAGGGACTGCTGTGGGTCCAGCAAGCACCAGGCAAAGGCAAGATTATGAGCCAAATCCAGGATCAATCCAGGAAATGCAGACACTACAGGGAAGGAAGCCCACCTACAACATAGCCAGGGCAGGAATTTGAGTAGGGAGGTTGGGGCTGTTTTTCTGGGACAGACACTGTGATCACCTGGCAGCCTCTGAACACCAAGTGCTTTCCGATGCAAGGCGGAATTCTACTGCAGAAAACCCTGCCACCAGACCTGATGGAGAATAAAGGATGGATGTTCAGAGGAGATTTAGATGAATTTGTGTATTTAAACCTTCCAGTAACTATTATAATTGTGACAGTTGGATCACCTGAATTCCCAAATTGTTGATGGCTGAATTACAATACTGGAATGAAGATCCCTCTACTTACTTTTCCTGAAAACATTTACTGTTAGAAAAATGGTGCCTTGGTTTGGTCCTACATTTTCTTACAACAGTCTTTGCATTCTTTCAACAGAAATAATGTATGTCATAATGTTAAGAATATGAAAGACCTGAATACAAAATGAAAACATGCACAAGGAATATGTATCAACAATTAAGTCAAGAAAGTAGATATAAAAAAAGGAAGAAAAAAGAAATCAATTTTAAAACTGTCTACCAAATCCTCAAAACCCTTTTAAGAAGTGTAGTCAAGTAATCTTTGTGTGAGAGGATTAAGGAGGATTTACAATAAAAATTGATGAGGATAAAATAAAAAGATGATAAGAACATTTCCTGGACAGTCTGGACAGAACAAAACTTAAGGTTAAACTTAAGTACTCCTAGAATTGCCCAAAGTTTCACTAATTAGCTGTGACCTTCCACTAAATAGGAAACAAAAAACTCTGTAGGAAACTTCATGGGCAAGGCAGAATATCAGGCAGAATCTGACTGGAGAAAGACTGACTGAAAGAAATGACCAAGCATCTGCAATAATGCCTTGAAAACAAAAACACATCAACCTTAATTGTTACACTGCCACAGAAGGAAGATGAGCCAAAATGTATTGAGCAGCTCAGCAGAACATTAATGCCACTTGCAGGAAATATTCATAGTAAAATGATATTACAGCAAAGGAAATCTAAGGGAAAAAGAAGGTAAGAAAAGAATGTACAGGTGTCAGATAAAGGACATACTGAACACATTTTGAAGAGTCCTAGGAAGATATATTGAAGTGCAAAATGCTAATCATTATCAACCTATATAATTCTGAAAAATCTTGTTATTCTTGCAGAAAGTGCACAGAGGAGAATGGTTTGCTGTGGAACATGAATGAAATAAATTACTCTGATGGGTTAACTTTGGCTAGCAGAAAAATATCCACTCAGCCAGTCACTCACTTCACCCCTCAGTGGGATGTGGGCAGAGATAAAGACAGGGAGATCACATAACCAAATACCATTGAAGAAAAAGCAGGTTTGCCTTGTGGAAAAATTACTTAGTATCATGCCAATAAAAATAAATATTGCACTATGGATTTGGGCAGCGTGTAACTACAACCTCCTTTTCACCTGCACGTATGCTGCAAGAAAGCAAGTCTATGTTAAACCAGCATATTTTTTCCACTCTCAAGCCAAAACCAATGTATTATTATAAAAAGCAAAATGTGCAACTATTCTTACTTGTTGACTTCATTGAGAGAACAAGACTTGAAGGAAATAGTGTGTAAAACCTTGGAACAGGAGTCAGAACTGTAAAGACCTGGTTATTGAATGCTAATCTTTTTTCCAATTTCTGCACTTCTAGAAAGCACAAGGTGCAGCTCTAAGGAGGCAGAACTATAATTTTGAATATTGCATAAATTCCATTTGTCATCAATGTTTTGTAACAAATCTTCTGCAAATAAACACTCAGCATTTTGTAATCTACAGAACATCATAATGACGGGGAATAATCCAAAGGCAGAAAGAAGACAGATTCAGTAAATTATCTTTTATGAACAAGTTACATAAGTTTTGGACTGTAGAAATTCTTCAGACAAACCTTCCTGCTTTGTACTAAATATATATATAAACAAACCAAAAAATGGATAGAACAGGTAATAAAACTGAACATATATAAAAGATGCAGGAGCATAACCATTGCTAAATTTCTGTTATGGAAAAGACAGATGAAATGGTTTGGAAATGTCCAAAGAATAGAAGCATAAGTAGTCCTTAGGACTCCTAATGCTGTAACAGTGCACCATCACTGTTCAGAGTGGTAAGGTTTAGAGGGGAGTGCTGGGGACCACATGGCACAACACTCTGGTCAAGAACAGCCACCTGGAGTCAATTTCCCAGACTATATCCAGATGACTTTTGAATGTCTCCAAGCACGGAGACTCCACAACCTTTCTGGTTGACCTCAAAGATATATAGAGAGCAAGATAGAAAGTTAGGAGTCAGATCAAAAAGAATGATAGCTTAAACATTTGAAGAATTAATTTATTTGTATTAAAAACCTGTGTTTGTTTCCTTTCATAGAATTCAAAGGAAAAAAAAGAGAGAAAATAGAAAATTACAGTATTGTTTAAATTTTTTATTGATTAATTAAAATTATATCATGATGTCATTTAAATATTTGCATATTTAGCTACATGGAAGGAATACAGGACCTTGAATTTAGCTATTACCTCTCCGGCTAAAGTTCAGAAGCATGATAGAATCTCACTGATTGTAAGACATTTTTGCATAGTAAAAAAAAAAGTCATTATTTTAAAAAACTTGAAGTAATTTATGGAGATTTAATATATTTTTAGATCAAATAGAAGAGGAAACAAAATCAACAGACTTCAAAGCTGAAGTTTTAATCCTTTTTTTTAAAGCTTTGCCACTGAATTGAAAGAACATTATAAGGTAGGTTTGTAATTAAATGGAGAAAATGCTGAATGTATATGTTGATGTAAAACAGCACAATGCCGATAGCAAAGTACAAAATGCATTTCCCTAAATCTTCTTCAGTTTCTTTTTGTCTCCTAGAGACACACATTCTAGTTAACTTAAAGTTATTATTTCTCAACCTTTATGACATGCCTCTGGCACTGTGCAAGGTGATCAGGCAAACGCAGGTGCTCAGGCAAAGTTACAGGTGCTTTAGATCTTCCACTAATAGCAAAAAACCACACACCATTTTTATATGTTCTATATTACATGATACAGTACTTGTCACAAGCTGAGGGGGAAATAATGGAATATTGGTGAAGAGGATTGTAAACATTCTTGAGTGACTTGCAGACAGGGTTTTGAGAAATACACAGATCATACAAATTTTTATTTGTCCTTGTCTGTGGAACAAGAACAAAATCTCTGTTTAGACAACATGTGATAGAATTGGAGGCACCCCACGGAACATGCTTGAGATTTCTGCCCTGCTGTGGGAAAGATCAAAGCAGAGTGGTAAATCACACCTGCAGGAACCCCTGATGCACAGGTGAAAACAGCAGGCTCACTCATGCTCCAGGATGGGCTGGAGCTCCTCCAGCAAGAGCTCTGTGGTGCCTGTGTGAGCGGGCTCACACTTGTGTGCCACTGCCCAGCTACTGCTTCGGGGAAGACCCGCTTGGTAAAGCAATGAAAATAAATTTATTCTTGGTATTTCATCTGTGCTTGTGCCTGCATCCTGTCTGTTCCTGCTAACACACTGACATTTAGCTTTTAAACAAAATCACAGAATCATTAAGGTTGGAAAAGACTTCCAAAATCATCAAGACCAACCTTTGACTGATCATCACCTTGCTAACTGGACCATGAGACTGAGTGCCACATTCAGTCATTTCTGAACCCCTCCAGGGATGATGACTCCACCACCTCCCTAGGCAGTCCATTCCAGTGCTTGACAACCCTTTCCATGAATAAATTCTTCCTGATGTGCAATCTGAATCTCCCCTGGAACAACGTGAGGCTGTTTCCTCTTGTCCTGTTGTTTGTTGCCAGGGAGAGCAGCCTGACCTCCATCTGCCCACAACCTCCTTTCAGGGAGTTGTAGAGATAGACAAGGTCCCTCCTCAGCCTCCTTTTCTCCAGGCTAAACAATGCCAGCTGCTCCTCACCAGCCTTGTGCTCCAGACCCTACTCCACCTCTGTTGCCCTTCTCTGGACATGCCCCTTATTCACTGGTCTCTGTACAAATCATGAATGGAACAGGACTGCTGTGGAATCTTGAGCTGTTTCATTTTCCAGCATCAGTCTCATTACATGGTTATGACAATGGGAAGATGCCACCAGCTCACATCCCAGGCAGCAGACCAAGAACTTAATGTTACAACTCACTTTATAAGTTTTTTGCCCAATCACACAAAGCAAAAGCACATTGACAGTAGTTCCATCCAACCACTATAAGCACACATACCTTTGATTAAAATAATGTGTTATTATTTTGAATACAATACCTGCTTGTAAGCCTTAAAACACAATGCACAGAGCTCCATTATTAAGCTTCAAACTTCCTAATATCCTCCTAGATATACTTTTCTGTAGATTAGGGAGTTATTCTAGACAAGCATTATTACACAGACCATTGTTTTATTTGTCCTTACTTTTCTACTTCTCACAATTTTTCTGCTGACCTATCTCATGGCTACTGCTTAGTTCTAATCACAGTTCTGCTGTCTCTGAGGCCTGCCTTTTGCAGCTTTCCCAAAACCCTCTGATTTTATGGATTCCCACACCTCTCAATGTCCTTCTTGCAGTGAGGGGCCCAAAACTGGACACATGATTAAAAATGTGGTTTCACTAGTACCAAGTACAAGGGGAAAATAATTTCCCTTGCCAAACACCAGTAGCAAATACCCCACACAAAGCTTTTTTTGTTTGTTTTTTTTTTTTTTTTACATTGGGAATTCCTATTTGCTTGGGATATTCTGAAATTTTAAAGCCCTGAGGAAAATAAATGGAACAGAAGATACCTTAGACAATACCTACGGAAGTGAAATACCACTTAAATTACAGAGATGCACAGTTTGAATTTTTCTGTTCTTACATTAAGTGAACACTAATTTTGCTTACCCAAATAACCAGCTCCTCATTAAACTCTGAGTTGTCTTTACTAACTCATATTTTGCCAGCATAGAGTATTGCAGTTTTTAATAGGAAGGTATCAATGTCTTCTCAGTTTATTAAAAATGCTTTAGAGTCTTAATGGATTAAACCATACTTTACACAGAAAAAAGGCAGTAATTCTTTACATTACCATCAAATCAACACTGCAGATTTGTGTTCCAAAAAGATGATGAGGAACTTGCAAAGATTGCAGAAAAAGCTTAAATCTCTGAGGAGTTCAAAATTGAGTTGAGTGAAAGTAAATTGATTCCCACCCATGGAATAAATTACATTAAATTCTATTGGCATATATGATTTGTGAAATCCTATCTTTTAGGATACCTGCATACACACAAAGAAGTCACTAGCTAGTAAAAGAATCATGAGCAAGAAAATGTCCTCTTGAGGGCATGACTGACCCAGAAAACCGATCTGTTGCCCAATGTAGCAAAAAGGTGTGTTTTCTCTGGACATGAAAGATGGGAAAGTGCTTGTTAAACCTAACCTGCATATTGCCAAGACCATATTTTTTTATGTACAAGGAACAGCAAACTGTGTATTTGAATATGTAATTTCCCCGGGGCAAAGAAAACTTCTGGGTTTTTCATGGGAGATTTGTTTTCATAGGGTATCCTCCAGCCAGAAGCTGAGCCTTGTGGGCCCTGGTATGATTTAAGAGAATTTCCAATAGTGCCCCAGCAACCTGAAAATGCAAAATGAGAGGTACCTCTCCACTTTTACACTGATGCTCCTGGGGGCAAAGTGAGACCACCAATGCTATGAGTTTGCAGAGAGATTCAGGGTGGCAGTGCACATCACAGACACAGTGATGTGTGTCCCTTCTGCCTCCCTTTCCACCAAGACTTCCAATTTCTGTTTGTAATGAATGAGTGTTTTATGTTACTCATAGAATTCCTGGGAAAGGTATCAACAAAAGAAGGTTTCATATAAAAATGAAAGTTAATTGGCCAGATTCACTCTAGGGCTTACCAAACAGTTAAAGCGCACAGAAAAATCAGAATAAAATCTAAATTCACTCATTCTAAAACTAAAATCAGTGTGAAATGATCTACACAGAGGCTGGAGATGGAAAAAGAGTAAGGATGAGAAAGGGCAAGTACAAAAAGGGATAAGGGGGACCCTCACAAGGTTCAGGATAGATTGTCTTGCCAAACTTCTCTCCAGACTTGACCAACAAGCTTGTAACACAGATCTCTTATTCCTTCTGTGATAGCATTTATCTTTAACCACTTTCTGTAAGACTAAAAGGATATTGTAAGAATATTTAAATAAAGACCAATAGTTGAAAAATATTACTAATAGTACATCTGTTGAATATTTATTGTGACAGTGCTTAGAAAGCAGTGAAAATCTATATAAATAATGTAGATCTACTAAAGAAAATGTAAGAGATTACTCTTTCGTCTTGGAAAAGTTAAAATTAAAAAAGAAGAAAATCAAGCCTACTAAGAAATAGTGGCAAAAAAAAACAAACTTCAAGGCGTGACTTAAAAGAGAGAAAATGATGCTCTAAAGTAAGGATTTTTCTGGGTTAAAAATCTCAATAAGCTTCTGAAATGTATGTATACTCAGTATATATAACTAAAATATCATAAGTCCCTTAAAAAGTTTTGTTTGTTTTTCATAGATATCTGCTAGCTGTTATTTATCAAACATATTAAAAGTGAAGAGCTTGATTTTAAGCATGGACCCCCAGAAATATTTTCTAATTCAATCCTCAAGGGAGATGAAGCAAATGAAAGTTAAAGGCAGTGGAAATAGTCAACATATGCAACAACAATATGCTTGTCATTCTTTGTAAAGGAAGAGGTTTTGATTTAAATTCAGGTTGGTAAAACTCCAAGCAAACTAAAAGGAATGAAGGCTGCCTCTAAAAAAGTACCTTCCTGAGTTTTTTGGAAATATCATGAAAGGGAATAAGATTGTAGAAACTACACTGTGCACTCACTGGAATAAATATACTTACAATATTCCTCTTTTTTTTCTGATCTCAGCTGTTATTTCCCACAGCACCATAAAGTCAGGAAATATAAAAAGTTATCAAGGAACTCTTTACAGTCCAGAATGTCAACAGCTGAGCATTACCAGGAGGGCAGTACCAAATAAACTCAACTTGTATCTACAGCCATCCTGAAAATCTGCAATTTGATTTTGACCTTCATTCTGTTTTCTTTGCCAAAACAACTGCATTTGTTCAGGAAGAGCAGATCTATCTTATGAGGACAGATTTTTTTCTTTTTCTTTCCTTCTATTCACATGATACAAGGCCTTTTCAGAAATTAGCATGACTTTCAGTCCTTTCATCAACAAATTAAAGTTTCTAATACATCTTTCTGTCTTGTGTGTCTGGAGTAAGAACCAAAAAGCTTAAAAGCCATGGGTAATTAAGAATGCCCTCATTTAGATAAAACTCCAACAAAATGTCTTCTTCTGATCTCACAATAATATAGAGATGAGTAAGGGATATTATTTGACTTCTTCATCGTTATTATTAGATATTTAAACTTATGTTTCAGACAATTAAAAGTTATGTTCTCAATAGAGGACAAACAGGACACATCTGGAGTTCACAGTGAATGATCTGGACTTATTATCTATTAACAAGCAGCCCCATGGACAATAAAGACACCATATTTTTTCAGACATGATTTCAAATCATATCAAGAATAGCAGTCATGCACCTGTGATAAGATGCATTTCTATTAGAAGATTGGGATAATGAGTTCTCATCATCTATGAAAAGTCCCATTATCTGGTGACTAAACAGCCCATTATCAGTGAAATAAAAAATTACAAAAATGAACTCATCTTAATTTAGCCTGAAAACATTATTGTCAAGTGTATTTTCAGGTAGAATTTCCTTTTAAGAAGTTTATGAAAGAAAACAAATTCTTTCATGAAATATAATAAGGAACTGTCTTAATAAACTCTAAAAGCTGCAAACAAGGTGTCAAAATAACTCATACTACTGAAAATCACCATATACAAAGTGGACATGAGAGGGATGATTGAAACTGGTTATGTTCCTAAGCAACATGTTAAATCTCATTATGTTAATGGAAAATATGATTTGTTCAATTTCACTGCTCCGTTACTTCACTGTTCCCAGAACACCATCCCTCCTTACACTAGGGTTGCCATTGCAAGAAGTCAAGGAATAAAAACCAAGGCATTGCTTTGAGTAGGAAAAATCCTCCATTATCTTCATTCATTCTACAAACTCACTAATAAGGACTATGTAGCAAAAATTTCCTTTAGAATCTGAAAAAATGTAACTTTCAAATTTCTGAAATATTACAATTAAAACCAGAAAGCTACAATATAAATGGACCTGGAAGGGGTAATCCCCTTTAATCTATATAACTGGAAATATTGCAACAATGACAGAAATACTGGGGCAGTTAATATTTATCCTGCAAATCTGTTAATCTCCCAGATTTTCTGAGATACTTTACTTTCACAAATCAAGCCATAGGTGAGGGAAATTGTGCTTACTACCTTGTGTGCCATTATTTCAAGCATATTTTATGGATAACCAGTGTTCATCTTGGTATGAGAACATTGCAATACAAAGAGTCAGAGAATCACAGAACACAGTCTTGTCTGATGTGCCTGTGGGAGCTCTTCTTGCTCCTTTCACATTCAACACTAGTTGGTTTTTGGTTTTCCTAATCCCAATCCTGCATACACAGACAATTTTTTCCTCCTGGGTCTACATGTCTTGGATACAATTGAAAAATTTATGCTAATTATGTGCACATAGCAAATAAGAAAGTTCAAGTAACATTTTGTTTTGACTGGTAACAGATTTGGGTTGGGGCTTTTTATTATTGTTGGTTGGAGTTTTGGGAGGTTTATATTTGCTTGCTTTGGTTTTGGTTTTATTTCCAGTCAGAAGCTGCACTTACATATATTACATGTATGATCCTATATATATAATGACACTGGGTACAATTCCTGCCTGACCAGATTTTTATAAATATATAAAGAACTGTGTAAAACTTCGCAATGAGCCTTAAATGACAGTAGTGCTGCTCACTATAAAATTTGGATGAAAAGGGAGCATTCGTTCTCTGTGACACAGAACAGTAACAATTCTCTTGGTTAGATGTAAAAAATGCTTGCAAAACATACAACAGGACATTATGTTCTTGGAATTTCAACCAAGGCAAGACACCTAGAGATTTGAGCTTTGCTGAGAGAGTAACTTGCTCATAGCCAAGTTTTGTTGTGGGTAGGAGGAACACACAGCCCAGCAAACAGATAAAAATACTTGAAGGGGCAAAGTTATTTCCCATAGCTCATTTTTGTTTCATAAGAATGAACTTGTGGAAAATTTTCTACCACAGTTAGCCTGTCAATTGCATTCAGTCAGGAATGCCACAGTCTTTCTTCCTTATAAGGACATGTTATATTCCAGTAAGGAAGCTTTTAGAAGGGTTGGACAACATCACCTCTTATACAATTTCTTTCTTGCTTTGTCAATGGTAATTTTAGTCTGGTGAGACTTGTGACTTCACACCTTTTTTGATATTCTTTACTGCTGAAAGTTTCCTGGAACCTTTCCAGTTTTCACACGTTTATTAATGGCATGCCTATTGATATAACAGCTCATAATCCAAACACATTGCTTTGTGCTTGAGACAAAAGAAAACTAAAATGATATAGCATTAAACCCCTGTGGAAATTTGAACTTAGCATATAGGAAATGCATTACTCATCAACTACAGAGCTGTAATCTGGTGCTTCACCCATAAGAAAACTCCATTCCTGAACAGCCATCCTCTGCAATGACAGCTTGTGGCCCTGATTGTGTGTGAGCCATGATTCCCCAAACTCCCACTAAATCCATGAGTCATTAAGAGTGCAAAAGCCAACACCACCAGCAGCACTGAAGGAAGATATTTTTGCAAAGGTCTTGTGGCTCTCTCCAGTTATATAATGGGAGATTTTGATTTGTGAGAAAAGGACACGTTAGACTGACCCATCTGATGGGGCAAGAGCTCCTGCAGAGTATTGAACTCAGTGGAGACAAGAGAGGCTGTGTGAGAGAGAAGAAAGCCCTGGTCAGACAGCTGCTCCTGGCCTTGCTGCTGCTCCCAGCTCCAATGGAGCTGCTTCAAGCAGTGTTGTTGACCTGGGAGTCACTGTTTCAAACAAGATGAAGTTACTCACTGCAGTACAAGACAGCCTGAAGTCAACGGGATCAGGAGTTACTGCCTCACAGGGAGCAGCAAGGCAGCTGTTTCTAGATCCGTCCGAGCTTCTGCAGCTGTCCAAGATGTATCTTTTTCTTAAAAAATTGTAGCACAGTTTATCCAACTACAATTAAAATTTAAGCAGGTCTCATCTCAAAAATGTGGAATACAGGGTATAATCTGATCTCTCTCACACAAAAAGGTCCATGTCAAGAATAATAGTAGTACCATTAATAAGTAAAAAGGACAATATATCAATAGTGTATCTATGATCTTAGCTCAGATTCCCATTTTTCTAAATAAGAAATAAAGAAAAGAATGTTCTTATTATCATGTTTCTACTTATCATTCACTTATGCCACACATGGCATAATTAACATTTACTAACCACTATATATGCACTAGTAATTGATATAGATGAAGTAACATACACTGAATATGTTATACTAATACTTCAAAAATTCTTTGGTCTTCAGAGCTTGCAGAGAAAAGCCACTGTGAACTACAGCTAGATAACTGAACCACAGATTTACAGACTTTAAATGCATCTTAATTTCTACACACACTTAAATGTAAGATATGGCCAAACTTCAAGTATACTGGATCTAAACATCCAGCAAATTGTTATTTTACAGTTATTCTACCACATCTTCAGTTACAATTTAAAACCATTCTGAGCTGACAGAAGAAGACAAGTTCTGATTGACTAACCTGATCTACTTTGACAAAGTGACCAAGGATGGATGGGGAAAAGGTTGTGAATATCTCTCTGGGGTGTACTAAACCCCTTGGCACCATTTCCCACAGCATTCTCCTGGAGAAACTGAATGCTCACGGCTTAGAAAGGTGCTCTCTTCTCTGTATAAAACATCTGGCTGGATGGTCAAGTCCAAGGAGTGGTGGTGAACAGAGATAAATCCAGTTTGCTGCTGGTCACAAGTGAGATTCCCCAGAGCTCAATATTGGGACCACACTGTTTAATATTTTTAGTAACACCTTGAATGAGGAGATCAAGAGGATCTCCAGTCAATTGCAGATGACACCAAGTTGGGTGTGAGTGTTGATGTGCTGGAGGGTGGGAAGGCTCTGAAGGGGATGTAGAAAGGCTGGATCAATGGGCTGAGGTCAATGGGCTGAGGTTGGCCAACAAGGCCAAGGGCTGAGTTCTGCACTTGGATCCTCCCTGCACTGTGGGCAGAGTGTCTGGAAAGCTGCCAGGCAGGAAAAGTCCTGGGGACCTTGGTCAACAGCAGCTGAACAAGAGCCAGTGTATGCCCAGGCGGCCAAGAAGGCCAGTGGCACCTGGCCTGTGCCAGCAATGGTGTGACCCAAGGACCAGGGCAGGGATTGTCCCCTGTAATGGACACAGCGGAGGCCACACCCTGCATCCTGTGTCCAGCTCTCAGCCCCTCAAGCCAGAGAGGACATTGAGGGGCTGGAGTGTGTCCAGAGAAGGGCAATGGAGCTGGGGAAGGGTCTGGAGCACAGGGCTGGTGAGGAGCAGCTGAGGAAGCTGTGGGGGCTCAGCTGGAGAAAAAGAGGCTTAGGAGGGACCTTATCAATCTCTTATCACAACTCCTGAAAGGAGGTTGCAGTCAGGTGAGCGTTGAGCTCTACTCCCAAGGAACAAGAGACTGTACAAGAGGAAATGGCCTCAAGTTTCACCAGAGGAGAGTTAGATGGAATATTAGGGAAAATGCCTTCACTGAAATAGGGATCAAGCATTGGAATTAGGTGCCAAGGGAAATAATGGTGGAATCACTATCCTTGGAAATATTCAGAAATTGTCTAGATGTGGCACTTGAGGACATGCTTTAGTGGTGGAAATTACAGTGCTTGGTTGGACTTGATGATCTTAAAGGCCCCTTTTCCAACCTTCTATGCTCATTCAATACCTTGGTGTTCTGATGTATTTTGAACTGTTGTGAAATGCTTAGTCATCATCAACATATCTTATTTTTAAGACAATGAAACCAAATAAAGCATCATTAGGTCTCTAAATATTACAACTATTGACAAAGTATCAAAGATTAAGTAAATATGTTTGATTTTAGGATGGGTCTCTGCTGATTAGTCTTTTGAGACCCTATGTTAAAAATATATAAATGTGAAAAACTTTAGAGGAAATGTATAAGACTAGAAGGGGAAAAAAGTGGTGCTACTTTTCATACCTGAAGGTCCACTGTTTTTATACCTTCCAAATTAGACATGGCCAGTCACATTCATTAACTGGGAAAGAAATCTATATTTCCTCCAGATGTGAAAGCTTGTTCAGCTTTCTGGTTAGAAAGTGGGCATTAATTATTCTGTTGTTGTGTTTTCATCACTTACATTAGGGTATGGTGATTGCAAGGAGAGAGTTGCTGAAAATTGGTTTAGGCTTTTCTATGAGCATGCTAAGCAGACCATTGCAGAAGCTAAAATTCCTGATTTCGTTGGACATTATCTGACCTGTTTTCACCCCAAACCAGGATGTGGTACACTGGTACAATATCAAATGAAGGGCAAACATTGCAGACAAAAAAGGACTGTGCCTTCAGACTGGAACTGTTTATAGATCTGTATCTAGGTTCAAAAGGACAGCACAGTCAACCACCCTCTCTTTTAGTTGATAGAAAATTCTCTTGTAATTATTCAGGTGAAATTTCTTTCAGATTAGACTATAAAGTGAGATCCTTATTAAAAGATTAAGGGAAAAGTTAACTTGTTTAAGAGCAACACATAATTAGAAAATTCAGCTTATCAAAATGACACAAAAATGTTTGCTGAAAAGCTTGGCTTTTTCATAACATTTATATTAACATTTCAGTTTAGCCTCTTTTGAAAACCTATTTATAAACTAATGTAGCCAGGGTGACTAATGAAATGCAAAGTTCATCATACCTTTTTAAGCAATATAAAAGGCTCTGTCTTTAAAAAAGCTTTACATAACAAATTACTTTTAAAAATAGTAGGATCATGAATCCTTTCCAGACTTAATTTATGCTTCCTTTTTACAAATATTATTGCAGAACCATAAATACAGAAACACATCTTTTTAATTTTTCCTTTTTCCCCCCCCTAGATTTTCTGCAAATAAGAGAAAATAAAATTGGAGACAAAAAGTCCAGTCAAACCCACAGGACCTATCATGCATATTCCAGCATATCCTGATGGATCATGAGTGGAGTCCTAGGCCTATTTCACCTTGAACAATCCTGGGAACCTGCAGGAGCAGGTTCCACAGGTACCAGTTCCACAGGTAACTTCCAGAGGTACCACAACTAGAAGAGAATGAAATCTGTGTTTTGCCAGTAGTTTTCACATATATTTACTAACAGGACAAAGCAATTTGTCCAGCCCCTGTAATTCAAAGTCCCTTGCTCTAGGTCCAATTCAAGACCCAAGTCTTGTGTAGCATTTTCTCCCTTCTCCCCCAGAATCATTGTTATCAGTTCTCCATTCCCAGTCCTACAGCTGAAAATACTAAATCACTACCCCAAAGCATTGACTGAGAGAAGAATACACCTGAAAGCCAGCCCTAGATTAAACTACAAAACAGGCACAAGTGTTAAATCAACACTAATTCTTACCGCTGATTGTGGCTCATAAATAATATAAAATTGTAGCATTTTTGGCTTGCTCAGTATTCCTTGATGAACTACACATGCATATCTGCATATTTCTGTACTTCATAGGTGCATATACACAAAACCACAGAGGACCTGCCTCCTTCCCACAGGCTTGAAGTAAATACCTGTTGTTACTTGTGCACTGTAGGTGACCACCCTGAATATGAAAACACATACAAAGCCAGGTCTAAAGAAGATATTACACTCTTAGCTTGCTGGAGATATATTCACTCTTATAAAATACTATGCATAACTTTTTTAGTCATCTAGATTTCATGTAACACACAGAATTATGAACAATTATATATATTAACTCCTTTATTAAATAAAAAATTCCTATTAAAAGTCTATTTTATGAAGTCAAATTCTGACATAAAATTATGGCAAATAATAGTCAAGAGAGTTATCAATGAAATGTGTTTATACAACTTATGAAATAGGATAATAATAATAATAACATGTTTCCAAAGACCTTCTCTGGCAACATTTTGATAGAAGTTTGGAGTTTAAACCTTTGCTGAATATCAATACCACATAATCTGTGAAAAATTCTTGCTCATTATTAGGTTTAAGGGCAATATGAAGTATTCTTGACTTACTGAACAGTTGCTAATACGAGGGAAAGTTAATACTTTTTCCAAATTATCATTAGTCTCATACATTTCAATGAATTCAAATGGTAAAAATTCTCTTTGTTAATGGTTATTTCCTTTTAATTTTTAAATTTCTCAATCATCCCAGCTACTAACATATATAATTAATCTGAGAACAGACCATTCTAAATCAATAATTGCCAAATGCTATTTTTTTTGAAGAGTAGTTCAATAGAAATATTGATTTTAAGGAATGATTCAGATTTCACTAAGCTCTATCATAAAGTATTTTTAAAACCCTATCTTCAGCTTTTCCTTCCATTATGAATGGTTCAAGGTTACTTTTAAACATCTGGAAAATACTTTAAGACCTTTGAGGTTTTGTACTGTTTTTCAGAGAATGTGTATCAAGAATCCTGCTACCAAAATCACATTAGTTTTACACTGGCATAAGAGTTAAGGAAAATCAGGGTTAAGCTCCATAGCTTTTTTGGGGTTGTTTTTTTTTTTTTTTTGGGAGGGAGTTTGGTTTTTTGGGGTTTTTTTAAAGTGATTCTGGTACATTTCATTTTATGATTGACAGTATAGAAAAAAAGAGAGTAAGAAAGGAGAGATTTTTAAAGTAATTTGCAATATATGGAGAAAAATGCTGACTGCTTTTCTTGAGCAGGAGTGTGAGAGTTCAATAGTAGTTTTTGAGGGAGGAGGGGTTAAGCCTAGGAGAAGAGTTTCTTTTGTACAGAACTATACTGTTACATGATTGCACTATTCTTCTATGCCATCAGTTCTGAATTGCACTTTTGATAGGGCCATGCCTTAAGAAATAAATAAAGCATACCCAAAGTCACAGCCTGCAATTATGCTCAGAAATAATAATACCAACTCCTGAGATCCTTTTTTTTTTCTGTAAAACAAAATAATTCAAGAGAGTACACTTGGAAAACTTGCCATCTTGTCATGTCATGTGAAAATACTCATCCCTGAATATTGTGTGGAGATTGGAAAACTTGTTGCAACATTGACTGGGTTACTTGCAACAGTTTTGGGTTACATCTATTATTTAGTTTCCACTGTAATGAATCACAGTTTTATCTGACTTTAAGGGTGATCTCCAGCTATGATGAATATAAAGTGAATATAAAGGCTAAAGGCAGGTCTAGAAAAGAATTTTTTATTTGTATCAGATTGATTTTACCAAACTAGTTCTTATTCAGTGTCCTGAAGTCACTGATGCATTTCAAACTCTTTGCTAACCAAATTTAAAAGCCTTAAAAGCATGAGGTTAAACAGAAGGTCTATCTACCTGACCAAAAGTGAGCAGCAGGGAGGAAAAATACTTTGTTTTATTCCTCAGAAGACCAATTGTGAGATTCCTTCCTGCTGCCCAGGAAGGACTGTGTAATGTGGCTCCTGGAAAAACCTTGCTTTTTTCTGTCAATACCACACAGACCCTTGAGCCTTCAGCTGATTGTGTGAACAGTGCTATCATCTAACAGGCAAAAGAAGAAGGAAGAGGACAGGCAGGAAAAAGAAGAATCAATAACTTCCTTATTACTCTGGCATCCTTATTACTCTTTCCCACTAATCTGCATCCTCACATCTCCTCAATTTACCAAGCTGACTCATCATTCTTTCCTCTCCAATGTTTAACAGGCAGATATTTTAACACTGTATATTAACTACTTTCCCCTTTTTAACTTCTTACTCCAGAATTCTTCCTGACTTTTTGCCTTCTTGGTTCATCTGTTTCCCCCAGAATTCACCAGGTCTTTTCTGCCTTTTCTACCTACTGTAGGCTGACTGCCTCCTCATCTGTAACCCGTTTGCATCTGCTTAAAAACTTCTGGTTTATAATAGGGCCATGCTTACAGCTTACTAAGCCTGTGCACATACAGCACATGTTTATTTTATCACCTTATACAGACCAGCACCAGCCAGGGGAGTCTCTCCCCTTCCTCCCTAGTGAGAAATGAGCCTCCTATGTATCCATGTGAACATCTTTCCCATTTTGAATCCTCTACATCTTCTCTTTTACGGCTTGTCCAAATAGATTTTGCTCTTATGAAGGGGAGGTGAAAGGGGGAAAATATACCAGTGAAGATGCACAAAAACTGAGGGAAAAACAAAGTCAAACAAGCAAAATCATGCAAAATATGTGGTCAGGGATTTCTACTGTGCCCTCAGACGAGCAGCATTCTCATTGCTCTATCTTCTGCACAAACAGAACAGTCCCTGTTGATTCATATTTCTGTCCATTTAATGTAATAGTCTACCTAATTCCATTGGTGTAGTGAGGTCATTCCATATATTTATTTTCATCTTTTCTTACTTTCCCTGCCCACTTGGTTTTTGCCAATGAGGAGATGCCATGGCTTCACCCCAGAGAGCAGCCAAGCCCCACACAGCCACCCACCCACTCCCCCAGGTGGGATCAGGGTGAGAACTGGAAGGGTGGAAGTTGGAAAACACATGGGTAGAGATAAACACAGTTTAATAGGGAAAATAAAAGCTGCCCATACAAGCAAATCAAAACAAGGAACTAATTCACTCCTCCCCAAGGGCAGGTGGGTATTCAGCATCCCCTGAGTGGATGGAGAGCAGGGCCCTGTTGTGCATAATTGGTTACCTGGGAAGACAAATGTCATCACTCCAATCATTCCCCATTTTCCTTCTTTTTCTCCTCCCACCTTTCTATACTGAGCATGATGCCATGTGGTCTGGAATATCCCTTGGGTCAGTTTGGGTCACCTGTCCTGGCTGTGTCTCCTCCCAAACTCCCATGCACCTTCCCCAGTGTGGCAGTATGAAAAGCAGAAAAGGCTTTGGCTCCATGCAATCCCTGCTCAGGAAGAGTAAAAACCATCTCTGTATTATCACCCCTGTGTTCACTCTGTTTGCTCCACCCCACAACAGCCACTGGGAAGAAAATTAACTCTGCCCCAGCCAAAATCAGCACAGGAGGGTGAACAGCAGTGCCATCAGCCTCAGAGATACAGGTGCAGCAAAGACCTCAAGTGAGGCATTTTTCTGTTTATATTCAGTGCTCCATTATTTCCTGCCTACCTTCCCTATTTATTTGATTTAGGTTTTTTGTTCCTTGCTGGTAGCTGAATATTGAGTTCATGTTTTCACAGAATTTATCACCTCTGACTGAGATAATTTTCCTGACTGGTAGTGGCTAATTTGAAGCCTATCAAAGCAAATAGGGCAGTTTTGTCCACAAGCATTAATTTGTGTTTACTGGCACTAGATTTCATCTCCATTCTGTGTCTCGTCCACTCAGCATCCCGCTGAAACTCCTCACTGCTCGATTTGTGTTCTGCCCTGAATAACTGCAAACCATTTAGAAACTGTAGCCTTTTCTGGGGGGATTTCATATGTTTCCAAACATATGAAAAGGCATAAAATATTCTTCCCAGGTGTGACCTAAAGAAAACACCAGAAATTTCATTAGATTTCGACTTCAAATTGTCCTTTGGCAACTCAAATGTGATGCTTTCTGAGCTTATGTGTGGGTCTTTATTTTTCTGCCAATATATGTAACAAATAATCCATGGAGGGATATAGCTAATAGCATATAATTTTAAACCTCTTTGTCTTGAAAACTAACTGATTTATGAAATCAGGCATGGTGTTAGGAAAAATTAAAATATTCTTGTTGATTATTATCTAAGTCATACATCAGTCATTGGAGCTGAGTTTCAGAGTTTCACTTGACTCAGAGAGAGCAGTTACAGAGTGTTTTGTGAATTCATGACACATTTCCCTTTTTGCTTGTTAGCTTGCAACACAGAAACTTCCCCAGTGTTTTTATACTAAAATATTGTATTAATGGGCAAATTAGGAGGAAGAATGAAATTAGGGAATTATTCCTGAGTCACCTGGAAAGGATGCTAAGGGAGGAAAAGGATTAAGGGTCTTTGGGGTAATCTAACCCAGCTTTATGTATTTGTTTCAGTGCCATTTAGCATTCACTAGTACTGAGAATGCAATCCAAAGAGAGTTGTACTATATTTCCACCTTCATTGGATAATTATGGTCTCTGAGCACCTTTCTTATGAGAATAAATAATGAACACCTGCATATTAATATTTAGCTTTGAAAAGTCTGAAAGGATGATGTATATACATTAATATAATTTTGTCTTTTTAGTATCAGAACTTCTGGTGATGCTTATTCAATATGTGGTACAGAAGATGGCAATGAAATAAATGGACCACAATACAAGTTATTTAAATTTTCTCTTGAAGTTTTTATTGTTAACATATACAATATAAATGTATCAGTCACCTAAACATTTCACCAAGCCATCCCAGCTGCTAAGTTGATCTGCATGGCAGAATCAACATATGAATTTGGAACACAGACTTTCCAGGTATTTCTTGGTTTCTGATTATAAATTAGCTCCCCCACCCCCCTATCTAAACTATGTTTAGTTCCATTTTTAGCTACTAAAGGCATTACACATTATATCTTGTAGAAATAGATTTGTTTCTAGAGCATGAGGTGAGGAATTGCATTAAAAATCTATATAGAGAAGTTTGAAGAATCATGTTGGAAGTTATAAGCAAATTTTCCAATAGTTGGTAATCCCTTTTGAGAGAGATGAGTGTGGGCATTTTAGCCACTTAACAATCTAAAGTTTAGATTCACAGTAAGGTATTTAGTTTTCTACTGAGGTTTTTAGCTTTCCAGTTGCACCAGACTTTAAAGGTATTTAAACCCCAACAGTTTTGGTGACTGTATCTTGAATCATCACTTATGAACCCATTTGCAACGGATTATTTATTTCTTGAATGGTGAAAATGTCAGCTGGCAGTTCCTTACAGTCTGGGAGCACATAAAAAGCAACACAAAACTCCAGTCCAGGACTACTAGCAACAAATTTTCAATATATGAATCACAACAGTGAAATTTTATGTTACACACTTATATTAAGACAACCTACTAAAATCACAGTGCTTGGATCAAAATAACTTTGAAAGGGCAGCATGAAGCAGGAATGTCTGAATGAGAATATATGTGGAATATAGAAAGTCTTTAAAAATGTGTTGACATGTTTTAAAGGGCACTTTCCCTCCCTCTACTTCTTTTATCCTCACTATATGGCTCTTATCATGGAATCATACAATGGTTGGTGTTAGAAGGGACCTTAAAGATCCTCTAATATCAACCCCTCTGCCATGGACAGCTACACTTTTATTTTCTTTGTGCAAGTAAAAGCTTTAATCAGACAACTAAAGAAAGACAAACTAGATCAGAAAATCAGTTTAAGTTGAATTTAAAGATTTGGTTGTTTTTAAAAGGGAAAATTCAACTCAAATAAATTCTCCAAATTGTTAACAGAGCCACAAGCAAAAGAAGTAGCATAGAAGAGAGAAAAGTGTAATTCTTTGTTGATGGCATTGATACATGAACAAAAACACTGAACTACCATAGAAATAATCACAGTGAAATCTCAAAATTTCAATCATATTTTGCTTAAGAAAAAATGAAAAACATTACAGTGTTATCCTAACAAACATGGCCTGACATTGTAGACACACCAACAACTGCATTCAACAGTAATATTTCTGTATTCTAAAGTCACTCAGCTAAACTCCAAGTGGAAGTTGTTTTTAGATAGATTTTGTTGTTTTCATAATTCAAAAAAACATTTGTCCTTTCCCTATCAGGAAGCCACAGCTGCTTTTAAAGGGATGCATAGGGATAGATCCTAAACAGAGGTAAAATTCTAATTGAGGAAATAAATAAATAAGTCAGTAACATGCAATTGCAACATGATCAGAAGGAAATACATGAAAGAAACTACATGAAAATTTGACATGAAAAGGCAGCAACAATTTGAAATTAATTTAGGATCAAGAAAGAAAAATATACAAATCTAAATAATAAAGAAAATCCTGGATCACATATCCTGCTTAAGATATCACTGCATGAGGCATTTCATAACAAAAATCAACACAATTAATATTATTAAAAAAAAAAAGTGGGAGATATATTTATACAGAGAGGCATAGAATAAAAGACATCTATAACAAAGCATACAAACAAATATATATCAAAGAGTAGTGCCAAATAATTTGCTGGGATTATCCCAATTTGTAACTAGAACAAAAAAACTGAAACAAAGTGAGGGAAAATAAATAAAATTAAATTATTCCTCTATCATAAAACTGAATTTTAACTAATTTTGTTTCATCTACGGGCATGAGGTGTCTTCTTTCCTTTAGGTGTTTGAAAACTCATTACATGAAGTTGAACATCAAAATATCACAATAAAATAGCCTCTTTTTTTTCTTTTAATTTAGGCAATTTGAAAAAAAAAATCTACATTTAGATTATTTCTACATTTGCCAATACAGTTGCTCAGTATGTCTATATTTTCCATATACATCCATTCAAGGCAATGAAGGGAAATAAAAGATGCTGGCTACACTTGCCTCCACTGGCTTCTCATATTTGGTTTCCAAGGACTTGTATGGATCAAGTCTCTAACCATAAAAGGGGGTAACAGAAAGATTGGAAGGGCTGAATGCCAAGCACCTGAGCTCTTCCACAAAACTTTTCCATTAGAAAATTTCTGCCCTAAGCACGTTTATTTGTCAGGGTAATCTACAAGTAAACTTTTCCAAACCACACCAACACACACATATTTTTAGTGAGGGAAGAAGCATTTAGAAAGACATAGTGAAATAGATCTTTCTGTTAATACCTTTCCCCAGTTTCCTTTTGGTTTGTTGGTTGTCATGCTTTCAGCTAGCTTGTAGCTGCCAAATCATGTCAGACCTTCAACCTGGGCCAGCCTAGAGGTAAAACAGGTCCTCAGATAAGGCAGGGATAGGTTGGATTCAAATCTACAAAGGGACTTTGCCCAGGATGGATGGGCTGCAGACATTTCACTGGTCCAGGAGCTGAGTTGTGTGAGAATCAGACCAATGAGCTGTGTAGACCCAGGAGTGTTGAACTCCCTGTTATAGAAGAAGGTTTTGAACAATAAAACATGCTGCTGTTTATTATTTCTTTATCAGTAAAAGAGTCTCACTAATGTGAGTTCATCAGCTTTTCATTAGAAGGCACAAAATGGCAAACAATCCCTTGTTACAAGGTCTTTCAAGACCTAACTATCCAATAAGAACTGACACCTAGATTATTTTCCCTTTTAACCCAATGACTGATCCCACAGAGCCCTCAATGCCCAATTACAAGATGCCACCCAAACCCATGAAGAAGAAGGAAGAAGAAACATGAAGAAGAAACCCAGGACGACGACACCCCGTGCCCTCCATCTTGCTTCCATCTACAACATAATAAAAATCTCAAAACCTAAATTTCTCACCAAGTGATACACCTACACTTCTCTCTATAATCTATTTCACACTTTTGTGGATTCCAGTCTATCTTGAAGTCTAGGAAACTTTCTCCAGTAAAAAGGGTCAAAGTCAGGACTCCCCTGGGGGTCAGGGCACCCCAGAGCAGACAGAGAAATATTCCTGGTGCCCTGGGTTTCCACAGTTCGCTTAATTTTTATTTTTTTTTTTGCTGGTGGGGTTTTTTGGTTGGTTTGTTGGCTGATTGGTTGGGGTTTTTTGGTTTTTTGAGATTTTTTGGGGGGTTTTGTTTGTTTGGTTTGGTTTTTGATGTTGTTGTTTGGTTTTTATTTTAGTTTTTGTTTTAGTTTTTCTATTTGTTTTTATAGTTTGGGTTTTTTTTTAACTGTTCCTTCATATAGACACATCCTTGGCAGATATTCAGTTCACCAGGAACTACACCCAGAGAATGCATATCTCCCCACTAGAAAAGCTCAAAGACTGACCAGAAAAGCTGTTAATTTATTGATATTTTTAGATATCCACATATTATTTTATTTTGCAGAAGTGTAAAGAAAACAGTGAAAACAAGAGATACAAATGAAGAATGATTTTGTTTTAATTTGTGGAGACACAAAGAATAATCATGAAAATAATCTTTTTTTCGATGGATGTTAATTCCAAATATATTTGTGACATTTAAAGCAACAACTTGCGACTTTTCATAAGAGAAAAAAAGGAAATAAGGAAAATTGCTTGCACGTTAGAAACATGGACATAATTTTAATGAAATAATCTAATTTTTCTTTCAGTTACAATACATAATTATTATACTGAAAGATATCTTTCAGGAAGCAGAGAATACTATGACTTCCACCACAATATATTGTTCAATGTTCTTATAGTGAAGGATCAGCTTGAACTTCACAAAAATTTTAATATACCTTTTACATTATTATTTCTAGATTTTGCTGTTACAGCTCTAGATTATAATTTTGATTATTTCACTGCTCCAGAAAACATACAATATCTTGCTTTTGGAGGTAGCTTTGAGTGATTTTAGGCTAAACCCTTACACTGGACTAATAGCACCATCACTAAGCTATCACTGATTCAGCTGGGAGCAACCAAGTGGATGAAAATCTTAAACTCCAATTTTCTTTCCAACATCAGGGGAACAGAGACATTCAATGAAGACAAATATTAAAAGATTGCACAATGGAGCGCTCCCGCCTAAACCCTTAATCATTGCATTAGTTTCATATTGAGCAATTGCATGGCCATAAACAGGTTTTTGTCTCATTTTGATACCAAAATGGGCACTAGCAGATACATTGCTTAGGTCATTTGCCTGGTTTTTTGGGAGAAATTTTCAGCAGGGTAATAGTTGACAGTCCAAATATTTATCATGAAGTAATTTGCTAATATATGGATATGATATAACAGTGATCTCAGCAAAAATAGGGAGAGCATTACATTGCCAGGGCCATACTACTCCACTTAGTGAATATGACTCAAATACAAACACCTTGGAACAAAAGATAGTCACCAAAATCAAACCTATGTGAAAATCAGTTCCTTCAGCAGGATTTGGAGTGAACAGAATCCCTGAGCACAGAATCACAAAGGAGTTTGTGTTGGTAGGAACCTCAAGTTCATTATTTCCAAATACACAGCTGTGAGCAGGGACACCTCCCATTTGACCAGGTTGCTCAGAGCTCCACACAACCTGGCCTTGAACACTTCCAGGGATGGGATACCCGCAGCTTCTCTGGGCACCATGTTCCAAAATCTCATCGCCCTCACTGTAAAGGACTTTTTTCTTAATATCTTATCTAAATCGACTCTCATTCAGTTTGAGGCCATTCCCTCTTGTCCTGTCACTCCAGGCCCTTGTAAATAGTCCCTCTCCAGATTAATTTTAAAGTCTCCTTTAGGTACTGGGAGGGGTTTTAAGAGCGTCCTCTTCTTCTCCAGGCTGAACAATCCCAGTTCTCTCAGCCTTTCCTTCCAGCAGAGCTGCTCCATCCCTCTGATCCCCTTGGTGCCTGCTCTGGCCTGGCTCCAGCAGGTCCCTGTCCTTGCTGTGCTGGGAGCCCAGAGCTGATGCAGCCCTGCAGGTGGGGTCTCACAAAAGCAGAGGGGAAAAATCACCTCCCTCTACCT